>NC_090649.1:9458283-9758283 GCF_040937935.1 Hyperolius riggenbachi | reverse complement strand
TTGTTTGCACACAATACCCACATGCTGCAATCATATGCTTTACATATATTTCACCTATATGTTCATCTGTATACTTTGAATGGAAACGTCGCACAGTTAGAAAGCATTCCCCATAGCATTCCCAGAAGTGAAGTGCAGCTGTTTAGAGCAGTGCAGGAGGATCATATTGCACTGCAATCACACTGTCTGCAAAGTTACTGAGCTGTGCTGAGCTTAGCCAAAAGCTTCCAATGTGATCACTGTGCACAACTACGGAACAGACAGCCTGTAATGGGCAGCACGTTATAGCCAGTATGTGTGCTCTACACATATCTGGCAGTGGCACCCATGTCCCCTCTCTCTCATCTACCTGTCTCCCTGCAAGGCTGCCTCCCCTCCAACTGAGCGATCCATCCCTGCTATGCTTCCAGGACCCCGCTGCCCGCTGAGAGGGGGCATGTCGCTCCTGGCCCCACCCCTTTTGCAATCCGAATCACTCATTTTGATGATTCGGATGATTCGACTCACAAAATAGATTCGGATCAAAGATCCAAATCGTTCATGATCCGGACAACACTACTAGTCATGCATACCATAAAGATTTCATAAGAAAAATATGTTTTATAATTCAAACCACACTGGTCCTTTCTATCCTGCTTCATTTTCCTTCATAGTAGCATTTTACAATTAGTAATGTATTGATTTAAAGAATGGGAATAAAGTTTAGAGTCAATCACATTATTTAGTATAGAAATATACATAATTACACAGAAAGAGGGACAAATGAGGAGGAAAGAGGGACAGGGCGGAGCTATGCTAATGAACGGTGTGGGCGTGGCCGGCCCCTGAGCAGAAGTGATGCATGACGGGAGGATGGAGCATTGCACATGCCGTCTCTCTGTGTTGCTTAGTAACCGCGACCTGCAGCAGAGGAGGCGGGCCCTATAAATAGACAAAAGCCCGGACCGGAAGTGGAGAACGGGGCGCGCACTGCGGCGGACACCATACCTGAAATGACGTCACAGCTCTGCTCTCCGGTGCCAGGGAGCGCGGGGGGAACACTTCGGCTGCGGGAGGAGCGGAAATGACGGGCGCCCTTAGGTACTTCCGGTCCGGGCTGCGGCAAGATGGCGGAGGAGACGTTTGTACAATTTTGGTTTTGGCTCTCTCTGGCGCGCCCAGGAGGTCTACGCATGCGCACATAGCTGCCAACGCGGAACCCCGCCCATCTGGGAACGTCACTTGACTGCACAGGTGGTGGGGAGGAGCCACGCGCACAGCTGTGAGGAGCAGCCAATGGCAGTCCTCGTATGCAGATTAGGTGAGATGTGATTGGCTGCACTGCGTGATCTACAGATCTCCGCCTATCTGCTTGCTATCCCATAGCAACAGCACAGCTCCGGAGACGCCGCAGACTGGCTGCTCCTCCCCGTTCCCTGATTGCCCCCCCCCCCCTTCACGTCAGCGCGTGCGGCTGGTAAACAGGAGGGGGTCACGTGACACTCCTAAGCCGATGCGCGTGCGCGGAGCCGATTCCCTGTTCCGGTCCATCAGCTGGAGGAGGGGAGGAGCGCCAGGCCCGGGGTGAGGAGGTGTGTGCCGCATGCCTGGGGGAGGGGCGAGGCAGTAGTGAGGGGAGGGGCTATCTGGGTGGTTTTATCAGTGACCTGAATGAATCAGCAGAGCAGCAGTTATGATCAGCAGCACACAGCTGTTATTGTGCAGCTTGCACAGTATGAGGCTCGCCCTGTATCGGGTAACCACACGCCTTGATAAAGGGGAGCCTGCGAGGCCACGAAACAATTGTTGGGTCACACTGTGCAAAGTGTGTAGCATTGATAATAACTGTGCAAAGTGTGTAGCATTGATAATAACTGTGCATTCTATTGCTGTGCAGCATTGCCTGTGCTAATTTATCAAGCAGGCTTCTACTGCACAACTACTGAATTCAAATATAGTGATGAGAGATTTATTGCCAACAGAGGGCGCTTCATTCTGTCTGCCCCGCCCCCCTCCACTAATATCAGCAGGAGGGAGGGTCAGCAGAAGCCACACCCCTATCTGTAAGGATCAGCAGGAGGGAGAGTCAGTGGCAGCAGCAGCCACACCCCTGTCTCTTAGGCTCAGCAGGAGGGAGGGTCAGTGGCAGCAGCCACACCCCTGTCTGTTAGGCTCAGCAGGAGGGAGGGTCAGTGGCAGCAGCCACACCCCTGTCTGTTAGGCTCAGCAGGAGGGAGGGTCAGTGGCAGCAGCCACACCCCTGTCTGTTAGGCTCAGCAGGAGGGAGGGTCAGTGGCAGCAGCCACACCCCTGTCTGTTAGGCTCAGCAGGAGGGAGGGTCAGTGGCAGCAGCCACACCCCTGTCTGTTAGGATCAGCAGGAGGGAGGGTCAGTGGCAGCAGCCACACCCCTGTCTGTTAGGCTCAGCAGGAGGGAGGGTCAGTGGCAGCAGCAGGCACACACCCGTCTGTTAGGATCAGCAGGAGGGAGGGTCAGTGGCAGCAGCCACACCCCTGTCTGTTAGGATCAGCAGGAGGGAGGGTCAGTGTCACCAGCCACACCCCCATCTGTTAGGATCAGCAGGAGGGAGGGTCAGTGGCAGCAGCCACACCCCTGCCTGTTAGGATTAGCAGGAGGGAGGGTCAGTGGCTGCAGCCACACCCCCATCTGTTAGGATCAGCAGAAGGGAGGGTCAGTGGCAGCAGCCACACCCCTGTCTGTTAGGCTCAGCAGGAGGGAGGGTCAGTGGCAGCAGCCACACCCCTGTCTGTTAGGCTCAGCAGGAGGGAGGGTCAGTGGCAGCAGCCACACCCCTGTCTGTTAGGCTCAGCAGGAGGGAGGGTCAGTGGCAGCAGCCACACCCCTGTCTGTTAAGCTCAGCAGGAGGGAGGGTCAGTGGCAGCAGCCACACCCCTGTCTGTTAGGCTCAGCAGGAGGGAGGGTCAGTGGCAGCAGCCACACCCCTGTCTGTTAGGCTCAGCAGGAGGGAGGGTCAGTGGCAGCAGCCACACCCCTGTCTGTTAGGCTCAGCAGGAGGGAGGGTCAGTGGCAGCAGCAGGCACACACCCGTCTGTTAGGATCAGCAGGAGGGAGGGTCAGTGGCAGCAGCCACACCCCTGTCTGTTAGGCTCAGCAGGAGGGAGGGTCAGTGGCAGCAGCCACACCCCTGTCTGTTAGGCTCAGCAGGAGGGAGGGTCAGTGGCAGCAGCCACACCCCTGTCTGTTAGGCTCAGCAGGAGGGAGGGTCAGTGGCAGCAGCAGGCACACACCCGTCTGTTAGGATCAGCAGGAGGGAGGGTCAGTGGCAGCAGCCACACCCCTGTCTGTTAGGATCAGCAGGAGGGAGGGTCAGTGGCAGCAGCCACACCCCTGTCTGTTAGGCTCAGCAGGAGGGAGGGTCAGTGGCAGCAGCCACACCCCTGTCTGTTAGGCTCAGCAGGAGGGAGGGTCAGTGGCAGCAGCCACACCCCTGTCTGTTAGGCTCAGCAGGAGGGAGGGTCAGTGGCAGCAGCCACACCCCTGTCTGTTAGGCTCAGCAGGAGGGAGGGTCAGTGGCAGCAGCAGGCACACACCCGTCTGTTAGGATCAGCAGGAGGGAGGGTCAGTGGCAGCAGCCACACCCCTGTCTGTTAGGATCAGCAGGAGGGAGGGTCAGTGGCAGCAGCCACACCCATCTGTTAGGATCAGCAGGAGGGAGGGTCAGCAGCTGCCACACCCCTGTCTGTTAGGCTCAGAAAGAGGGAGTGTCAGTGGCAGCTGCCATTCCCCCGTCTGTTAGGATCTGAAAGAGGGAGGTTCAGTGTAGCAGGAGGGAGGGTCAGTGTCACCAGCCACACCCCCATCTGTTAGGATCAGCAGGAGGGAGGGTCAGTGGCAGCAGCCACACCCCTGCCTGTTAGGATTAGCAGGAGGGAGGGTCAGTGGCTGCAGCCACACCCCCATCTGTTAGGATCAGCAGAAGGGAGGGTCAGTGGCACAGAATATGGCAGCCTCCATATACCTCTCACTTTAGGTTCTCTTTAAGGTACACCAATATGGCGGCTCCATAGTAGACTCTACATACATAATGCAAGGACCGTACAGAGGAGGCAGTGAGGATAGACAGACCCGGGAGGAAAGCTTCTATTCACCAGGAAAGTAAGGAACCACCAGTAATAACGGAATCTGCATTACACTTGAGGGGAAGTAAACTGTGATCAAAAACCAGACTAAAGTTCTAGCTGGAGTTTATCTTCCTGCCTGCCCTGGGCACAAGAGCTGACGCTCCTACTCTGCTTTCAGATGGAAAGGGGGACAGAGAAGAGGACGGTGATGTCTGCCATGGTAAGGACAAATTGCGATATTTACAAACATTACAATTGTTGATGAGCAAGAATGCCCCTTTATTTTTATGTACTTATTTTGCTTTGCCCATTATCTTATTTTATACGGAGGACAGAAGATGCAGCGTCAGTGGAGGAGCAAGAATCACCCATAAAAGCAGCACCACTCTCTCTATGTTCAAAGAATAAATTGCATATCTTTATTAAGTCATTTTGCATTCCATATGAGCTTGTAGGATAAAAATAATGAAAAACAGGGCCTCAAAAGGATCCACATATAATAAAATCATGTATCAGTAAATTCAAAAAGGAAACCCTTGGTCTTGAGAAAGCCGGGTGACGCCGGCGAAACCGGTGGACTCGTCCTCACCATTCAATGTACTGCAAGATTCCTGCAGATTTTCCACTGTGGCTGATTGAAAATAGGCCCCCAGGAAGTTTCATCACATTTCTTGCTTGACAAATAAAACCTTTACATTTTCTATACAACTAATAATTTGTGGCCCCCGTTATTCAGATTTGTCTGATTCTACATTTATTCTTTTACGTGAAACATCACTTCTACCATTTACACGATCTGCTGTCTGTCTGCCTGGCCACATGTGGCTCTCGCTTCCACGATCTGCTGTCTGTCTGCCTGGCCACATGTGGCTCTCGCTTCCATGATCTGCTCTCTGTCTGCCTGGCCACATGTGGCTCTCGCTTCCATGATCTGCTGTCTGTCTGCCTGGCCACATGTGGCTCTCACTTCCACAATCTGCTCTCTGTCTGCCTGGCCACATGTGGCTCTCGCTTCCATGATCTGCTCTCTGTCTGCCTGGCCACATGTGGCTCTCGCTTCCACGATCTGCTGTCTGTCTGCCTGGCCACATGTGGCTCTCGCTTCCATGATCTGCTCTCTGTCTGCCTGGCCACATGTGGCTCTCGCTTCCATGATCTGCTGTCTGTCTGCCTGGCCACATGTGGCTCTCACTTCCACAATCTGCTCTCTGTCTGCCTGGCCACATGTGGCTCTCGCTTCCATGATCTGCTCTCTGTCTGCCTGGCCACATGTGGCTCTCGCTTCCATGATCTGCTGTCTGTCTGCCTGGCCACATGTGGCTCTCGCTTCCACGATCTGCTGTCTGTCTGCCTGGCCACATGTGGCTCTCGCTTCCACGATCTGCTCTCTGTCTGTCTGGCCACATGTGGCTCTCGCTTCCACAATCTGCTGTCTGTCTGCCTGGCCACATGTGGCTCTCGCTTCCATGATCTGCTCTCTGTCTGCCTGGCCACATGTGGCTCTCGCTTCCATGATCTGCTGTCTGTCTGCCTGGCCACATGTGGCTCTCGCTTCCATAATCTGCTGTCTGTCTGCCTGGCCACATGTGGCTCTCGCTTCCATAATCTGCTGTCTGTCTGCCTGGCCACATGTGGCTCTCGCTTCCATGATCTGCTCTCTGTCTGCCTGGCCACATGTGGCTCCAGGATCTGCTGTCTGTCTGCCTGGCCACATGTGGCTCTCGCTTCCATGATCTGCTCTCTGTCTGCCTGGCCACATGTGGCTCCACGATCTGCTGTCTGTCTGCCTGGCCACATGTGGCTCTCGCTTCCATGATCTGCTCTCTGTCTGCCTGGCCACATGTGGCTCTCACTTCCACAATCTGCTGTCTGTCTGCCTGGCCACATGTGGCTCTCGCTTCCACGATCTGCTGTCTGTCTGCCTGGCCACATGTGGCTCTCGCTTCCACGATCTGCTCTCTGTCTGCCTGGCCACATGTGGCTCTCGCTTCCACAATCTGCTGTCTGTCTGCCTGGCCACATGTGGCTCTCGCTTCCACGATCTGCTGTCTGTCTGCCTGGCCACATGTGGCTCTCGCTTCCACGATCTGCTGTCTGTCTGCCTGGCCACATGTGGCTCTCACTTCCATGATCTGCTCTCTGTCTGCCTGGCCACATGTGGCTCTCGCTTCCACGATCTGCTCTCTGTCTGACTGGCCACATGTGGCTCTCGCTTCCACGATCTGCTCTCTGTCTGCCTGGCCACATGTGGCTCTCGCTTCCACGATCTGCTCTCTGTCTGCCTGGCCACATGTGGCTCTCACTTCCAGGATCTGCTGTCTGTCTGCCTGGCCACATGTGGCTCTCGCTTCCGTGATCTGCTCTCTGTCTGCCTGGCCACATGTGGCTCTCACTTCCACGATCTGCTGTCTGCCTGCCTGGCCACATGTGGCTCTCGCTTCCACAATCTGCTCTCTGTCTGCCTGGCCACATGTGGCTCTCGCTTCCACGATCTGCTCTCTGTCTGCCTGGCCACATGTGGCTCTCGCTTCCACGATCTGCTCTCTGTCTGCCTGGCCACATGTTGCTCTCGCTTCCACGATCTGCTCTCTGTCTGCCTGGCCACATGTGGCTCTCGCTTCCGTGATCTGCTCTCTGTCTGCCTGGCCACATGTGGCTCTCGCTTCCACGATCTGCTCTCTGTCTGCCTGGCCACATGTGGCTCTCGCTTCCGTGATCTGCTGTCTGTCTGCCTGGCCACATGTTGCTCTCGCTTCCACGATCTGCTCTCTGTCTGACTGGCCACATGTGGCTCTCGCTTCCACAATCTGCTCTCTGTCTGCCTGGCCACATGTGGCTCTCGCTTCCGTGATCTGCTGTCTGTCTGCCTGGCCACATGTGGCTCTCTCTTCCACGATCTGCTGTCTGTCTGCCTGGCCACATGTGGCTCTCGCTTCCGTGATCTGCTCTCTGTCTGCCTGGCCACATGTGGCTCTCACTTCCACGATCTGCTGTCTGTCTGTCTGGCCACATGTGGCTCTCGCTTCCACGATCTGCTGTCTGCCTGCCTGGCCACATGTGGCTCTCGCTTCCACGATCTGTTCTCTGTCTGTCTGCCTGGCCACATGTGGCTCTCGCTTCCACAATCTGCTGTCTGCCTGGCCACATGTGGCTCTCGCTTCCACGATCTGCTGTCTGTCTGCCTGGCCACATGTAGCTCTCGCTTCCGTGATCTGCTGTCTGTCTGCCTGGCCACATGTGGCTCTCGCTTCCACGATCTGCTGTCTGCCTGCCTGGCCACATGTGGCTCTCGCTTCCACGATCTGTTCTCTGTCTGTCTGCCTGGCCACATGTGGCTCTCGCTTCCACAATCTGCTGTCTGCCTGGCCACATGTGGCTCTCGCTTCCACGACCTGCTCTCTGTCTGCCTGGCCACATGTGGCTCTCGCTTCCACGATCTGCTCTCTCTCTGCCTGGCCACATGTGGCTCTCGCTTCCACGATCTGCTCTCTGTCTGCCTGGCCACATGTGGCTCTCGCTTCCACAATCAGCTCTCTGTCTGTCTGCCTGGCCACATGTTGCTCTCGCTTCCACGATCTGCTCTCTGTCTGACTGGCCACATGTGGCTCTCGCTTCCACAATCTGCTCTCTGTCTGCCTGGCCACATGTGGCTCTCGCTTCCGTGATCTGCTGTCTGTCTGCCTGGCCACATGTGGCTCTCTCTTCCACGATCTGCTGTCTGTCTGCCTGGCCACATGTGGCTCTCGCTTCCGTGATCTGCTCTCTGTCTGCCTGGCCACATGTGGCTCTCACTTCCACGATCTGCTGTCTGTCTGTCTGGCCACATGTGGCTCTCGCTTCCACGATCTGCTGTCTGCCTGCCTGGCCACATGTGGCTCTCGCTTCCACGATCTGTTCTCTGTCTGTCTGCCTGGCCACATGTGGCTCTCGCTTCCACAATCTGCTGTCTGCCTGGCCACATGTGGCTCTCGCTTCCACGATCTGCTGTCTGTCTGCCTGGCCACATGTAGCTCTCGCTTCCGTGATCTGCTGTCTGTCTGCCTGGCCACATGTGGCTCTCGCTTCCACGATCTGCTGTCTGCCTGCCTGGCCACATGTGGCTCTCGCTTCCACGATCTGTTCTCTGTCTGTCTGCCTGGCCACATGTGGCTCTCGCTTCCACAATCTGCTGTCTGCCTGGCCACATGTGGCTCTCGCTTCCACGATCTGCTCTCTGTCTGCCTGGCCACATGTGGCTCTCGCTTCCACGATCTGCTCTCTCTCTGCCTGGCCACATGTGGGTCTCGCTTCCACGATCTGCTCTCTGTCTGCCTGGCCACATGTGGCTCTCGCTTCCACAATCAGCTCTCTGTCTGTCTGCCTGGCCACATGTGGCTCTCGCTTCCACGATCTGCTCTCTGTCTGCCTGGCCACATGTGGCTCTCGCTTCCACAATCAGCTCTCTGTCTGTCTGCCTGGCCACATGTGGCTCTCGCTTCCACGATCTGCTGTCTGTCTGCCTGGCCACATGTGGCTCTCACTTCCACGATCTGCTGTCTTTCTGCCTGGCCACATGTGGCTCTCGCTTCCACGATCTGCTCTCTGTCTGCCTGGCCACATGTGGCTCTCGCTTCCACGATCTGCTGTCTGTCTGCCTGGCCACATGTGGCTCTCGCTTCCACGATCTGCTGTCTGTCTGCCTGGCCACATGTGGCTCTCACTTCCACGATCTGCTGTCTGTCTGCCTGGTCACATGTGGCTCTCACTTCCACGATCTGCTGTCTGTCTGCCTGGCCACATGTGGCTCTCACTTCCACGATCTGCTGTCTGTCTGCCTGGCCACATGTGGCTCTCACTTCCACGATCTGCTCTCTGTCTGCCTGGCCACATGTGGCTCTCGCTTCCACGATCTGCTGTCTGTCTGCCTGGCCACATGTGGCTCTCGCTTCCACGATCTGCTGTCTGTCTGCCTGGCCACATGTGGCTCTCTCTTCCACGATCTGCTGTCTGTCTGCCTGGCCACATGTGGCTCTCTCTTCCACGATCTGCTGTCTGTCTGCCTGGCCACATGTGGCTCTCACTTCCACGATCTGCTCTCTGTCTGTCTGGCCACATGTGGCTCTCACTTCCACGGTCTGCTTACTGTCTGCCTGGCCACATGTGGCTCTCGCTTCCACAATCTGCTGTCTGTCTGCCTGGCCACATGTGGCTCTCGCTTCCACGATCTGCTGTCTGTCTGCCTGGCCACATGTGGCTCTCGCTTCCACGATCTGCTGTCTGTCTGCCTGGCCACATGTGGCTCTCTCTTCCACGATCTGCTGTCTGTCTGCCTGGCCACATGTGGCTCTCTCTTCCACGATCTGCTGTCTGTCTGCCTGGCCACATGTGGCTCTCACTTCCACGATCTGCTCTCTGTCTGTCTGGCCACATGTGGCTCTCACTTCCACGGTCTGCTTACTGTCTGCCTGGCCACATGTGGCTCTCGCTTCCACAATCTGCTGTCTGTCTGCCTGGCCACATGTGGCTCTCGCTTCCACGATCTGCTGTCTGTCTGCCTGGCCACATGTGGCTCTCGCTTCCACAATCTGCTCTCTGTCTGCCTGGCCACATGTGGCTCTCGCTTCCACGATCTGCTGTCTGTCTGCCTGGCCACATGTGGCTCTCGCTTCCACGATCTGCTCTCTGTCTGTCTGGCCACATGTGGCTCTCTCTTCCACGATCTGCTGTCTGTCTGCCTGGCCACATGTGGCTCTCGCTTCCACGATCTGCTCTCTGTCTGACTGGCCACATGTGGCTCTCGCTTCCACGATCTGCTCTCTGTCTGCCTGGCCACATGTGGCTCTCGCTTCCATGATCTGCTGTCTGTCTGCCTGGCCACATGTGGCTCTCGCTTCCATGATCTGCTGTCTGTCTGCCTGGCCACATGTGGCTCTCACTTCCACAATCTGCTCTCTGTCTGCCTGGCCACATGTGGCTCTCACTTCCACAATCTGCTCTCTGTCTGCCTGGCCACATGTGGCTCTCACTTCCACAATCTGCTCTCTGTCTGCCTGGCCACATGTGGCTCTCGCTTCCACGATCTGCTCTCTGTCTGCCTGGCCACATGTGGCTCTCACTTCCACGATCTGCTCTCTGTCTGCCTGGCCACATGTGGCTCTCACTTCCACAATCTGCTCTCTGTCTGCCTGGCCACATGTGGCTCTCACTTCCACAATCTGCTCTCTGTCTGCCTGGCCACATGTGGCTCTCACTTCCATGATCTGCTCTCTGTCTGCCTGGCCACATGTGGCTCTCACTTCCACAATCTGCTGTCTGTCTGCCTGGCCACATGTGGCTCTCACTTCCACAATCTGCTCTCTGTCTGCCTGGCCACATGTGGCTCTCGCTTCCACGATCTGCTCTCTGTCTGTCTGGCCACATGTGGCTCTCACTTCCACGATCTGCTGTCTGTCTGCCTGGCCACATGTGGCTCTCGCTTCCACGATCTGCTGTCTGTCTGCCTGGCCACATGTGGCTCTCACTTCCACAATCTGCTGTCTGTCTGCCTGGCCACATGTGGCTCTCGCTTCCACGATCTGCTGTCTGTCTGCCTGGCCACATGTGGCTCTCGCTTCCACGATCTGCTCTCTGTCTGCCTGGCCACATGTGGCTCTCGCTTCCACGATCTGCTCTCTGTCTGCCTGGCCACATGTGGCTCTCGCTTCCACGATCTGCTGTCTGTCTGCCTGGCCACATGTGGCTCTCACTTCCACAATCTGCTGTCTGTCTGCCTGGCCACATGTTGCTCTCGCTTCCACGATCTGCTCTCTGTCTGCCTGGCCACATGTGGCTCTCGCTTCCACGATCTGCTCTCTGTCTGACTGGCCACTTGTGGCTCTCGCTTTCACGATCTACTATGTCTGCCTGGCCACATGTGGCTCTCGCTTCCACGATCTGCTCTCTGTCTGCCTGGCCACATGTGGCTCTCGCTTCCACGATCTGCTGTCTGTCTGCCTGGCCTTATGTGGCTCCATGATCTGCTGTCTGTCTGCCTGGCCACATGTGGCTCTCGCTTCCACGATCTGCTCTCTGTCTGCCTGGCCACATGTTGCTCTCGCTTCCACGATCTGCTCTCTGTCTGCCTGGCCACATGTGGCTCTCGCTTCCACGATCTGCTCTCTGTCTGCCTGGCCACATGTGGCTCGAGGTTCCCACCAAGCCTGGAATCTTCCACCCACATCCCAATACGTTTTCTAGGTGGGCTCCATCAGTTTATCGGGGGCTGCGAATAGTAAACGCTGAGAATTGGCCGTAGTCCATCAGCAGCCGATTTTGCCCGTTCTTCCGTCTCATGTTATGGATGTGCAGAGTCGTGGTGCTTTCCCGGTAACGTGTCTTATTGTGCCACGCAGGTGACCATCACCTTCCAGGACGTGGCGGCCTGCTTCCAGGAGTCGGACTGGGACATCATGGAGGACTGGCAGCAAGATCTCTACCGCAGGGCCATGAAGGAGATCCACTCTGCCCTGCAGGACCTGGGTGAGAGAGTCCCGGAGGACATACACCTGCCCCAGACTGATAATATCGGGGAAAGGGGGGGATCAGACATCTCACAGACAATCATTCCATCTGTATGGAGAGATAGGCCTCAATTCACTAAGCTTTATCAAACACTTTATCAAACGTTTGATAATTTACCTCATGGGTAAAATTCAATTTTGAATTCACCAAGGTGTTATGTATTTATTGAAAATTTTATCGATAAAACATTTGATAAATCTATAACACCTTAGTGAATTCAAAATTAGATTTTACCCATGAGGTAAATTATAATTGATAAAGTGTTTGATAAAGTTTAGTGAATTGAGGCCATAGAGGGGGGTCCTCCTGGAAGAGGCAGGGCTGGTCCTAGCACAGAGGAGGCCCTAGGCAAACATAGATAGTGTGGGAGAGTTATGAGTGGGGGCAGGAAGTGTGGGAAAATTATATGTGGGGACAGGAAGTGTGGGAGTGTTATGAGTGGGGGCAGGAAGTGTGGGAGGATTATATGTGGGGGCAGGAAGTGTGGGAATGTTATAAGTGGGTGCAGGAAGTGTGGGAGGATTATATGTGGGGGCAGGAAGTGTGGGAGTGTTATAAGTGGGGGCAGGAAGTGTGGGAGGATTATATGTGGGGGCAGGAAGTGTGGGAGTGTTTTGAGTGGGGGCAGGAAGTGTGGGAGTGTTATGAGTCAGGGCAGGAAGTGTGGGAGAGTTATAAGTGGGGGCAGGAAGTGTGGGAATGTTATACGTGGGGGCAGGAAGTGTGGGAGAGATATGAGTGGGTGCAGGAAGTGTGGGAGTGTTATGAGTGGGGGCAGGAAGAGTGGGAGTGTTATGAGTGGGGGCAGGAAGTGCGGGAGAGTTATAAGTGGGGGCAGGAAGTGTGGGAATGTTATACGTGGGGGCAGAAAGTGTGGGAGAGATATAAGTGGGTGCAGGAAGTGTGGGAGAATTATATGTGGGGACAGGAAGTGTGGGAGTGTTATGAGTGGGGGCAGGAAGTGTGGTAGTGTTATAAGTGGGGGCAGGAAGTGCAGGAGAGTTATAAGTGGGGGCAGGAAGTGTGGGAATGTTATACGTGGGGGCAGGAAGTGTGGGAGTGTTATGAGTGGGGGCAGGAAGTGTGGGAGTGTTATGAGTGGGGGCAGGAAGTGCGGGAGAGTTATAAGTGGGGGCAGGAAGTGTGGGAGTGTTATAAGTGGGGGCAGGAAGTGTGGGAATGTTATACGTGGGGGCAGGAAGTGTGGGAGTGTTATGAGTGGGGGCAGAAAGTGTGGGAGAGATATAAGTGGGTGCAGGAAGTGTGGGAATGTTATACGTGGGGGCAGAAAGTGTGGGAGAGATATAAGTGGGTGCAGGAAGTGTGGGAGTGTTATGAGTGGGGGCAGGAAGTGTGGGAGTGTTATGAGTGGGGGCAGGAAGTGCAGGAGAGTTATAAGTGGGGGCAGGAAGTGTGGGAATGTTATACGTGGGGGCAGAAAGTGTGGGAGAGATATAAGTGGGTGCAGGAAGTGTGGGAATGTTATACGTGGGGGCAGAAAGTGTGGGAGAGATATAAGTGGGTGCAGGAAGTGTGGGAGAGTTATAGTGGGAGAGTTATAAGTGGGGGCAGGGTATGTTGAGGATCTCCACACAAAGTGCGTTTCCTGTGGTTAACACCTCTTGTCTTCTCCTCAGGGTACCGTATCCTCAACCCAGATCTGCTGGTGAAGATTGAGAAGGCCAGCCGGCACCAGTACCTGACTGAAGGTGAGTCCTGTGACAGCGATCAGCAGGGGATTGTGGGATTCTGTATGTAGGAAGGATGGGAGGAGGCGCCCGAGGAATATAAAAAGTTTTAAGGCTGTTTTTACACAGCAAATCGCACTGGATGCTGGTGACACAAGGAGGAGACGAAGCCTGCAGGACTTTCTAAAATCTCAGCAAAACCTCATCGCAATCAAAGCGCAGTAAAATCGCGTGTCGTGTAAAAGAACCCTAAAAACAATTAAAATAAATAAATAGTCTTACTTCGGACGAGGAATGAAGCACGGACGAGGAAATAAACCACTCCTGAGATAGTGGGCGGTGCCTCGTCTACTCCTCTTGTTGGTGCATTGGACGAGGAAATAAACCACTCCTGAGATAGTGGGCGGTGCCTCGTCTACTCCTCTTGTTGGTGCATTGGACGAGGAAATAAACCACTCCTGAGATAGTGGGCGGTGCCTCGTCTACTCCTCTTGTTGGTGCATTGGACGAGGGAGGAATAAGCTTTCAATATAATATTTATTGGATGCTAAAAATGACGCGTTTCATGAGTCTTACCCATTTCCTCTGTGTCAATTTCCAAAGTCTCTCAGGATACAACAGCACGGACTTGGGGCGCCTGTTGGTACCGCAATACACTCTCCCGAGTCCGTGCTGTTCCACCCTAACACTTCTAAAATTGATCTTAGAAAGTCAGAGGTAACCTTTTATATTCTTGGGGCTCACCCTCCCAACCTTTCAGTTCCCCCCCCTAGTTTGAGGTCCCCCAGGAGTAATGTCAGGAGGGTTTCTTGGAGAGCGACCATTGCAGAAGAATGTCTGACAGATTTGCATGGAGATGGATGAATACAATGATTTGCGAACCATGTAACTGCTATATTACATTAAACATAGAAATCAATGACAAAATAAAACAAATACTGAAATTAAGATTTTTTTTTTTATAAATATATGCTCACCAGAAAAATGAAAAGCCAATTAACTCATGACACCCTAAACCCTATAGTTACCATTAGAACAAAAATGTAAAAAAAATCCAAAGTAACAGAAAAACTAAAAGATAATACATAAATTGTAAAGTTAGTGACTTAGATTTATATATGTATACTATAAGGGTATATTATTGTTAGTTTTGCAAATTAGGGATTGTAATTATTTATAGAGTACAATGAGAAAACTAAAAAGACAAAATGTTTCCAAAGAAAATATTGTCACCATACATGGTGCTGGGGACATAATTTCAACATTATAATAACCGGCACTAATGGGCGAATAAAAGCTGTGGGTTTTAATAACAGTAGCATTTATTATTTGAAACCTATAGAGGTTGAAGAAAGACAGTGATTTTTTATTCTTCTTATTCTCTTTAAAATGCATTAGGTGTATTAGGTGTGATAAGTATTGGTAAAGTTATTGGCAAATGAATGGGAGGAGCACTGGAATGTGAAAATTGCTCTGGTCCACAAGGGGAAGAACCCCTTAGTGGGAAAGTGGTTGAAGTGGGTTGTTCAGGTTTACCTGTTCACATGAATGATTCCTGTGGCTTGCATATGTATCTCTTCCTAATTCTCAGACTGTCCCGCCATTGTGTATAACGTTTGCTGACTTGCAGGCAGCGCTGTTCTTGTGCCGGACATCTTGCTGAAGATAGACCAGCGCAACACGTCGCACGCTCCCCAGGAAACGAGCTTCAGGAGATGTGTTCCTGCAGAGTGCACACGAGGTGACTGTCCAGAGGAAAGCCAGTATGTCACCCCACATAAAGCCACTCCTCTCCCTCCTGTCTGTCTCTTTCTGTGCAATCATTCTGCAGGCTTCCACGGCAAGATGTATACCTTTCACCAGCATCACCGTACACCAGATCCATTTCCTGGATCCTAAGAAATCTCTTCATCCAAGGGACAAGGCCGAAAGCCAATACTGGATGGCCATGATATTTGGGGGCCCTGGGCTTTCATTTCCTGGCAGATTCTATCGCTATGGTCTAGTCTGTCAGCGATACTGTGACCTGCCAAACCTGCCGATTTTTTTTTTTGCTTGAAAGATCTCTGGTGTATTGGACTAAAGTGACGGAATCTGCTAGGAAATGGGCAGAACTGGTCTGATGTTTGGGTGGGAGTTGTGGCGCGGTACTGAGAGCAGGACAACAGCGAGGAGCATGACAGTAGTGCTTGTCTGATCCTATTGGCTTACTGTCTGTGTGCTGTGATAGGGCAGAAGATAGGGGGTAGGGGACATACATCACATTCACAGCCAAAACTGTTACAAAAGGATAGTTTACCATTTGTTAATTGTCAACGTGATCCCTTTACTACCCCCCCAGAGCCAGGACGAGGTCCTCCACCACCCAAGGCTGAGACACCAAAGTATGCCCACCCCACATATGTCTCACCCCATCCGTCACACACTGATTGCTATTAGACTAAGAGGCGCTCCAGGCAGTGTTGCCAACCGCCCGTAAATTTATGGGCAGCCCGCAAATTTTGATACAAAATAAGCTGCCCGTGAATTCCGTAAGGAATTCAGCAGCGTCCGTAAGGACTGGCCGCCCGCCCTGTTGCAGGAGGACAGCAGCGCGGTGGAGGGAGAGCTGTGGGCAGCGGTGGAGAAGGGGGGCAATCTCCCCCTTCCCTCACCTTAGTGCTCTCCCTCCCTCGCTGTCCCCTCCTGAACTAAGTGCTGAGTGGCGTTTGGCAGAGGGCTTACCTTCCATCTTGCTCCAAGCGCCGGAATTTCTGCTGCTCTGGTCCAGAGTAGCGGCAAATCATCCCGCGCCAGCGACGAGACGCAGGTAAGTTCATCACTTAGTTCAGGAGGGGAGAGCGAGCGAGGGAGAGCACTAAGGTGAGGGGGGGGGGGGGGGGAGATTGCCCCCCTTCTCCACCGCTGATGCCACAGCTCTCCCTCCACTGCGCTGCTCCCCTCCTGCTGGGGGGTCACCTGGCTACCTATTGTGGGCACATATACCTCTGGCTACATATACTGGGCACATATAACCCTGACTACATATACTGGGACATATACCTGTGGCTACATATACTGGGCACATATAACCCTGCCTACATATACTGGGCACATATACCTCTGGCTACATATACTGGGCACATATACCCTGCTTACATATACTGGGCACATATACCCTGCCTACATATACTGGGCACATATACCTCTGGCTACATATACTGGGCACATATAACCCTGACTACATATACTGGGACATATACCTGTGGCTACATATACTGGGCACATATACCCTGCCTACATATACTGGGGACATATACCCCTGCCTACATATACTGGGGACATATACCTCTGTCTACATATCCTGGGCACATATACCCCTGCCTACATATACTGGGACATATACCTGTGGCTACATATACTGGGCACATATACCTCTGGCTACATATACCCCTTGTCACAGTAGCCCTAGTGGCCAGACCGCAAATTGCCTTCCAAGCGGTGCCAGCGCACGGATCACGCGAACTGTGGTCACAGTCAATGCGTAGGAACCGTTGGGAATTGGCCGCAGACAAACCAGAAGGGAGCCTGTGAGGTACGGTAATTACAACTTACACACTATTTCAGGGTATCTGCCACCACCACTGGTATGGGCCAGTGGACCCGACTGATTGACTAGTCCTGCAAATAAAAACGGTTAAACACACTTTATGCTGTCTGGCTAGTAACAACAGTAGCGTCTCTTCAGAAGTCTGGTTCAGTTTGTGCGGCTGAGAAGCAGGGTAGTGGAACAGTGAATGACTTTGATAAAGTCTTTATTCATGGGCAATATAAATATTTAATATATACAGACAATTATTAAAATCAACAATTATTGAGACATTAATAGCGCAGTATGAAAAGAAAAAAAAATACTTAGTTTCATGGAAAGATGTCCTTTTGTGGGAAGAATCATAAAGTCCAAGCAAAATGGTTTCAAGTTCTGCAAAGTTCTTTGTTTCAGAGCAAAATTCAAAGTTCAGCAAGATGGCCGCCAACCATGTGTCCTCTGGCTGGCAGCAGACCGTTCTCATATAGATGGAATTTGGAGGTGTAATGATCGGTGTAGCACAGAGAGGATCTGATTACCGGTGATCTGCAGTATCACTGGGAATACAGATATATACCAGATTATAGATGATCTGCAGTATCACCGATAATCCGATACACAAGCTAACCTCTGGACACCTAAGCAGAGTGTTTGGTGCAAACAGTAGTAATGAGAGGACTGAGCCTCAGAGCAGTACGGAGTACTGCCCAATTCCTTCTGGACTCTCCCGGCGGGAGGAGTCAGGCTGAGAGAAGGAACGACAGAACAAGAGTGACACTCAAGAGGGAGTGTCACTATCAGGACTGGGAACCGCCCTTTAACAGTAAGGTCGGTTCTCGAGGTCGGACAAGCCAGGTCGTAAACACACGGACAGATAAAGTACAGATTCAGAAGGCAGAGGCGAAAGTCTGAAGTACAGGCAGGATTCGGCAACCGGGTATCAGAAATATCGAGGTACGAAATCAGAAGGCAGATGCAGAGTCTAAGGACGAGCCGGGGTTCGGCAACAGAGTATCAGAAAGACAAGGTACAGGATCAGAATTCAGGAGAATGGTCAGGCAGGCAGAAGGTCATAACAGATAATCACAATCAAACTAGTACTTTAAACTATCAACAAATCTAGCTAAGTGTAGGATTACAGCTCCAGCTGGTCCCGGCACACTTTCGGATCGGACTCAGGTCTGCGTGCTACCACATATGTGATCGCAACGCCAGACAACCAGCAACTGAACAGCCAGCAGTATATATACACAGCCACTCTCCAGCCCCTCCCTAAGTGCTGGACCAATGAGAGGGCTCAGAATTGTCAGCTGACCAGCTTGGTCAGCTGACCTACTTCTGGCTACTATATAAGCTTTGCCTCAGTGCGCGCGCGCGTATCACTCTGAATCTTGGAGGACTATCAGTCCCAGCCACACCAGTACTGCCTTGCAATGTATCCAGTGAACCGAGCGTGGGAGCCGCCTCTAATGCGGATTCTGCCCCTTCCAATGCGGATTCCGCCGTTCCCAATGCGGATTCCGCCGCTCTGCCTATGCGGCATGCGGTGGCTGTTTCCGCGTTGTGATGTCATGCTGGACGCGGAAGCAGCCGCCTCACCCTGATAGACGGCGGCTTTTCCGCGTTTCCTCACAGGAGGACTGAATCGCCCGGGCAGCTCATTTACTTTTAATTGAGCTGAGTTCAGAGGCGGACTTCCAGAGTCGGCCCCTGGGCCGGATTATGGTAATCACATCTGGGCAGGGGCTTTTACCAGCCCCATAACCCTGACATTTTCTCTAGGCCAACCTACGCGGCCGACACACAAATAATAATAACATATTATCGATCCCCAGAGCCTACCGATTAATATGATACCTTGGATGCGGTTGCTAGGGCGTATGGTTACCGAGGGGCCCATAACTCCCAATTTGCTAGGCAGGGGTATATGTGCCCAGTATATGTAGGCAGGGGTATATGTGCCCAGTATATGTAGGCAGGGGTATATGTGCCCAGTATATGTAGTCGGGTATATGCCCCCAGTATATGTAGGCAGGGTATATGTGCCCAGTATATGTAGCCACAGGTATATGTCCCAGTATATGTAGTTAGGGTTATATGTGCCCAGTATATGTAGCCAGAGGTATATGTCCCCAGTATATATAGGCAGGGTGCCCAGTATATGTAATTAATTCCTTTTTTTGTATAGCGCTTTTCTCCTGTCGGACTCAAAGCGCTTATGAGGCAGCCACTAGAGCGCACTCAGTTGGCAGTAGTTCCTGGTGAAAAGCTGTCTCTTATTATGTGCATTTACTGGTGAAAAGCTGTCTCTAATTAATTATGTGCATTTACTGTTGAAAAGCTGTCTCTTATTATGTGCATTTACTGGTGAAAAGCTGTCTCTTATTATGTGCATTAACTGGTGAAAAGCTGTCTCTTATGTGCATTTACTGGTGAAAAGCTGTCTCTTATTATGTGCTTCGCGCGCCGCAAATTTCCTCGAACATGTTGCCCCCTACCCATTTGACTGCCCCCTCATATGTGCCAGTCTAGAACCGGCCCTGTACCCCTGCCTACATATACTGGGCACATATACCCCTGGCTACCTGTTCTGGGGACATCTATACCCCTGGCCACCTATTCTGGGGACACCTATAGACCTGGGGCTACCTATTTTTGGGGAACCACTGCTGTCAGATTAAATGTATTTTGGGGAACTGCTGCCAGATTATGTGTATGTTGGGGTAATCGCTGCTGCCAGATTACATCTATTTTTTGGGAACCACTCCTGCCAGATTACATCTATTTTTTGGGAACCACTGCCATATTATCTGTATTTTGGAAGAACCTCTGCCAGATTACGTGGATTTTTGGTGAAATGCTGTAAGATTACATGTATTTTGGGGGAAAACACTATGGCAGAGCTCAAACTTCCCTGGCAGACCATTTACAGCAATACTAAAATCATGTATATTTGGCCCCACCCATGACCACGCCCACATTATGTTGTGTGACCACGCCCATTTTTTCCGGCGCGCGGCACAGAGGATTTTGTCAGTAAAAAAAATCTTTTGTCAGTAAATTTTTAGGTATTTGCCAGTAAAAAATAATGTGAAAGGTTGGCAACACTGGCTCCAGGGCCCCCAACACCTTAATCTCTGGTTATCTGGCTTGCAGTCACTGCTATGTATCCCCTTTTCTTATTTCTCTCTGCTAGAAACACAATAGGGGAATGATAGCTGAGTGAGTTGTGCGCCCCTCCTACACTACGCCCTGAGGCTGAAGCCTCTCTCGCCTCGGCCTGGCCCTGCACCCCCTCCTACACTGCAGCCTAAGGCTGGAGCCTCTCTCGCCTCTGCCCCGCCCTGCGCCACCCTCCTACACTGCGCCCTGAGGCTCGAGCCTCTCTCGCCTCATATGTGTATAGTGTATAGAGAGTGTGTGTTTGTGCAGCTTTTGTACAGATGTGTGTGTCTGTTAATCGTGTACATTTGTGTGTATACATGTGCACAGTGTGTGCGTGTACAGTGTTAATGTGTGCAGTTTGTGTGTGTGGTGGGATTGTATGCACTGTGTGTGTAGTGGGATTGTATGCACTGTGTGTGTGTGGTGGGATTGTATGCACTGTGTGTGTGGTGGGATTGTATGCACTGTGTGTGTGGTGGGATTGTATGCACTGTGTGTGTGGTGGGATTGTATGCACTGTGTGTGTGTGTGGTGGGATTGTATGCACTGTGTGTGTGTGGTGGGATTGTATGCACTGTGTGTGTGGTGGGATTGTATGCACTGTGTGTGTACAGTGTCTGCATGTATAGAGTAAGTGCAGGGCTGGCTCTAGACTTTTTGCCGCCTGATGCAAACTTAAGGTGCCGCCCCCCCTCAGAATGATCGCTCGCACAGCAGAGGAAAGGGGTGGGCAGCTGTTCGCTGGAGGGGGGCCTTATTTATCTCATCTCGCCCCTAGGGTCCCCCTCCGGTGCTCCCCTCCATGCAGGACAGCAGCGGCAAGGCACTTACGTCCAGCTGCTGGCGAGTCTCCCTGCGATCTGCCCTCCATAACCGCCACTTATGTACTTCCTGCAGCAGAAACAGGAAGTAGACGATGGAGTGCAGATCATGGGAGACCCGATGGCAGCTGGACTGTTCTGCATGGAGGGTGATGCTGATGCCACCTGAGAAAGTGGCGTCACCTGGCGTCATGGGCTGCCTGGGGCTCAGTTGGTGTACAGTGCCTCTGGTGGTGGTGGAGGTATGGGGGGTGCAAGGCTTCTATACTGATCCCTTTCTCCATGCTGTGACAGCAGGCAGCAGGTCTCGGAAGGCCGGGCACCCCATGAAGGTGAAGCAGGAGGATGAAGAAACGCATTGCTCTGACGCTGTAGACATAGGTGAGACTCGCCCATCTCTCTTCTCATACTTGTTCCTCATTCACAAGAACCTACCCTGGTCCTGATCGCCAGCGGGTAAATTATTTGTGTTTGGCAGCCTCGCTTTACGCTCCCCATGAACTGACTGTGGTGGTGAAGCCAGAAAACATGGAGGAGGAGCAGAGGGATGCGTCACTCAAGGCAGATGACAGGAAGTCCTCCCAGACCACGCCCCTATCTGACGAAACAGAGGAAGTGAGGGATCACACCAGCGGTACGTTTCTTCTTCCTGGTCCGACTGTAGAGTAACGGATTGTGCATCATTCTTTCTATCATTACAAGTACCACAGGCCCCTCAGGGTGACCCAGAACCACTAGGAGAGTATGAGGGGGTAACAGAGATTGAAAAGCCCTCCTACTACAAAGCAGTGCTAAATACATTGAGGGAAAGAAGTATTTTATCCCCTGTCGGCTCATGAAATTATGCAGAGGGTGAGACCGCTAGGTTCCTCGTGTTCTCTGCTGTTCGCAGATCTTAAATCGGTATAAAACCCTGACATAATATTCAATAAAAACATGTTTTCCTACTTTTTATATGCCATATGGTTATCATATTTGCTTTTGTGCATAAGTATTATTATTCATTTAGAAATTATAGGTTCCCAAAGTACACTTATTTTACTCTGAGAACCGACTTTGCATTTTATTTAAAACTGCTTTATTCATCTTCTAACATAAGCAGAAATACTTTATGACTGTCTGTCTTTGTTCAGGAGACCTGGCAGTGTCATAGAAGTGTTTATTTACATTCCTCACTTGATACAATTAAATACAAGATAACATTATCTAAAGTTTGGATGCGTCCAGCTTTGCTGGCAGGGAGCTTCTAATTCCTATGTGTAACCCTTTGAATGCTGTTCTAGTAAAAAAAAAAAAAATGCTGGTTGTATATAATATGCAGTAAATGATCTATTAGAGCAAAGAAGGCATGCAGGGTTTGATTCCGCTTTAAACATGCATTCATTATTCTGTTGTATTTCAGAGAAAACCATATCTTCCCAAGAGAAGGTGGTAGATAAATGCTTCTTGGCTGAACACGTTCAGGTTGTGGCCAACGCCCATTTTTGCTTAGTTTGATATTACGGCATTTATAGAAAGGCTGGAAATATAATAAAAATTATTATGTATAGGCGAGTGCTGTGAAAACAGTGCAGGAGGTTTGGGCGCAGCCGGCGCCACCACAGGGCATAATAGGAATTACGTCTGTAGCGGCGCACAGTGAGTAACTTTGGCGCCGTCAGAAGACGGAGCTTAACCACTTGAGGACTGTGGTGTTAAACCGCCCCTAGTGACCAGGCTGTTTTTTACTAAAATGGCCACTGCAGCTTTAAGGCCCAGCTGCAGGGCTGCACAACTCAGCACACAAGTGATTCTTCCCCCCCCTCCCCCTTTTCTCCCCACCAACAGAGCTCTCTGTTGGTGGGCTCTGATCACCCCACAGTTGTTTTTTTTTTTTTTTAAATAAATATTTATTTTATTATTTTTTAAATGTGGCTATTTTTTTAAAATTTATTTTATGTTGTTCCCTCCCTCCCTCCCTCCCCCGCCAGCCAATCAGTGTGATCGGCTGTGATAGGCTCCAGTCTGTGACAGCCGATCACTCCCCAGCCTATGGAGGGGACAGCTGTGTCACACGGCTGTCCCCAGTACAGCGCTGCTGTAGATCGCAGCACTGTACACCCTAATTAGATGGCGGTTTCGCTGCTGGGAGACTGAAGGCAGAGCGGAGCACCACCCGTCAAGCAGGAGATATGCGCGCAGCCTGTGCGCGATCTCCTGCTAGCTTCATAGATAGCCGTTCACGCCAATTGGCATAGAGCGGTCCTGAGGCTGCCACACTGCTTACGCCAATTGGCATAGAGCGGTCCTGGAGCTGCCGCACTGCTTACGCCAATTGGCATAGAGCGGTCCTGGGGCTGCCGCACTGCTTACGCCAATTGGCGTAGAGCGGTCCTGGGGCTGCCGCACTGCTTACGCCAATTGGCATAGAGCGGTCCTGTGGCTGCCGCACTGCTTACGCCAATTGGCATAGAGCGGTCCTGAGGCTGCCACACTGCTTACGCCAATTGGCATAGAGCGGTCCTGAGGCTGCCACACTGCTTACGCCAATTGGCATAGTGCGGTCCTAGAGCTGCCGCACTGCTTACGCCAATTGGCATAGAGCGGTCCTGGGGCTGCCGCACTGCTTACGCCAATTGGCATAGTGCGGTCCTGTGGCTGCCGCACTGCTTACGCCAATTGGCATAGAGCGGTCCTGAGGCTGCCACACTGCTTACGCCAATTGGCATAGAGCGGTCCTGAGGCTGCCACACTGCTTACGCCAATTGGCATAGTGCGGTCCTGTGGCTGCCGCACTGCTTACGCCAATTGGCATAGAGCGGTCCTGGGGCTGCCGCACTGCTTACGCCAATTGGCATAGTGCGGTCGTGGGGCTGCCGCACTGCTTACGCCAATTGGCATAGTGCGGTCCTGGGGCTGCCGCACTGCTTACACCAATTGGCATAGAGCGGTCCTGGGGCTGCCGCACTGCTTACGCCAATTGGCATAGAGCGGTCCTGTGGCTGCCGCACTGCTTACGCCAATTGGCATAGTGCGGTCCTGGGGCTGCCGCACTGCTTACGCCAATTGGCATAGTGCGGTCCTGGGGCTGCCGCACTGCTTACGCCAGTTGGCATAGAGCGGTCCTGGGGCTGCTGCACTGCTTACGCCAATTGGCATAGAGCGGTCCTGTGGCTGCCGCACTGCTTACGCCAATTGGCATAGTGCGGTCCTGGGGCTGCCGCACTGCTTACGCCAATTGGCATAGTGCGGTCCTGGGGCTGCCGCACTGCTTACGCCAGTTGGCATAGAGCGGTCCTGGGGCTGCCGCACTGCTTACGCCAATTGGCATAGTGCGGTCCTGGGGCTGCCGCACTGCTTACGCCAATTGGCATAGTGCGGTCCTGGGGCTGCCGCACTGCTTACGCCAATTGGCATAGTGCGGTCCTGGGGCTGCCGCATTGCTTACGCCAATTGGCATAGTGCGGTCCTGGGGCTGCCGCACTGCTTACGCCAATTGGCATAGAGCGGTCCTGTGGCTGCCGCACTGCTTACGCCAATTGGCATAGAGCGGTCCTGTGGCTGCCGCACTGCTTACGCCAATTGGCATAGAGCGGTCCTGGGGCTGCCGCACTGCTTACGCCAATTGGCATAGAGCGGTCCTGAGGCTGCCACACTGCTTACGCCAATTGGCATAGTGCGGTCCTGGGGCTGCCGCACTGCTTACGCCAATTGGCATAGTGCGGTCCTGGGGCTGCCGCACTGCTTACGCCAGTTGGCATAGAGCGGTCCTGGGGCTGCCGCACTGCTTACGCCAATTGGCATAGTGCGGTCCTGGGGCTGCCGCACTGCTTACGCCAATTGGCATAGAGCGGTCCTAGAGCTGCCGCACTGCTTACGCCAATTGGCATAGAGCGGTCCTGGGGCTGCCGCACTGCTTACGCCAATTGGCATAGTGCGGTCCTGGGGCTGCCGCACTGCTTACACCAATTGGCATAGAGCGGTCCTGGGGCTGCCGCACTGCTTACGCCAATTGGCATAGAGCGGTCCTGTGGCTGCCGCACTGCTTACGCCAATTGGCATAGTGCGGTCCTGGGGCTGCCGCACTGCTTACGCCAATTGGCATAGTGCGGTCCTGGGGCTGCCGCACTGCTTACGCCAGTTGGCATAGAGCGGTCCTGGGGCTGCTGCACTGCTTACGCCAATTGGCATAGAGCGGTCCTGTGGCTGCCGCACTGCTTACGCCAATTGGCATAGTGCGGTCCTGGGGCTGCCGCACTGCTTACGCCAATTGGCATAGTGCGGTCCTGGGGCTGCCGCACTGCTTACGCCAGTTGGCATAGAGCGGTCCTGGGGCTGCCGCACTGCTTACGCCAATTGGCATAGTGCGGTCCTGGGGCTGCCGCACTGCTTACGCCAATTGGCATAGAGCGGTCCTGGGGCTGCCGCACTGCTTACGCCAATTGGCATAGAGCGGTCCTGGGGCTGCCGCACTGCTTACGCCAATTGGCATAGTGCGGTCCTGGGGCTGCCGCACTGCTTACGCCAATTGGCATAGTGCGGTCCTGGGGCTGCCGCACTGCTTACGCCAATTGGCATAGTGCGGTCCTGGGGCTGCCGCACTGCTTACGCCAATTGGCATAGTGCGGTCCTGGGGCTGGCGCACTGCTTACGCCAATTGGCATAGTGCGGTCCTGGGGCTGCCGCACTGCTTACGCCAATTGGCATAGTGCGGTCCTGGGGCTGCCGCACTGCTTACGCCAATTGGCATAGAGCAGTCAACGACAGGTTAAAGTGTACCAGAGCTGAATGAAACAAAGATTTATACATACCTGGGGCTTCCTCCAGCCCCATGCACTCCGATCACTCCCACGCTACCATTCTCAGTGCTCCTCCAGTACCGGGTCCTGTCACTTCTGTCAGTCAGAGCCAGTCTGACGTAAGAGAAGTGCGCTCACTACATATCTCTCCAGTAGCCGCTGGAGAGATACGCAAACAGTGCACTTCTCCTGACTGGCTCCGACTGACGGAAGTGTGGGGACCCGGTACCGGAGCTGGAGGAGACTGAGGACGGCGGCGTGGGAGTGATCGGAGCACATGGGGCTGGAGGAAGCCCCAGGTATGTATAAAACTTTCTGTTTCATTCAGCTCTGAGTCCCTTTAACCACCCTGGCGTTCTGATTAAATCGCCAGGGTGGCTGCGGGAGGGTTTTTTTTAAATAAAAAAAAAACTATTTCATGCAGCCAACTGAAAGTTGGCTGCATGAAAGCCCACTAGAGGGCGCTCCGGAGGCGATCTTCCGATCGCCTCCGGCGCCCAGAATAAACAAGGAAGGCCGCAATGAGCGGCCTTCCTTGTTTTGCTTATATCGTCGCCATAGCGACGAGCGGAGTGACGTCATCGACGTCAGCCGACGTCCTGACGTCAGCCGCCTCCGATCCAGCCCTTAGCGCTGGCCGGAACTTTTTGTTCCGGCTGCGCAGGGCTCAGGCGGCTAGGGGGGCCCTCTTTCGCCGCTGCTCGCGGCGAATCGCCGCAGAGCGGCGGCGATCAGGCAGCACACGCGGCTGGCAAAGTGCCGGCTGCGTGTGCTGCACTTTATTTGATAAAAATCGGCCCAGCAGGGCCTGAGCGGCAGCCTCCGGCGGTGATGGACGAGCTGAGCTCGTCCAGACCGCTCAGGAGGTTAAGTTAAAACACTAATTCGGCCGCCATCAATTTGGGAAGCCGAGTTACATCATTTTTCCACCATCCACGTCGACCTGGAGGACATGGGCAGGAGCAGGGTAAGCCGCATATCAGCTGCACCCTGTGCCCTAGTCTCCAGGCGGCGATTACATAGGTACGCTTTCTAGGTTGATTATAGGACATTGCCCCGACAGGATACGTGGAGGAATGTAGCTTTTGTCATCTGAGTATTTACAACAGGGATCTGGATTCTAGTCCCTGACTCCCCTTATCTATTGGTGAGTACACACGGGCTACAACTGTTGCCGCAACCACGTGGCACGCGAACGTTGCAGCAACAGGTCGCCCGTGTGTATAACGCGCATGCCACAAACCGTCGCTAGTCAGAGCTGTCGCCGCAACTTTCGCTAGTCCGCCACGCGTACTGCGTGAGTATGCGGACTAGCGACAGCAGCACAATACACTACTCACAGAACTTTCAGCGGGGGGGAGGAACCTTCAGCGACAGCTTCCGCCGCATCTATGTCACTCTGTGCACAGAGGGACCTGTCGCCGAGCTGTCACCGAGCTGTCACACACGTCCCCGGTGTGCTAGCGACAAGCTACAACGGTCCCCCATATGCACGTACCATATGTCCTTTGAAAAAGGAATCAAAGAATGTGCAGGGTCTGCGGCAGAGAAGGTTTGGATTGCCTTATTGTCCTCTCTCCAGTGGAAGAATAAACACATCATATAAACAGTCATTTCCTATGGAAAGTGCCTGGACGCTGACAGAAACATTTCTTTTTAAACAAACCTAAATTGTAAAGGGGTATTCCACAGCTTGCCTGGCATACTTTCTTGTGAGGGGCGCATCTGGCGCAGGTCAATCCGTCACAAAACACAATGGAAAATCCACATTCGGTATGTACTGTAGAATCCCTTTATAGTAAACTGCAAGGGACCGGGCAAACTGGGTTACTGTATCAGACGTTTACTAAATCGGAAATTGCCATACTCAAGCACATAATGCATACCGTAGTACTATATATTAATTCAGTCAAGAAGTGTCATTTTTTTCCTTTCTTTGCTTCAGCAAGCGAGTACAGACTGGGTCTAAGCTAGATCACAATGCACAGTGCTCAGTATGCAGGGATTTGCATGCATTAATCATGCAACGGCTTGCATAGGAAGCATAGGTCTCACCAGTTATGCAGGTATAGTACTGATAGTGTGCTCCTCTGTCCACATGTCTGTGCAGCCTGGATGATGCTGTAGCATTGCAGCCATGCACAAGCAAGCCACAGATGACAGGCAGTTCCCTCAGTAATCAGGCAGCAGCTTACACAGGAAGCATAGGTCTCCCCAGATAATGCAGGTACAGTACTGACAGTGTGCTCCTCTGTCCACAAGTCTGTGCAGCCTGGATGATAATGTAGTGTTGCAGCCATGCACAAGCAAGTCACGGATGACAGGCAGTTCCCTCAGTAATCAGGCAGCAGCTTACACAGGAAGCATAGATCTCACCAGATAATAATGCAAGTACAGTACTGATAGTGTGCTCCTCTGTCCACATTTCTGTGCAGCCTGGATGATAATGTAGTGTTGCAGCCATGCACAAGAAAGTCATAGATGACAGGCAATTCCCCCAGTAATCAGGCAGCAGTTTGCACAGGAAGCATAGGTCTCACCAGGTAATGCAGGTACAGTACTGATAGTGTGCTCCTCTGTCCACATGTCTGTGCAGCCTGGATGATGCTGTAGCATTGCAGCCATGCACAAGCAAGCCACAGATGACAGGCAGTTCCCTCAGTAATCAGGCAGCAGCTTACACAGGAAGCATAGGTCTCCCCAGATAATGCAGGTACAGTACTGACAGTGTGCTCCTCTGTCCACAAGTCTGTGCAGCCTGGATGATAATGTAGTGTTGCAGCCATGCACAAGCAAGTCACAGATGACAGGCAGTTCCCTCAGTAATCAGGCAGCAGCTTACACAGGAAGCATAGATCTCACCAGATAATAATGCAAGTACAGTACTGATAGTGTGCTCCTCTGTCCACATTTCTGTGCAGCCTGGATGATACTGTAGTGTTGCAGCCATGCACAAGAAAGTCATAGATGATAGGCAATTCCCCCAGTAATCAGGCAGCAGTTTGCACAGGAAGCATAGGTCTCACCAGGTAATGCAGGTACAGTACTGATAGTGTGCTCCTCTGTCCACATGTCTGTGCAGCCTGGATGATGCTGTAGCGTTGCAGCCATGCACAGCAAGTCACAGAGGACAGGCAATCCCCTCAGTAATCAGGCAGCAGCTTACACAGGAAGCATAAGTCTCACCAGGTAATGCAGGTACAGTACTGATAGTGTGCTCCTCTGTCCCCAAGTCTGTGTAGCCTGGATGATAATGTAGTGTTGCAGCCATGCACAAGCAAGTCACAGATGACAGGCAATTCCCTCAGTAATCAGGCAGCAGCTTACACAGGAAGCATAGGTCTCACTAGCTGGTGCTTTGGCGATAATCCATGCAGGCCCAAAGTAGTGTGTAGATAGTGAGCAGGTCTACAAGTGGCTGCCAGTCTGCCCACCGATCACAGCTCATGGGTCTCTAACGTATGACGCATGTGCCCGCCCACTTTCCACTATAGATGGATACAGAATAGTGCAGGAGACAGAAAACAGGTTTACTATAACAGTTTTATTATATCCGGGTTTACTATACCAGGCGTTACTCCCATATTCTTATAATGGGGCTGGACCAGGACATTAGTTTACTATAACGACAGGCCTCAATTCACTAAGCTTAACTCCTGTCTTTAATAACTCTTCAGAGCTGTTTTACAGTTATCACAATTATATCACCATGGTGATAACTGTAAAACAGCTCATAAGAGTTATTAAAGACAGGAGTTAAGCTTAGTGAATTGAGGCCAATCCTGTATTAACCTCCTTTAAGATGACCACAGCCACTGTTTATATCATAAACAGTTTATGCTCTCTTCTGCAGATTTGGAGAATGAACGCTGTCCAGAAGTTCCTCACGGCAGAGATGTTGGGAAACTTTCAGTTCCGCTGATTGGTCCAGATGGTGACACCATGTTTTTATTCTCCGATGCTGGTGTCACCCTGAACTCCAAGCTCTCCCAGGACTCTGTGCTAGAGAACGCTTTGGAACTAGAGAAATACCTCAAGAGTCTGTCTCACTCTGGCCTGCTGATGGACTGCCCAACGCTAACACGGAGTGAGTTTGACCGCGGCTTCTACGACAACTACAGCGTCCGCAGCAAGCAGCGGCTCAAGCTGATGGGCGAGAAGCGACACCGCTGTGCCGAGTGCGGTAAAGGGTTCACCAGGAACTCTCACCTGAAGGCTCACCGGAGGACTCACACGGGGGAACGCCCCTACAAGTGCCTCGAGTGTCACAAGACCTTCAGCGAGAATTCCCACCTCACTGTCCACGGGCGGGTTCACTCTGGAGAGAAGCACTACAAGTGTAACATGTGTGGCAAGAGCTTCAGCGAGAACTCCAACCTCATCGTCCACCAACGGATTCACACCGGGGAGAAACCATACAGATGTCCCGAGTGTGACCTCTGCTTCAGCCAGCACTCCAGTTTGGTGCGCCACCGCCGCAAGCACACCGGAGCCCGGCCCTACCAGTGTGCGCAGTGCGAGAAAACCTTCAGCCAGAAGGGACACCTGAGCAACCACATCCGCACCCACACGGGAGAGCGGCCGTATAAGTGTGCCGAGTGTGGGAAGTCCTTCAGCGAGCACTCCCACCTCACCGGCCATCAGAAGATCCACAGCGGGGAGAAGCCTTACGTCTGTGACTTCTGCCAAAAGGCCTTCAGCAAGATCTCCAACCTGAAGGCCCACCGACAGATCCACACCGGGTACCGGCCCTACGCCTGCGCCCAGTGCGGCAAGTGTTTCACCCAGCATTCCACCCTGGTCCGACACCAGAAGGTCCACGCTGGCAAAATGGACCTTTTCTGGAGGAAGCTGTGCCAGGACTCTGAGGAGGCAAATGCAGATCCCTCCTGGATAAATGACCTTGTTCTCAGGAGGGTAGGTAGTCCCAGCGATCAGGGGGTGAAAGGAGAAGCAGTGCGTCCTCTGCTGGACCCAAGCTGACAGCAATAACGCCCCAATTCCAGGGACATTATTATTTAATTCTCTATAATCAGTCCAGCCGTCACTAGACGAGAGTTTCCGGAGCTAGTCTAGTTGAGTCGGCCCACCGGGAAACATCATAGACCACTGCAGCTCCTGGTCATGATTTGCGGCAAACTCACTGCTGGACTGGTCAAATAGAGGGAACATAATCCATGTTCTCCTGCAATAAAATCTAATGATCAAATCAGTTTTAGTGCAAAATATCGGTAATTATTGGCCGAATCCTGAGGGCTGCAGCCATTTTAGATCATGAGTTCCTCAGCAGGCTATGATTAAGAACCAGCAGGTCCGAAACATGTCGGCATTGTGCATGTGATGTTGTGCCCGGATACGTCCGTCAATAAAGAGTTCAAACTGTGGCATCGTGCGAGCCTCCTTTCTTCAAGATTATTCCTCAGCAGCTGCAGGACGCCTCCAGCCACTGATGGGATGGGTGTGTGTGGGGGGGAGGTGGGAGTGTCATACACTGTAAATTTGTTAAAAGCAAACAGTTTCACTTACCTGGGGCTTCCCGAAGCCCCCTGCAGCCGTCCTGTGCACTCGCCGGTCCTGCCTGAGGTTCCGTTATCCCGCAGGAGCTACTGTCATTACCGCCGACTTGTGACTGCACGCCCCGAGCAATGCAACACTTACTTCGCGTTCCCGCCAGCTATAGCGGGTGGGAACGTGAAGAAAGCGTCGCATTGCGCGGGGCGCGCAGGCGCAGTTGCCGTCGACTTGTAAGTCGGCGGTAATGAAAGTAGCTCGCGCGGGAGAATGGAGGCTCGGGCAGGACCGGCAAGGGCACAGGACTGCTGCAGGGGACTTCGGGAAGCCCCAGGTAAGTGAAACTGTTTTTAACTAATTTACAGTTCCGTTCTAAAGAGAATCTGAAGTGGAAATAAAGGAAGGCTCTGGGTCCTATAGAGCCTTCACGGTCCCTGCATTCCCCCGCAGGCTCCTCCTTCTTCCACTTCGGTTGGACTTCGTCAGTCTTTGGGAGCACTCAGGCTTCGGAAGACAGGCCACTCCATACTGCTCACGCGCTAGCGCCCTCTCTTGAGCCCAAGTGCTTCTGAAGACTTCCGAAGCCTCCTGTGGTGGGAGATTTGAACCGGGGATCCAGCGCTGGAACACAGGGACCGTGAGGAGAACGGAAAGGTTCTATAGGACCCAGAGCCTTCCCTCTGCTTAGGTAAGTATCTGTTTGATATTTTTCTTGCCACTTCAGATTCTCTTTAACCATTTCCGGACCTCAATGATTGAAGTCTACGCTCTGTTTTGATCTCCTTACTGCTGCCGGGGTGTAGATTTCAATCACCCAGCCGGGCATTCTCGCGGCTACCACCAAATGCGATGCCCTCTCCCCGCTGCAGTTCACTCGCCCTACCATCGTTATGATGGCACAGCTGTGTGAGACGGTCACGAGCCGATTTCACTGGCTCCAGACCTTGTCATCATTGTGAGCCAATCCCATTGGCTTATACTGATAGACAGCGCCAGGAGTCAATGAAAGCGGCTCCTGACATCTCACACGGCTGTGCCGTCATAACGACGGTAGGGCGAGTGAACTGCGGTGATGGGAGATTGGCATGACTGGTGGGTATGTGCAACGATTCGTTGGTAAGCGCCGTTCTTTGGTACCAGCAGTCTCTGGTCCTTAAGGGGGCAGAAGCTGCTGGTACGAAAGTGGTTAAAGTGTACCTGAGGCGAATCTCTGGTACGAAAACACATATTTACCGGAGAAGAGAGCTGGATCCTATAGCGGCTTCCTACGCTGTTCTCTGGTCCCCCATTGACGAGGGCAGCCTCCCCAAAGATCACCGACTAGGGCTTGTCAGAAAGGAACATCGGGAGTGCGCACCTCTTCAGACGCGAGTGCGGTTATACTGGGCTGCACTAGCACTGTAAGCCTTGCATGAGCGGGTCCATGCTACTGCACTGGTGTTCCAATGCTCACGTGGACACAGCACGGCCATGCTCGTGCCAGAAGAGGAGTGAGGCCCCGATGGTCTACAGGGTCATGGGCAGCGTAAAATCCGGATGATGGTGAAGCCAACGAGCAGGTCTTGTATCTGATTCAGGCTGGGAATGAGGCGGAGTCTTCAGGCTGCTGAACACTGCCAGTCACCACTAAAGATGGCCAATGAGATGCTAGCTTTTTTTTCTTGCATGTCATTTGACACTTTGCTGTGCTCTGGCTCAAGTGTAACCTCCCACTGCTCTGCAGATCCTCGGCTCCCACCATCCTTTGCTTTGACATCACCGTACTTAACAGTTTGGTATATAGTGCTGAGTTTCATCTAGCGTGCGTACAATTGTGGCTTTAGCCTAGGATAAATAAATGCTGATACATGTAATATGTGCGGTTATTCATCTGAGGCTGCATTTACTTAATATTAAGCCTTATGCTCAATAGCATAGTGACACATGCATTGGTGCTGATAGTGTGACGCGTGGGGCATTTTGTGCACCAGGCCCTTTCAGATCTGTTAAGGATGAGTTTTTTTTTTTCTTATGTCTCGATACCCAAAATTATGGAACTGAAAGGTGTATCCTACGAAAAAAAATACACTTGAGCTGCTGCATGTGCATAGAAAACAGTATAATTTATTGTGTAGCAGGAATTGATCGAGTGCACGGACCCCGTGACCCTGATAAAAAATTAACATAAAATAATACCAGCACAGCAATGAGGGGCGGAGCATAGCATAATCTGTTAAAGAGACACTGAAGTGAAAAAAAAATATGATGATTTGTATGTGCAGTACTGCTAAGAAATAAAACATTAGGAGCAGAGACACAAGTCTAATATTGTTTCCAGTTCAGGAAGAGTTAAAGGGACCCCGAGCAGTAACTAAAATCAAAACCTTCACTTACCTGGGGCTCTGAACCGCGCATGCGCAGTACTGTCACGCCGGCCACCGTGATGACGCTGAGTGGCTGGCACGATGACGCGAAGCGGCACAAAAGATTCAAAACAAGGAAGTGTCGGCCCGACACCCATCCCGGGTGTCGCCGGCAACGGAGCCACCAGCGGGACCCGCAGAAGAGTCAGGAGGACAGCGGTGGACCTCGCAGCCTACAGTGGGCTGGAGGAAGCCGCAGGTAAGTGAAAGTTTTGATTTTAGTTACTGCTCGGGTTCCCTTTAAGAAACTTCAGTTTTTATCTATTCAAAAGAGCCATTGAGCTCTGTCTTCTGAAGCTTGTTATCTCAACTGTCGGTCACTGTATTTTCTTTGCAGAGAAGGGTTCAAAAGTTCACTGGCCTGCTGTGTAAAATCATTTAGATTGCTGAGTAGTGTGTAAACTGCAAATATTAGAGAATGATGCAATGTTATAAAAATCACTATATAACTGAAAATAAAAATATGAGAACATTTTCTTTGCTACTAATGTTCAAGTAATTATCCGTATTACACAACCAATTCATTATATCATATTTTTTTTTGCTTCAGTGTCTAAGTGCAAAGGGTGGCATTACAAACCCTATTTACGTCTACTATGTTCTCCTTCGGCTGACTCATGCTGTGCTGGTATTAGTTTATGGGTATTCTTAATCAAATCAAGTGTCATTTTTTGGTTTGCTATAGTGTCCTATCACTGGAGCAGCTTCATGGGTGTATGGGTGGCCGTCCACTTAGCTAATTGTTGTTGAAAGCAGGTATACTTTGTTCTCATGACTGTATGATGGAGAGATCTACTGTAACAAAGAGTCCTCCAAACTCCAGGAAAGCGCAATGATGACATGCGCTCTGCACTACATAAACAGCTCCTCTTATCTGCGGCTCTTCAATACTTTCTACTTATTATTTAGCATGTAAACCCACAGTCATCGATCCTATTCCTGAATGCTGAGCTCGTTTCTTCATTGGTGTCGCATCTGAACAATCCCTTGGCCAGGACAGCATGTATGCAGACAGTGTCAGTGCAGTGTATGGGCCCTATCCCGAAAAATAGGGCTACAGAAGATGTCTTCTGGAGCGAGGAGCCAATGCCAGACGAGACCCACCTGCAGCCTCCAGCACATTTGCAGCAGAGGACATTCGCCTTAGATTTTTTTTTTATTTCTGTGCCATAATTAAAATAAATACCAAATTATCAAAATCACGTGTTACTGTGGATTACAGAGATTAGATGGTTTTTAAAGGCAAGCTTGCTAAATTGTCATAAATTGTCCTACTTCCACGTTAACATTTCCAGGTAAGGTCTCTCCTTTTTGGGCAGTAGAGAAAGAAATGGGCGACAGTGCTGAGAATCACAACGGTTCTTCACAGTAGGGATTTCCATCTTTGAATGTTTTACTCAATGTTTTTGAAATAGATATATTTAAACTCATTAAGATCATTGAAGAGTCCCCTCAAGGCTACAGTAATAAGCCGATAACCTGTCAAGTAGGGTGTTGGTGCCGCTACATTATAAAAACAGCAGAGAAGAACAGCCACACTGGAAGTAACATGACAATAACCCAAACAAATTAAATTAGTCTCAATCCAACGAATGTTCTACAAATACCGATAGTAGACAGGTTTCTGGTTACTTGGTGATCAGCTTATTTCTCTGCGTTCATATTCCTGTACCTAACTTACAAAAATCCAATTGTTACAGTAAACCCAAGACAAACCTCGGGTCAAAAACCAGATACTTACCTAAGAAGGAAGCCTCCGGATCCCATAGATGCTTCCCATGTCATCCTCCGGAACACCACTGCCACTCACAGTGGCCCCCCCTTTCCAAAGAAATGTTGGATTTCAGATCTGGGCCGATAGCCTCAACATCCATGAACTCGGCCATAATGTGCCTGCGCGAGTATGGATGCTCCTGTGTAGTAATCTGGAGCTGCTCATGCACTAATGGCTCCGTGCTACTGCACAGCTAGGCTCGCACATGTGCACCCCGGACAGCTAGTGCATGAAATGGAGCGCAGCCTGGACCTGCCAGAGGGTCCCGGTGAGTGGGTCGAGGAGGACATGGAAAGCCTTGGGTTCACTTTGTGAGTAGTGAATACAGTAGTCCACAACATGGCTACTACTTATCTCATCGTGAAGGTCACCAACTTTGTCGGTAGTTCAGTAGGGTTTCCAACACTACCTCTTCCTCAAAATGGCAAATTTAGGCTTGGCTTTTTTGAAAATCTAGTTTCTTTCGATAAATTATTTTTTTTCTAGTTATCACAAAAATAAATATTTTCCCTTTTTCGAGATCAAGCATTTTAAAACCTGCGTGTTCTTGGGATCTTATGAAATGATCTAACGTCTCAGTACAGCTTGAATGTCCATAGCCTTTGGCATGGCTGACTTTATTTTTTCACTTGTGGCTGAATGAAAAGTTTTGAAAATAAAACCAGTGCACAGTCTTGTTACTGAAATGAAGAAAGCCTCAGGAGACTCCCCACCTCTGCTCAGTAGTTCTCCACCCTCCCTGCTAGGTGGGTTCTTTGGTGGGTCTTTAGGTGGTGGGACTGGACGAAGCTCTTAGAGCACTGTGTGCACTGGTACGGCCGCTCCCCGGTGTGAATCCTCTGATGGACCTTAAGGATGGAGTTTTTGATGAACTTCTTGCCACACACCATGCACTGGTAAGGTTTCTCTCCCGTGTGAACCCTCTGGTGGACCATTAGTTCATAGGGCTGCCGGAAAGTCTTTATGCAGTGGCGGCAGTGGTACGGCCTCCCGCCGGTGTGACCGATCTGGTGTCGGAGGAAGCGGGAAAGATCGGAGAAGGTTTTAGCACATTCACTGCATTGGTAAGGTCGTTCTCTTCTCTGCTGGGGCAGTGGTGAGAGGATGCCCACATTGTTATGCCATCCATTCCACCGGTAGAAGGAGTCGTTCAGGATGTAGTCACCACCTGGGGCTTCCAGCTCTGTGGGCGTTTGTTGGTTCTCTGTAGGATATAAAAAGCAAGAATTAGTGCAGTCCAGCCACCTTAGGTAGCCATGCATCTAACGATGATGGGCAGATTCGACCAAGAGACAAATCCCTCTCTAAACAAATCTTATTAGAGAGAGATCTGTTGGCTGCTCATACACCGCAGGCCGATTTCCGATCTATTTCAGCATGAAATCTCTCGGGAATCGTCTGAGTCTGCTGCTTGGCCGCTGCCCCCTAGTGTGAGTACATGTCTGCATTTATACATTACCTGTCCTGTGTCTCGGTGCCCATCCGTCTTCCGAATCTGCTGCTCTTCCATTAGCGGTATACGTGCCGCCGGCGTGGCACGCGCATGCTATGCTCCGGTAGTGTGTATCCCGCTAATGGAAAAGCGGCAGATTCGGAAGACGGATGGGCACCGCGACACGAGGCAGGTAATGTATAAATGCCGACATGTACCGTACATTTATACACTGGGGGAACAGTGGCGGGGGCTTCATTGCTCTTCCGGTATCGCTCGCCAATCAACCACGACGCCCCAACACCTTGCAGCATGTCCGATAAATACATAAGACTAATTTAGGCCCAAATTGGGTCACATCCTTGATTGGGCATTCACTTGGCGGCATTGGTTTCCATCCGATTCGATTAACATTATTCAATCAGATGGTCAGCCAAGTGGAGTAATGTATGGCCACCTTTAGTCCTATACAATAACGTTTACTTATTCAGGAGTCCTAATGCAGTGGGGCAGGGGGGGGGGGGGGGGGGGTGTTGTCAAAAGATTGGTCACCCTTTAAGCTTTTACCTTCTGTCTGTTATGTACCACCACCATTACTGAGGAATACTTGCAGGCAATGCCCATCTGGTTTCCCGGCATTTACCGCCTCGGAAAGCAACATGTTGCTTTCGAGACGAGACGCAATTCCAGGATCTACCACCAGGCTTTAATGAAAGCAGCAAAAACAGCCCTAAATGCCTCCCATTCACTTAAATGGGGCGGCGTTAGATCCCCAAAAAAGCTGCGTCTAAAACGACGCAAAAGCGTCCGTGTGAACAGGCCTTACTCTCCACCTCCTTATTTGTTTCTCACATTTTAAGACGGTTATACAGGTAGTCCCCGACTTACGAACGACCCGCCGATACGAACGGCATGGATTCTGTGTTTCCATGGGAACAAGTCAAATTTTTTTTTTTCAAAATGGACTTGTAGTTTTTGAGAAAATCGATTTTAAAAAAATTCGAAGGAAAAATGGCTTTTAACCTCTTGAGGACTGCAGGGCTAAACCCCCCTAGTGACCAGGCAATTTTTAGTTTAAAAGGCCACTGCAGCTTTAAGGCCAAGCTGCAGGGCCGCACAACATAGCACACGAGTGATTCCCCCTCCCCTTTTCTCCCCACCAACAGAGCTCTCTGTTGGTGGGGTCTGATCGCTCCCCCCATGTTTATTTTTTTTTTAATAAATATTTGTGTTGCCCTTTTTAAAAAAAAAAAACCTCTTCCTTTAAATCCCTTCCCTCCCTCGCTCCCTCCCTCCCCACAGCCGGCCAATTACGGCGATCGGCTGTCATAGGCTTCTGCCTATGAGAGCCGATCGCTCTCTTGTCCCCCAGGGGGACAGCCGTGTCACACGGCTGTCCCCAGTGCAGTGCTGCTGCTGATCGCAGCGCTGCACAGAGTAAATAGACGGCGATCACGCCGTCTAACAGTCTCCCGAGCGGCAATAGCCGCTCGGAGACTGAAGGCAGGGCGGAGCTCCGCCCCCCAAGCAGGAGATGCGCGCGCAGCCTGCGCGCGATCTCCTGCAAAACAGAGCCCCAGGACTTTACGCCAATTGGCGTTAGGCGGTCCTGGGGCTGCCGCCGCGGCCACGCCTACTGGCGTGACGCGGTCGGCAAGAGGTTAAACTTGTGTAAGCAGGTACAGAGGTGACAGAGGGGGACATTGGAGGCACAGGGGGGCACAGAAGAGATACAGGGGACAGAGATGGCACAATGTTCCGACTTAAGAGCAGATTCAGGTTAAAAACGAACCTGCAGTCCCTATCTCGTTTGTTAACCGGGGACTACCTGTATTTGTATTCATATTACCCGCTTTGAGATGCTATGAAGTGACTCGCATGAGGGTTAAAAACTTTTCCTGCCTTATGGAAAATTTAAAAACAAAAAAATTGACCCATAAATGTCCACCTTTAGATTACCAATAGATAGATCATGTTGTGCCGGGGAACAAAAGTGCCATCATCACCCTGCCAATGCCATGAAGACCAGAAAGGAGACCACAGTCACCTTGGTTGGAGTGTTGGGTGGTTCCTCTCTCTTCTGGTGATTGGTTGAGCCACATCTCCGCCATGTCTTGGAGCTCCATCGCTGAGTCGCTGTCTAAAGAAAAGTGGCCACCATCAGATACATGATCTGGGGAACAAAGCCCACCACAGAGGGTTCAGTCATTAACAGAGGCATATTAAGTAGCGTGGTCCTCTTAAGTCTACCAATGACTGACTGGCTGCTCGATGTGATGAGTTTATTGTTCATTGCATTTCTCCTCCCTTTGTAGTTTATTAGATAAAGTATAAACAACCACATTTATTGTTAAGACTACCTTATATAAATAATACACCTTAAAGAACTTAAAATGTACCTGAGACCTAGCACCAGGCCGTTTACCGTACTTTGTTGGAGAGAACGGTCCCATATATAGAGCTGAATAAAGGCAGCTGGTTTACTTTAAGTGGGATTTGTGAGGGAGCAGGCTGGTGTTGTAATTTATTTTCTGGTTGAACTCGATGGACGTATGTCTTTTTTCAACCCAAATAACTGTAACTATGTAAGAACGGTGGCATGTATAAAGCTGAATAAAGTCAGCTGGTTTACTTTGTTGGGAGGGAACGGTATAATACATAGAGCGGAATAAAGTCAGCTGGTTTGCTGTGTTGGGAGAGAAGGATTACATGTATAGAGCTGAATAAAGTCAGCTGGTTTGCGGTGTTGGAATGATGGAGGAGAAAGCCCCTTCTGTGGGCAGCATATGCAATCTGAGTGGAGACAGCTACACCTGCTCTGTAACCCAGAGAAGACTTTAAACCCACAGCCAAATGTCTACAGGAGATAAATAGAAAATATTTCACATTTACTTTGTGAGAAGTAAAACAAAAAGGGGGAAGGAGGAAGAGGAGGAGTCCAGCCTGGTGAAGTACGGAAGTACAAAGTGAAATATGTGTTCTTTGGTAGAGAATAATCACAGGACATTGGTTGTCCAGGATGTTGGGGAAGTACTCTGGGGAAAGGTTTATTCAGGCCCAATGGTGATGAATAACTCTCACCAGTGAAGCCTAGGAGGGTGGACATCTCATGTGTCCATCTCTGAGGACCACAGATGGGGATGTACGGCACAACATGCAGCTCCAACACTGAGGAGATGCCCACGAGATCAAATCATTCACATGTTGAAACCTTGAGGTCAGAAGCGTGAAAGGTGGCCCGTTCTGGGGAGCCATTTCTCGGGTACGGTCTTTCTAGACAGAGACTTCGGCTCCTTTTACACTTGGTGCGGAGTGATTGTACACCATCGTACCACGCCCGACAAGTCACACCGTGCGTTATAGCCACACTGCCACAAAATCAGTAATACATACATTCAGGGGTTACCGGCCACTGCAAAAGCAACTCTAGCGGTGCCGCCATGGGACTTGATGCAAGACGCCGCACCGCATTCCGTGTGGTATCTCCATAGGGTGGATTTGTGTGACGCAACGCAATGGACCGCCCCACGTGTAAAAGAAGCATAAATGTGAAGAAGCTGTCTCTGTCTGGATTCATGACCTGACTTTCTCTTAAAGAGAACCCGAGGTGGGTTTGAAGAATATTATCTGCATACAGAGGCTGGATCTGCGTATACAGCCCAGCCTCTGTTGCTATCCCAAACCCCCCTAAGGTCCCCCTGCACTCTGCAATCCCTCATAAATCACAGCCACGCTGCTGACAAACAGCTTGTCAGAGCTGGCTGTGTTTATCTCTATAGTGTCAGTCTGCTGCTCTCCCCGCCTCCTGCAGAACTCCAGTCCCCGCCTGCATCCCTTCCCTCCCTGCTGATTGGAGGGAAAGGACGGGGGCAGGGACCGGAGCTATGCAGGAGGCGGGGGAGCAGCCGAGACTGACACTACAGATGTAAACACAGCCTCACAGCATTTATGAGGCATTGCAGAGTGCAGGGGGACCTTAGTGGGGTTTGGGATAGCAACAGAGGCTGGGCTGTATAGGCAGATCCAGCCTCTGTATGCAGATAACATTCTTTAAACACACCTCGGGTTCTCTTTAACACACCCTGTACACATTAAAGTGGACCTGACCTCTTGCACTGGACAGTTTAGCCTGTCTAATTCTCCCTCATCTGTGGCTGATCACCACTGTAATTTGATCTCTCAGCTGTGTCAGCTCAGGAACCTCCTCTGCCTGGGCAGAGCAGCTAATTGGTAAACACAGGCTGTTAACAATATGTCTGCTTCCATGAAAGCAGGAAGTAGACACACTGCAGATTTATTGCAGGATTTTTATCAGCTGTAACAAAGAAATGTTTTTCTGTAAAGGTTATGATGCTATTGTGTATCTTTTCGAGCAGAGAGGAAGTTTAGAGTTCAGGTCCACTTTAACAGTTATTGTCATGTCAGTTTGAGACTGCCATTGTTTATGGATTCAGAGATGGTTCTGTGCTGGACTTAATCCACCGTGAGGTTCCTCACTGAAAGTGTCAGGATCTCCTTCTATTACTCACCAATGAAAATCATCATTTATAAGCGCAATAAAAAATGATTGAAAACTGAACTTTAAGGTCCATACACAAGCTAGATCATGCAAGTCAAACTCCGGCCCGTTGGCCAAATCCGGCCTGCAAAGCCATCAGATGTTGGCCCACAAGTGGTTTCCCAACTTTGCATTATGTTTGGCCCACTCTAGACCACCAGAAAAGCTATATTGGAGGGTAAGCCCTAGATCATCAGGGAAGCCATATGAGAAGGGGGCAGCATTAGACACCAGGGAACTGTAAAAGAGAAGGGATGGGGGCCACTAGACACCAGGGAACTATACAGGGGTAGGTGGGGGCCACTAAACACCAGGGAACTATACCGGGGAAGGTGGGGGCCACTAAACACCAGGGAACTATATAGGGGGTTGAGGGAGGACACTAAACACAGGGGAACTGTATGGGATGGAGGGAGGACACTAAACACAGGGGAACTGTATGGGATGGAGGGAGGACACTAAACACAGGGGAACTGTATGGGATGGAGGAGGCTATTAGACACCAGGAAGAGAGGTGGCCACTAGGTCGGCCTGCAACTTGGTCCCAGAGTTTAATTTTTCTCCCACTATTTGAGTTTGACACTCCTGAGCTAGATAAAAGTTGGCATACACAAATGAGCAACTTCGCTCAAATGACATTTCCTGGCAAAAAGCAATGACAAGCAGTCAAAGAAAACCAGAGAAGTTACAATACAAAGAATCAATACTTACCCGGGGCTTCCTCCAGCCCCATAAGCACGTGGGAGTCCCTCCCCGTCCTCCCGCGGTCTCCTGTTCAGCCGGATTCAGCCCCGGTAACTGGTTCAGTCCCGTCAGCCAGGGTCTACTGCGCATGGGGGGGGGGAAGGTCCACAACTGACCTAACTAAACCAGTTACTGGGGCTGATTGCGGCTGAACGGGAGACCGCAGGAGGACGGCAAGGGACTCGGACGTGGTTATGGGACTGAACGAAGCCCCGGGTAAATATGGAATCTTTGTATTATAACGTCTCTGGTACACTTTAAAACGACATTGTCCACACACAGCGATATTCCAAATGATTATGTAGTTTATAAACAGCATGCATAAACGGAAATTGGCATCGCACACGACCAAGAACAATGTCATTTGAATGACTTGTACACACTGGCCGACTATATGATATCTGCCAAATAGTCTACGTTGATTTGCCAAGTGGATCGGGCAGAATACACAATATTGGCCACTCGTCATTGTCGTTTAGCTACAATTGTTTATGATTCTCATCCGAAGTGGTGAAAATTGTTGTTCCTCGAACATTTCAAACAACTTTTCTCCAGCGTGTGTACAAAGCTTTAGGCTGGAGGTGACCTATCTTTCAATAAAGAATAAAAGCAGAGTGCAGAACTGGACTGTAATAGACAAGGCGTCAATAGATGCTACCAAAAAAAAAACAAACATGGGGGCCACCAGGAACTCTCAAGACCAGATAGACTAATTCTACTGCTACAGCTTTTACACCTTCATGGGAAGTGTTGCACCCAAGCTAAAGCGTCTAATTCCCTGACAAAAGAAACGGATACGTTTATTAGGGGACCTAATGCTCTTCACAACCAGATGGTCAGTGAGATGTTGAGGACTCTGGTTGAATGGACATTGTATGCAGTTTGGAACTGAGCCAATCAGATGCATTCCCTGGCAATATTGATTGGCTGTTTTCCAGGCAGCATAAATATTGCATGAGAACTCGAATAATTAGCATTTCACTGACCACTTGTAATCACTACTGGTAAGCCATACATGTCAGACTCCGGCTTCTTGGCCAAATCCGGCCTGCAGAGCCATACATTGTGGCCCGCATGTGGTTTCCCCACTTAGCATTGTTTGTCCCACTCTAAACCACTAGGGAAGCTATATTGGAGGGTAAGCCCTAGATCACCAGGGAAACCATTTGGGGGAGGGGGGCAGCACTAGAAAGCAGGAAACTGTATAGGGGAGGGAACGATGTCACTAGACACTAGGGAACTGTATAGGAGAGGGAGGGGCATCTAGACACTAGGGAACTGTATAGGGGAGGGAGGAGGCATTAGACATCAGGGAAATGTATAGGGGAGGGAAGGGGGCACTAAACACCAGGGAACAGTATAGGGGGTCACTAGACACCAAGGAACTGTATAGGGGAGGGAGGAGGCCACTAGACACCAGGGAAATGTATAGGGGAGGGCGGAGACCACTAGACACCAGGGAACTGTATAGGGGAGGGAGGTGGTCACTAGACACCAGGGAACTGTATGGAGAGGGAGGAGGCCACTAGACACCAGGGAACTGTATAGGGGAGGGAGGAGGCCACTAGACACCAGGGAACTGTATAGGGGAGGGAGGAGGCCACTAGACACCAGGGAACTGTATAGGGGAGGGAGGAGGCCACTAGACACCAGGGAACTGTATATGGGAGGGAGGAGACTAGTGATGGGTCGTTCGCGAACGAGCCGTCTCTAAGAGCCGGCTCTTTGCTGCGAACGACAAGAGCTGGCTCTCAGTTTTAAAAGAGCCGATGCCTCAGCCGCCCCACTCAGCTCTGCTTTGCTCTGTAATAAAGGGCGCTGAGGCATGCTGGGAGATGTAGTCCTCCTCTTGCAGCTTGTAGGAGTGTATGGGGAGGAGCAGAGCAGTAGGGATTGCCCCAGTCAGAGAAGCAGTCTGGAGTTGTCATGGAGACGGGGGCGGGGCTTTTATTCCGATTCTGAGTGGTGTCTAGTGATATTTAATGAAGAGCCGATTGAGAGCCGTGAGAGCCGGCTCTTTAATGGGAGCCGATTCAGAAGAGCCGATTCTCCGAGAAGAGCCGGAATTCCCATCACTAGTGGAGACTACTAGATGCCAGGGAACTGTATGGAGAGGGAGGAGGCCACTAGACACCAGGGAAATGTATAGGGGAGGGAAAGAGGCACTAAACACCAGGGGACTGTATAGGGGAGGTGTAGGGGGTCACTAGACACCAAGGAACTGTAGAGGGGAGGGAGGAAGGACCACTAAACACCAAGAAAATGCATGGGGGGGGGGGGGGGATAGGCCACTAGACACCAGGGAACTGTGTGTGTGTATGTGTGTGGCATTAAACACCAGGGAACTGTGTATCGAACTGTGTTGGGAGGGGGCCATTAGACACGAGGAAACGGTATAGGGGAGGGAGGAGACTATTAGACACCAAGGAATTTTAGAAGGGCTGGAGGTGGCCACTAGACATTGAGGTTGGCCCATGACTTGGTCCCAGTCCCAGTGTTCAATTTTTGCCCACCTTGTATTTAACACCCCTTCGCTAAACAATGGTACTGGCCAAAGTCAGCTTGCAGTTCTCATTACTGAATATCAGTGATTCACCAAAAACGTTTATGTTCATCAAGTAGTCGTAATCTCGATCCTGTTCAATCAGACAACCCTAATCTCATCGTTCATCAAGCAGAGAGAATGAAACACACACACCTAACATCTTTTTAAAACATATTTTATTTTTTACTCTGTATTCTATTTTTGTTTATTTATGCCAGTATACATCTGGCAGTTCTTAGGCTAAATTCACCAGCTAGAAAATAACCACAGAGACCCAAGGACTAACTGAACATAGCAGGTGGACAGTAATAAAAGACGGCAGTGGGGAAGCAGCCTGAGGGATCTAAGTTATTTTTCGTTTCGGGGGGATGGGCTGATTGCTGCTACAAGCGCCCATGACCTGTGGTCTCAGTCCCATGTGGACAGTGGGCTGATCTGTAGTCCGGCTGTTTGCTGGCGGACGGGACATTGGGCGCACAGCCTCCACACCCTGCTGTATAATGCTGCCTAGAGCGGCCAGTCCTTCTGTCTGCTGGATGTGGAGGAGGTTCAGAGAGTAGGCGATCTGGGACAAGATGGAGTTCTGTTCCTGCATTAATATGTTAGACTCCTGTTGGTTAGAAGACAAGTTGTGAAGAGTCCGATTTAGCGTGGAGAAATGTTTGTCTTGGCGCCCTGACTCCAAACTTGGTTCTTCTTCTTCTTCGATCATGTTGGAGGAGTGAGGCTTGTTTCCAGGTGAAATGATAGAAGGTTCTTCAGAAGAGTCTTTACTTGAGTCCTCTTGCATACTCTGATACTGACGGGAAAAGACAGAGGCAGCCAAGGATTCTGGATGGACCAGATCTACGGCAGGAGAATAGACTGCGGCTGCCAGAGATTCATGATGAACCAGATCTACAGGGGGAGAGAAAATGGTGGCTGCCAGGGACTCCTGATGGAGCAGATCTACAGAAGGTGAGTATATAGTAGCTGCCAAGGACTCCTGATGGACCAGGTCTATGGGACGAGAGAAGGTGGTGGCTCCTAAGGACTCCTGATGGACCAGGTCTATGGGACGAGAGAAGGTGGTGGCTCCTAAGGACTCCTGATGGACCAGGTCTATGGGAGGAGAAAAGATAGTGGCTGCAAGTGCCTCCTGATGGACCAGATCTACGGGGATGAAACAAAAAATGTTTATGTTAATAAAGTGATAGTGGAAGTTTTCTCAGACATGTGGAACTCATCCACAAACACAAAAGAAATTCTGAACATTTTATTAAATTTGTGTTCCTTTCTGACTGCTCTCTTCCATGTTTCTACAAGCCATAAAAGTCTACCATTGAACAGCAGATGGTGACATTGCATGGGTTATTTCATGCAATCTTTTAGCTTATTTCTACAAATACTTGGGGAGAGTCGCCCACCTCTTAACACTTTTACCAAGTGAAAAATAAACCAGGAAAATCTATTTCAGAGGTTTATAAGGATCTTCTGCCTGTTGCCTACACCTCCCTAACCCAAACAAACGCCATTACACTTCATAAACTTAACAAGAAAACACCCTCAAGCTTCATCAGTGGAGATATAATTTAACGTTTGCTTGGATTTTACGCGTTTTCTAATACCGCTCCTATTTTTCACCACATTTTCACCATACAGTTCAGTCGTGGAATTACTTAACGATGGTAAAAATACAGCAGGCAATGAGAGAAGGCAACATGCGGTAAAATAGACCTCCAAGTATTCTTTATCATACACACAACATGACAAATGAAACATGGCTTTGTGACAAAGCAATATCAGTGTTTATTTAATGTGATCAAGATCCACGTGTAAGATGCAGCCACCCTGAACCAAACAGAAGCCATGTTCTCTTCACAACATACAATGAAGCTCGACTATCTGGGATGGGATATTGGCCTTCCTCGTCCCAGGCCACTGGGCAGCAGGATGTGCGGAACTCCAGTCCTGGAGGCCCATATCCAGGCCAGTGTTTAGGATGGACTGAGAAATGGAGGAATGTGATCTCCTTGATGAACCACGCCCTTCCTGATTCAGGGCCATCAATTCATTCGTGCAGTCTAAAAATGTGTGAGGACCTCGGCCCTCCAGGACTGAAGTTTGGCAGCCCTGCATTAGAGGATGGAAAAACCAATTGGGCAAACGTGGGTCAATAAACAGTTGCCCTGAGTTTTCCCACAGGAGATATTTTTGCATTTAATCTATAATAGGTGATGAGGCTCCCAGGAAGCAAAGAAAGTGCTGAACATAAGCTGACCTTAGTTAACTTAAAGAGACACTGAAGGAAAAAAATTATAATATAATGATTTGTATGTGTAGTACAGCTAAGAAATAAAACATTAGGAGCAGAGACATGCGTCTAATATGGTTTCCAGTACAGGGTGAGTTAACACACTCCAGTTGTTATCTATGCAAAAAAGCCATTGAGCTCCACGTCTTTCAAAGTCGCAGAGAGCTCTGTGTTCTAAAGCTTATTATCTCAAGTGTCAGTCATTGGGCCTGATTCACAAAGCGGTGCAAACTGTTTAGCACGGGCGTGCTAAACAGTTAGCACGTGAAGTGCATTTCGCAGACTTTTGCGCGCGCAAAAGTCCGCGAAATACACTTAACGTGCTAACTGTTTAGCACACCCGTGCTAAACAGTTTGCACCGCTTTGTGAATCAGGCCCATTGTGTCTTCTTTTTCTCTCCAGAGGACAGGTCAAAAGTTCACTGGCCTGCTCTGTAAAATCATTTAGAATGCTAAGCAGTGTGTAAACTACAAATATTAGAGAAAGATGCAATGCTATAAAAAACACTATATAACTGAAAATAAAAATATGAGAATATTGTCTTTGCTACTAATGTTTTAGTAATTATCCGGACTATACAACCAATTCATTATATCATATTTTTTTTTTCGCATCAGTGTCTCTTTACATTTTCTTACCTACCTCATCACTTGCTAGGTACTGAATGAGAAAACATCTCAAGAGAAACTGGGGGGAAAGTTTATTGCATCAAGGCCCTGGTCTTCCTTTACCATCAGTTGCCTGGGAATAATGTCTGGCACACAAAGCAGGAGGTAACGCCTAGCAATGTCCATGTTCATTTAAAGCTAACTAGCTGGTTCTCATCTACCTCTGTGGCTCATCTGCTGTAAGTGAAAGATAACCTGACTTCTACAAGAACACGTACAGTTATCTGCATTGGGAATAGGAAGGCTTTCTCTATAGTGTAGAGATCTCCGGGGAGTGGGAGGGTTCTCTAATCTGTTATAAAAGGGAGGGCTGTGCACGGCTGTATACTGTAAGGACCCATAAAAAGTGGGAGGCCTCTCAGGATAATGTGGGACTCTCTACGGATGTGGCAGAGTTCTGTAGATGGTGGTGATGGTAGAAGGTTCTGCATAGTGCAGTGATCTCCAAGGAATTGGTGGTGGTAGTGGAGGTGGTGGCAGTGGAGGTGGTAGGTTCTACATAGTGCAGTGATCTCCAGGGAACAGGTGGTGGAGGTGGAACGTTCTGCATAGTGCAGTGATCTCCAGGGAACAGGTGGTGGTGGTGGAGGTGGTAAGTTCTGCATAGTGCAGTGATCTCCAGGGAACAGGTGGTGGAGGTGGAACGTTCTGCATAGTGCAGTGATCTCCAGGCAACAGGTGGTGGTGGTGGAGGTGGTAAGTTCTGCATAGTGCAGTGATCTCCAGGGAATAGGTGGTGGTGGTGGAGGTGGAAAGTTCTGCAAATGTATGTAAATGTATGCCGCTTTAAAATGGACCAGAAATTGATTGGTCCATTTCAAGTTGCCTAAATTTGCATACAATATTTTTATTATCCTTCATTAAAGGAAAAGGGAAAAGTTCAGTTAAACTTCCCTGGGGCTTCTTCCAGCCCCATGTAATTCTTCAGGTTCCTCACTGTCCTCCTGGTCCCCTCTGTTGTGCCACTGTCTGCCCCGGTAACATCAGCAATGGGCGCAGCCCAGGTCACGTGCCTCCATGCTCACACTACCGTGGCTGGAAAAATTGTGCGCATGCAGAGTTGCAAGATTTACGAACTGCGCATAGGCAGAATGCTTCCGGCTACGGGAGCACGATCGAGAAGGCACGAGTGGACAGGACAGTACATGGGGGACCAGTGTCACAACCAAGAGGGCCGAGAGGACGGTGAGGGATCTGAAACACTACAGGTGGCTAGAAGAAGCCCGAGGTCAGCCAAACTGAACTTCTCTTCATCTACTAACTCTGAATTATTTCCTTTCCATTGACCATCCCTAGTAGGGATCTATAAGAAGAGTGAAACCTCTCTACATAGCATGGAGCTTCAGACCTCTCCAGGGAATGGGGTCTAGGAGCTTCAGGCCTCTCCAGGCAATGGGGTCTAGGAGCTTCAGACCTCTCTAGGGAATGGGGTCTAGGAGCTTCAGACCTCTCTAGGGAATGGGGTCTAGGAGCTTCAGACCACTCCAGGGAATGGGGTCTAGGATCTTCAGACCTCTCCAAGGAATGGGGTCTAGAAGCTTCAGACCTCTCCAGGGAATGGGGTATAGGACAGGCATGGGCAAACTCGGCCCTCCAGCTGTTACGGATCTACAAGTCCCACAATGCATTTGCCTTTATGAGTCATGGCTGTGGCTGTCAGACTCCTGCAATGCATTGTGGGACTTGTAGTTCCTAAACAGCTGAAAGGCCAAGTTTGCCCATGCATGTCTAGGAGCTTCAGACCTCTCCAGGGAATGGGGTGTAGGAGCTTCAGACCTCTCCAGGGAATGGAATCTAGGAGCTTCAGGCCTCTCCAGGCAATGGGGTCTAGGAGCTTCAGACCTCTCCAGGGAATGGGGTCTAGGAGCTTCAGACCTCTGCAGGGAATGGGGTATAGGAGCTTCAGACCTCTCTAGGGAATGGGGTCTAGGAGCTTAAAACCTCTCCAGGGAATGGGGTCTAGGAGCTTCAGACCTCTCCAGGGAATGGGGTCTAGAAGCTTCAGACAGCTCCAGGGAATGGGGTCTAGGAGCTTCAGACCGCTCCAGGGAATGGGGTCTAGGAGCTTCAGACCTCTCCAGGGAATGGGGTCTAGGAGCTTCAGACCGCTCCAGGGAATTGGGTCTAGGAGCTTCAGACCGCTCCAGGGAAAGGGGTCTAGGAGCTTCAGACCGCTCCAGGGAATGGGGTCTAGGAGCTTCAGACCTCTCCAGGGAATGGGGTCTAGAAGCTTCAGACCTCTCCAGGGAAAGGAGTCTCAGAGATTCCAAATTGGCAAGGTCCAAGGTTGGCTAGCACACATGTCAACACATGATTGACAATTGTTTTAGGCCCACAGAGGGTCCCCTTCATCGAAAAGTGCAGACACAACATTGTATGTCTGCAATTTCTGATGAAGGGGACCCTCCATGGCCCCGAAACAGTTGAGTTGACTCATGCATTGAATAAATACTTCAGCAATATACCTATGGTGTGCTAACCAACCTTGGACTTTGCTTATTGTACTGGGTGTTTGCTTTGCACCCCGGTTATGCACCCAACTACATACATCAAAGTGTGCCACTTCCAAACCTCCTACTTCACATTCTCCAGAGAATGCTTTGCATTGCTATCTGTGCAAGGTAAGGGATCTACGGGGAATTGGTGGTGGTGTCTCTCTCATGCAGAGATAGGGAATGATAGGAGGCGCTTTGTAATGCAGGGAGCTATCTATGTGCAATGTAGACATCTATAGGGAATGGGACAACTCTCTGTGCAATGGGCTGCCCTACGTCATTCCTAAAAGCTAGTGGTAAGGGCAGTGAAGGTGTAAATCCATGCCATAGAAGAGCTGAGCTTCAGCCTCCCTGACTACGCTGCTTATTAAGCAGACCACAGAGTGAAGAAGCAGAGACAAAGTCAATGTGAAGGTCTACAATATTCAGGGGTCCTAAAGATGGAGTAAGAGAGCCACATCTGGTTCTCTTACTCCTTCCTTGCTTTCCTACAAAGCGTGAAAGTGTAATAAGATTATTTACCAGCTTCCACCTCCTCCGGATGATCTTCCTTGTCTTGGTTCCAATCGACCTCCTTGCTGAACTCCGGCTTGAAGAAATCTCTCAGCCTCTGTTCGTAGGGTGCCAGCCTCAGGTGTGGCGGAGGTCGACGGCCGGTCTCTGCAACGTGAGCAGCAGCCTCGCTCAGCTTCTCGTTCATTTTGCGCTTGGCGTCCTTCCACCTCCTCTTGACTTTATCGCTGGTGCGAGAGGCCACTCCGACGGCGCTCACTTCATTGGCGATGGCGTCCCACATGGCGTTCTTGGCTACTCCCGGAGTTACTTCGGCTTCCTTCCCAAAAAGTTTAGAGTAATTTTCAATGACCAGGTCCACCAGGACATCAAGTTCCTTCTCGGTGAACTTCACAATCCGCAGACGCGGAACTCCGAGGGAGGGGGATGGAGCCAAGCGAGATCCGTGTGAATTGTGTACCTGAACCCCTGGGAATTGTGGGGCTGCCTCGGTGTCACTGTTAGGCGGCTCCCCCATATCTGTTATTGCAGCACAGAACAAAGTGAGATTTAGAGCGGTCTTTGAACTCGTTTCACAGATGTTTGTGAAAACACAATAAGGCCACTACTGAGTGTATGAAAAACATCAAGAATTCCCCGGTGGTAACAGAGCAATGCTTAGGATGGGCATGGGAGGGCTAAGCACCCATCAACAGCCCACTGGGATGAAATCATTTGACGTTCCTCTTATACTCGGAATAATATTTGAAGAAGGCATCCCACCACTAACTCAATGACTACAGTTGGTGTGACGAAAACACAGTCACTTACTCCATGAACATGAACTCCATGAAGACCTAACCTCATTTCTGTACATATGTGGAGGCATGACACTCTCCATCAGAATAATCTCAGTTCCTGAATATCATGAAGCTCAGTATGGTAATCATTTTCTGTCCCGCACAGCATCACCCCTCCTGGACATTTATATAATGGGTGATAACATGACCCTACACCCCGACACATTCCTCCCCCTCACCCCAGCCCGCTGCCTGGGTGTCACCCTGACACACTCCTCCCCCTTCAGCCCGCTGCCTGGGTGTCACCCTGACACACTCCTCCCCCTCCAGCCCGCTGCCTGGGTGTCACCCTGACACACTCCTCCCCCTCCAGCCCGCTGCCTGGGTGTCACCCTGACACATTCCTCCCCCTCCCTCCAGCCCGCTGCCTGGGTGTCACCCTGACACACTCCTCCCCCTCCAGCCCGCTGCCTGGGTGTCACCCTGACACACTCCTCCCCCTCCAGCCCGCTGCCTGGGTGTCACGCTGACACATTCCTCCCCCTCCCCCCAGCCCGCTGCCTGGGTGTCACCCTGACACACTCCTCCCCATCCAGCCCGCTGCCTGGGTGTCACACTGGACTCTGCCCTCTCCTTTACATCCCAAATCCAAAATGTCACCAATTCCTGCAACTTCCACCTCTGCAACATCTCCAAGATCCTTCCTGACCCTGGAACTTGCAAAACTCCTCATTCATGCCCTTATCATCTCCCCCCTCGACTATTGCAGCTCCCTTCTGTCTGGCCTCCCTGTGAACCACCCCACCCACCTACAGTGTATCATGAATACAGCAGCCAGACTGATCCAATGTTCCCACCCCTCCACAGCTCCACTCTGTAAATCCCTCCACTGGCTTCCTATTTGCTTAAGGCTCACCTTCCAAATTGTGCGTGTGGCCAACAAGTGTGTACACAAGACCTGCCCAAGTTACATCTCTAAACTCCACATACAGCTGGCTTACTTGCAGTAAGGAAGCATTAAAGAGAATCTGTATTGTTAAAATCGCACAAAAGTAAACATACCAGTGCGTTAGGGGACATCTCCTATTACCCTCTGTCACAATTTTGCCGCTCCTTGCCGCATTAAAAGTGGTTAAAAACAGTTTTAAAAAGTTTGTTTATAAACAAACAAAATGGCCACCAAAACAGGAAGTAGATTGATGTACAGTATGTCCACACATAGAAAATACATCCATACACAAGCAGGCTGTACACAGCCTTCCTTTTGAATCTCAAGAGATAATTTGTGTGTTCCTTTCCCCCTGCAGCTATCTTCCACTGAAGTGTCAGGCTGTTTCTTCCTGCAGAGTGCAGACAGCTCTGCCTGTATGTAATTTCTCTGTATGTGAAAGCCCAGCCAGCTCAGAGGAGGATTTATCCAGCTTGTAAAAGATAAGAGAGAAGAGAGAAGCTGCTCTAATCTAAATAATACACAGGCAGAGTGCAGAGAGGGGCCTGGATGGGGGAGATGCATCACAGAACCACAACACTGAAGAACTTGGCAGCCTTCCAGACACAGGCCTGACAAGTCTGACAAGAAAGAGATAAGTTGATTTATTATAGAGATGGTGATAGTAGAACGTGCTGCAGTAAGCCAGAACACATTAGAATAGCTTTTGGAACTTGTAGGATGATAAAAAACAGGATGCAATTTTTGTTACGGAGTCTCTTTAAGGATTACCGTATATTACTTGTCTGATTGTTGTTGGCCATTACAAAGTCTTGTATTACCATACGGCTGATATTTACTAATACTTTGCTGTACATTTGCAGTGTTACAATATAAAGACGATCAATAAAATGAGTTAAAAAAAAACCCAAACACCTGGCAGTGTGGATATTAGATGACGGCCGAAGGATTACTGCCTAATCGGCTCTGTGACGTGCTTCAGAAAACGTCAGCATTATAGACAGGCATAAATGACATGTTGACAAAGCAGTGCTGGAGCAGCCACTACCAGACTTCACTCCTGGCTCGCCGATGCACGATCCTCCAGTGGGTCACCACTGCCGTGGTTAGTGCACCCAAGATCAAAAGCAAAAACGAAAAAGGCGCACAAATGGCGTAATAAACTTGCGCTTATAGATTCAAAATTGCACAACATGTTTAGGGGTTTCCCCCTTCCCGAGGGAGGGGGAAATGCCGAAACATCATCTAGTCGAATATGAGAAGCTCCCCCAGGGACGGCGCGTAAATCAGACCTGTGTAAGTTCCAAGTGGAAGCCACGCGTGTGCAGAGAAAGCAGGCCTTGGGTTACGAGTGTTCTCTTTCCCTAAGCGGGTGCAGTTTAGATCTCGCGCCTGTGCACTTCAAAATAGCTCTGCGCCTCTTGGAGGAACTTACGGGTAGTGCGGGAGCTACGGGGAGCGGGAACGTGGGGACCACAAGCACAATGAGCAGGGCCAGGACACTTCTACAAAGGTAATCTAGCCCACCAAGGGCTATATTTAATAGATTTTACTCTAGCTTAGGGGAACTTTAAGACATCAGCAAAGGGCCAGGTCCACCAAGACCAGAAACAGTCCCTCAGGGTAGATAAATTGCCCTGAAACATACACGGAACCATGTTACTCGCCCCCTCAGCTTTCACAACGTCTATAACCAAGGTCCGGCACATCATATTAAAGCCTCTGTATTTATAGCGCCCCCCACCCATCTACCACATCTCTGCATCTGAATCTCTCCTCCCCCCCTCCAAGCATTTGTTAAAGAACAGAGCCTCTCACCTCTAGAGGGAGCTGTTGCATCCTCCGGTCTCTGGTTGCCTACCGATACCTTAATGTACTCCACCTCCTCTTGTTTGATGGTCTTAGATGTCACCATTGTGGCCGCTGTAAGTGATGGGCACCTGTCAGTCAGAGCTCCACGGCATTTGTAACAAAATAACTGGACATTCCATGTTGTACTTTTCTCCTGGTAATTACTTTACTTTCTCTACACAACGCTCTTAAAAAGTGAGTCTGAAGTGAAAAAACAAAAAAACAAAAGCAAAAACAGATATTCACCTGAGGTGAGGGAAGGCTCTGGGTCCTATCGAGGGTTCCTGTTACTCTTCTGGTCCCGTCATTACACTGCTGGCTAGCTATCCGACCGGTGGGTTGGAGAATGCTCTCTGTTGTTGCGGGGAGTATTTTGTAAGCCCAAGTGATCCGAAGACTGGCACTACGTACTGCGCATGCGCGAGCACGCCCCCCTCCCCTCTCTGAGGAATGGGAAGGCTGCATGCGCGAGCACGCCCCCCTCCCCTCTCTGAGGAATGGGAAGGCCGCATGCGCGAGCACGCCTCCCTCCCCTCTCTCTGAGGAATGGGAAGGCCGCATGCACGAGCACGCCCCCCTCCCCTCTCTCTGAGGAATGGGAAGGCCGCATGCGCGAGCACGCCCCCCTCCCCTCTCTGAGGAATGGGAAGGCCGCATGCGCGAGCACGCCCCCCTCCCCTCTCTCTGAGGAATGAGAAGGCCGAATGCGCGAGCACGCCCCCCCTCTCTCTCTGAGGAATGGGAAGGCCGCATGCGTGAGCACGCCCCCTCCTCTCTCTCTGAGGAATAAGTAGGCCGCATCCGTGAGCACGCCCCCCCCTCTCTCTCTGAGGAATGGGAAGGCCGCATGCGTGAGCACGCCCCCCCCCCTCTCTCTGAGGAATGGGAAGGCCGCATGCGCGAGCACGCCCCCCTCCTCTCTCTCTAAGGAATGGGAAGGCCGCATGTGCGAGCACGCCCCCCTCCCCTCTCTCTGAGGAATGGGAAGGCCGCATGCGCGAGCACGCCCCCTCCTCTCTCTCTGAGGAATAGGTAGGCCGCATGCACGAGCACGCCCCCCTCCCCTCTCTCTGAGGAATGGTAAGGCCGCATGCGTGAGCACGCCCCCTCCTCTCTCTCTGAGGAATAGGTAGGCCGCATGCACGAGCACGCCCCCCCCCCTCTCTCTCTGAGGAATGGGAAGGCCGCATGCGTGAGCACGCCCCCTCCTCTCTCTCTGAGGAATGGGAAGGCCGCATGCGCGAGCACGCCCCCCCCCTCTCTCTGAGGAATGGGAAGGCCGCATGCGCGAGCACGCCCCCCTCCTCTCTCTCTAAGGAATGGGAAGGCCGCATGCGCGAGCACGCCCCCCCCCCTCTCTCTCTGAGGAATGGGAAGGCCGCATGCGCGAGCACGCCCCCCCCCCCTCTCTCTCTGAGGAATGGGAAGGCCGCATGCGCGAGCACGCCCCCCCCCTCTCTGAGGAATGGGAAGGCCGCATGCGCGAGCACGCCCCCCCCCTCTCTGAGGAATGGGAAGGCCGCATGCGCGAGCACGCCCCCCTCCTCTCTCTCTAAGGAATGGGAAGGCCGCATGTGCGAGCACGCCCCCCTCCCCTCTCTCTGAGGAATGGGAAGGCCGCATGCGCGAGCACGCCCCCTCCTCTCTCTCTGAGGAATAGGTAGGCCGCATGCACGAGCACGCCCCCCTCCCCTCTCTCTGAGGAATGGTAAGGCCGCATGCGTGAGCACGCCCCCTCCTCTCTCTCTGAGGAATAGGTAGGCCGCATGCACGAGCACGCCCCCCCCCCTCTCTCTCTGAGGAATGGGAAGGCCGCATGCGTGAGCACGCCCCCTCCTCTCTCTCTGAGGAATGGGAAGGCCGCATGCGCGAGCACGCCCCCCCCCCTCTCTCTGAGGAATGGGAAGGCCGCATGCGCGAGCACGCCCCCCTCCTCTCTCTCTAAGGAATGGGAAGGCCGCATGCGCGAGCACGCCCCCCCCCCTCTCTCTCTGAGGAATGGGAAGGCCGCATGCGCGAGCACGCCCCCCCCCCCTCTCTCTCTGAGGAATGGGAAGGCCGCATGCGCGAGCACGCCCCCCCCCTCTCTGAGGAATGGGAAGGCCGCATGCGCGAGCACGCCCCCCCCCTCTCTGAGGAATGGGAAGGCCACATGCGCGAGCACGCCCCCCTCCTCTCTCTCTAAGGAATGGGAAGGCCGCATGCGCGAGCACGCCCCCCTCCTCTCTCTCTAAGGAATGGGAAGGCCGCATGCGCGAGCACGCCCCCCCCCTCTCTCTCTGAGGAATGGGAAGGCTCTATAGTACCTTCCCTCTTTTTAGGCAAGTATGTGTTTTTTTTTTTTTTATGTTTTCACTTCAGATTTACTTTAACTTCTCTGGCGGTATGATTATTCCCAGATTTAGTATATCAGTATTTGACAGTCATGGAGGTCTGTGGAGGCCACAGAGACAGGAAGTTGAGGGTGGTGGTGGTGGTGGGGGGGGGGAACCTCCCTAATAAAGGGAACCTTAACTGAGAATGATATGGATGTTTCCTGTAAACAATACCAGTTGCCTGGCAGTCCAGCTGATCTTTGTGACTGCAGTAGTGGCTGAATCACACCCTGAAACAAGCATGCAGCTAATCCAGTCTGACTTCAGTCAGAGCACCTGATCTGCATGCTTGTTCAGGGGCTGTGGCTAAAAGTATTAGAGACACAGGATCAGCAGGAGAGTCAGGCAACTGGTATTATTTTAAAAGGAAAAATCCATATCCTTCTCAGTTTAGGTTCCCTTTAAGGATTTGTAGCATAAAAGCCAACTCACATTGGCTGGGATTTGAACCTGGGTCTCACTGTGTGGTGGGCAAGCACACTAACCACTGTACCACAACAGTAGTAACTGAAGTTGGCCTAAAATTTACCATTTATGCTCAATGCAATAGAAACATTAGGTTGCTTAAAGGGAACCTTAACTGAGAGGGCTATGGATGTTTCCTGTAAACAATACCAGTTGCCTGGCAGTCCAGCTGATCTCTGTGACTGCAATAGTGGCTGAATCACACCCTGAAACAAGCAAGCAGCTAATCCAGTCTGACTTCAGTCAGAGCACCTGATCTGCATGCTTGTTCAGGGGCTGTGGCTAAAAGTATTAGAGACACAGGATCAGCAGGAGAGTCAGGCAACTGGTATTATTTTAAAAGGAAAAATCCATATCCTGCTCAGTTTAGGTTCCTTTAAAGATGAATATGACCAGAAGCAAACCACAGAGGAAATGGGAGTCACTCCAGCCTGGAGTCTGGCTGCCAGAATACAGTGACTGTGACATCGCGCAGCTCAGTGGTTGTGACACATTTGGGCACTTTGGAGCGAGGTTTAATGTTACTGATCAGAAATGTCGCTGTGGAGCTGAACATTCTTGTGGCATTCATCAGCAATATTACTGGCAGCTCTGTGAGGTTGTGTGTCTTGTGGTGTCACACTGCCATCTGCTGGTGTTCTGCCATAATGCAGCTCTGTGAGGTTGTGTGGCTTGTGGTGTCACACTGCCATCTGCTGGTGTTCTGCCATAATGCAGCTCTGTGAGGCTGTGTGGCTTGTGGTGTCACACTGCCATCTGCTGGTGTTCTGCCATAATGCAGCTCTGTGAGGTTGTGTGGCTTGTGGTGTCACACTGCCATCTGCTGGTGTTCTGCCATAATGCAGCTCTGTGAGGTGGTGTGGCTTGTGGTGTCACACTGCCATCTGCTGGTGTTCTGCCATAATGCAGCTCTGTGAGGTTGTGTGGCTTGTGGTGTCACACTGCCATCTGCTGGTGTTCTGTCATAATGCAGCTCTGTGAGGTTGTGTGTCTTGTGGTGTCACACTGCCATCTGCTGGTGTTCTGCCATAATGCAGCTCTGTGAGGTTGTGTGGCTTGTGGTGTCACACTGCCATCTGCTGGTGTTCTGCCATAATGCAGCTCTGTGAGGTGGTGTGGCTTGTGGTGTCACACTGCCATCTGCTGGTGTTCTGCCATAATGCAGCTCTGTGAGGTTGTGTGGCTTGTGGTGTCACACTGCCACCTGCTGGTGTTCTGCCATAATGCAGCTCTGTGAGGTTGTGTGGCTTGTGGTGTCACACTGCCATCTGCTGGTGTTCTGTCATAATGCAGCTCTGTGAGGTTGTGTGTCTTGTGGTGTCACACTGCCATCTGCTGGTGTTCTGCCATAATGCAGCTCTGTGAGGTTGTGTGGCTTGTGGTGTCACACTGCCATCTGCTGGTGTTCTGCCATAATGCAGCTCTGTGAGGTTGTGTGGCTTGTGGTGTCACACTGCCATCTGCTGGTGTTCTGCCATAATGCAGCTCTGTGAGGTTGTGTGGCTTGTGGTGTCACACTGCCACCTGCTGGTGTTCTGCCATAATGCAGCTCTGTGAGGTTGTGTGGCTTGTGGTGTCACACTGCCATCTGCTGGTGTTCTGTCATAATGCAGCTCTGTGAGGTTGTGTGTCTTGTGGTGTCACACTGCCATCTGCTGGTGTTCTGACATAATGCAGCTCTGTGAGGTTGTGTGGCTTGTGGTGTCACACTGCCATCTGCTGGTGTTCTGACATAATGCAGCTCTGTGAGGTGGTGTGGCTTGTGGTGTCACACTGCCACCTGCTGGTGTTCTGCCATAATGCAGCTCTGTGAGGTTGTGTGGCTTGTGGTGTCACACTGCCATCTGCTGGATGTCTGCCATAATGCAGCTCTGTGAGGTGGTGTGGCTTGTGGTGTCCCACTGCCATCTGCTGGTGTTCTGACATAATGCAGCTCTGTGAGGTTGTGTGGCTTGTGGTGTCACACTGCCATCTGCTGGTGTTCTGACATAATGCAGCTCTGTGAGGTGGTGTGGCTTGTGGTGTCACACTGCCACCTGCTGGTGTTCTGCCATAATGCAGCTCTGTGAGGTTGTGTGGCTTGTGGTGTCACACTGCCATCTGCTGGATGTCTGCCATAATGCAGCTCTGTGAGGTGGTGTGGCTTGTGGTGTCACACTGCCATCTGCTGGTGTTCTGACATAATGCAGCTCTGTGAGGCTGTGTGGCTTGTGGTGTCACACTGCCATCTGCTGGTGTTCTGTCATAATGCAGCTCTGTGAGGTGGTGTGGCTTGTGGTGTCACACTGCCACCTGCTGGTGTTCTGCCATAATGCAGCTCTGTGAGGTTGTGTGGCTTGTGGTGTCACACTGCCATCTGCTGGATGTCTGCCATAATGCAGCTCTGTGAGGTGGTGTGGCTTGTGGTGTCACACTGCCACCTGCTGGTGTTCTGCCATAATGCAGCTCTGTGAGGCTGTGTGTCTTGTGGTGTCACACTGCCATCTGCTGGTGTTCTGCCATAATGCAGCTCTGTGAGGTTGTGTGGCTTGTGGTGTCACACTGCCACCTGCTGGTGTTCTGCCATAATGCAGCTCTGTGAGGCTGTGTGTCTTGTGGTGTCACACTGCCATCTGCTGGTGTTCTGACATAATGCAGCTCTGTGAGGTTGTGTGGCTTGTGGTGTCACACTGCCATCTGCTGGTGTTCTGACATAATGCAGCTCTGTGAGGTTGTGTGTCTTGTGGTGTCACACTGCCATCTGCTGGTGTTCTGTCATAATGCAGCTCTGTGAGGTTGTGTGGCTTGTGGTGTCACACTGCCATCTGCTGGTGTTCTGTCATAATGCAGCTGTGTGAGGTGGTGTGGCTTGTGGTGTCACACTGCCATCTGCTGGTGTTCTGTCATAATGCAGCTGTGTGAGGTGATGTGGCTTGTGGTGTCACACTGCCACCTGCTGGTGTTCTGTCATAATGCAGCTCTGTGAGGTTGTGTGGCTTGTGGTTTCACACTGCCATCTGCTGGTGTTCTGACATAATGCAGCTGTGTGAGGTGGTGTGGCTTGTGGTGTCACACTGCCATCTGCTGGTGTTCTGTCATAATGCAGCTCTGTGAGGTGGTGTGGCTTGTGGTGTCACACTGCCACCTGCTGGTGTTCTGTTATAATGCAGCTCTGTGAGGCTGTGTGGCTTGTGGTGTCACACTGCCATCTGCTGGTGTTCTGCCATAATGCAGCTCTGTGAGGCTGTGTGGCTTGTGGTATCACACTGCCATCTGCTGGTGTTCTGCCATAATGCAGCTCTGTGAGGTTGTGTGGCTTGTGGTATCACACTGCCATCTGCTGGTGTTCTGTCATAATGCAGCTCTGTGAGGTTGTGTGGCTTGTGGTGTCACACTGCCATCTGCTGGTGTTCTGTCATAATGCAGCTCTGTGGGGTGGTGTGGCTTCTGGTATCACACTGCCATCTGCTGGTGTTCTGCCATAATGCAGCTGTGTGAGGTGGTGTGGCTTGTGGTGTCACACTGCCACCTGCTGGTGTTCTGTCATAATGCAGAGCTCTTTTAATATTTTCTCTATTCTGCTATTGGGTAATAGGATAAAGGGATATCTGTAATTATTTACAGATATTTTACTATCATAACTAACCCTATTCTCACTTGACCCCGCCCTCGCCCTAACTTACAACCAGTATCTGTGCTTCCTTCCACTCCAAAAACTCCCTCCGCCAATATCCGAGGAAAAACAAAAGTTTGCTTCTTAAAACAGAAAAAACACACCAATATCCGCACAGCCTAATTACTACATTTATCCGGCACGCTGGCACCCAAATTAACTCGGGCGCTGTTATGTGACGCCCATTTTACCAAAGTGCCACCCACTGGCGTCCAAATGACCTACTTCAGGGTGTGTGATGGGGCTGCAGAGAGCTTCAGATTAATCATAAATTATCTGTAAGACTTAAAGGACACCTGAAGTGAGAGGGATATGGAAGCTGCCATATTTATTTCCTGTTAAACAATACAGTTGCCTGGCAGCCCTGCTGATCTCTTTGGCTGCATAATGCAGCTCTGTGAGGTTGTGTGGCTTGTGGTGTCACACTGCCACCTGCTGGTGTTCTGTCATAATGCAGCTCTGTGAGGTTGTGTGGCTTGTGGTATCACACTGCCATCTGCTGGTGTTCTGTCATAATGCAGCTCTGTGAGGTGGTGTGGCTTGTGGTGTCACACTGCCATCTGCTGGTGTTCTGCCATAATGCAGCCCTGTGAGGTGGTGTGGCTTGTGGTGTCACACTGCCACCTGCTGGTGTTCTGTCATAATGCAGCTCTGTGAGGTTGTGTGGCTTGTGGTGTCACACTGCCATCTGCTGGATGTCTGCCATAATGCAGCTCTGTGAGGTGGTGTGGCTTGTGGTGTCACACTGCCATCTGCTGGTGTTCTGTCATAATGCAGCTCTGTGAGGTTGTGTGGCTTGTGGTGTCACACTGCCACCTGCTGGTGTTCTGTCATAATGCAGCTCTGTGAGTAGTGTCTGAATTACACACCTGAAACAAGCATGCAGGTAATCCAGTCACACATCATTTAGTGCACCTGATCTGCTGCATGCTTGTTCAGGGGCTATGGCTAGTAGTATTAGAGGCAGAGGATCAGCAGGACAGCCAGGCAACTGGTATTGCTTTAAAAGGAAATCAATATGGCAGCCTCCATATACCTCTCACTTTGTTGTCCTTTAAAGGGAACTGAGAAACCGGAAATACATTTTTTTTAAAGTTGGCCATTAACTATACGATCAGAAACAATCGATCAGCTGCGACGATTGATCAGATTTTTTTTGGGGGTTCAATACCATTAATCTGATCAAGTTGATTAGCGGTAATTTATCGATTAATAGGCACAATTTATTGAGAGTGGATTGTAAATGGCCACCTTTAAATAAACCTCCCTGTAAGGCAGGATCCTCATGGAGTGCGCCATTGGGGGGGTGATTGCGATAAGCTTTATTAGTTATCTATGGGGTGCTGCTCCTCTGACCCCCGTCCGTATGGAATGTGCCATCGCCTGGAGAAGCACAATGCCCACTGTGACGCATGCGAGAACATTTCTATACCCGCATCCATGGACTACATCTCCCAGCATGCATTGCAGCGGGCGCACACTATGCCGGGAGGGTGAAAATGCAGCAGCTGTGATCTCTCCGTGGAGAAGATGGCAGATACCATACTGACCCACTGGGGGCCAGAGGAGCAGCACCCCACTGCCTGCGTCCCTGATGGATGCATCTACACTGCGCATATGCGCGCCCGGACTGACGTGTGTGCATCTATACTGCGCATGTGCAAGCCCGGACTGACGTGTGTGCATCTATACTGCGCATGTGCAAGCCCGGACTGACGTGTGTGCATCTATACTGCGCATGTGCAAGCCCGGACTGAAGTGTGTGCATCTATACTGTGCATGTGCAAGCCTGGACTGACGTGTGTGCATCTATACTGCGCATGTGCAAGCCCGGACTGACGTGTGTGCATCTATGCTGCGCATGTGCAAGCCCGGACTGACGTGTGTGCATCTATACTGCGCATGTGCGCGCCTGGACTGACGTGTGTGCATCTATACTGTGCATGTGCGCGCCCGGACGGACGTGTGTGCATCTATACTGCGCATGTGCGCGCCCGGACTGACGTGTGTGCATCTATACTGCGCATGTGCGCGCCCGGACTGAAGTGTGTACATCTATACTGTGCATGTGCGCGCCTGGACTGACGTGTGTGCATCTATACTGTGCATGTGCAAGCCCGGACTGACGTGTGTGCATCTATACTGCTTATGTGCGCTCCCAGACTGACGTGTGTGCATCTATACTGCGCATGTGCAAGCCTGGACTGACGTGTGTGCATCTATACTGCGCATGTGCAAGCCCGGACTGACGTGTGTGCATCTATACTGTGCATGTGCAAGCCCGGACTGACGTGTGTGCATCTATACTGTGCATGTGCAAGCCCGGACTGACGTGTGTGCATCTATACTGCGCATGTGCGCGCCCAGACTGACATGTGAGCATCTATACTGCGCATGTGCGCTCCCAGACTGACGTGTGTGCATCTATACTGCGCATGTGCAAGCCCGGACTGACGTGTGTGCATCTATACTGCGCATGTGCAAGCCCGGACTGAGGTGTGTGCATCTATACTGCGCATGTGCGCACCCGAACTGACGTGTGTGCATCTATACTGCGAATGTGCGCTCCCAGACTGACGTGTGTGCATCTATACTGCGCATGTGCAAGCCCAGACTGACGTGTGTGCATCTATACTGCGCATGTGCAAGCCCAGACTGATGTGTGTGCATCTATACTGCGCATGTGCAAGCCTGGACTGACTTGTGTGCATCTATACTGCGCATGTGCAAGCCCAGACTGACGTGTGTGCATCTATACTGCGCACGTGCGTGCCCGGACTGACGTGTGTGCATCTATACTGCGCATGTGCGCTCTCGGACTGACGTGTGTCCATCTATACTGCGCATGTGCAAGCCCGGACTGACGTGTGTGCATCTATACTGCGCATGTGCAAGCCCAGACTGACGTGTGTGCATCTATACTGCGAATGTGCGCTCCCAGACTGACGTGTGTGCATCTATACTGCGCATGTGCGCTCCCAGACTGACGTGTGTGCATCTATACTGCGCATGTGCAAGCCCGGACTGACGTGTGTGCATCTATACTGCGCATGTGCAAGCCCAGACTGACGTGTGTGCATCTATACTGCGAATGTGCGCTCCCAGACTGACGTGTGTGCATCTATACTGCGCATGTGCGCTCCCAGACTGACGTGTGTGCATCTATACTGCGCATGTGCAAGCCCGGACTGACGTGTGTGCATCTATACTGCGCATGTGCAAGCCCGGACTGACGTGTGTGCATCTATACTGCGCATGTGCAAGCCCAGACTGACGTGTGTGCATCTATACTGCGCATGTGCGCACCCGGACTGACGTGTGTGCATCTATACTGCGCATGTGCAAGCCCGGACTGACGTGTGTGCATCGATACTGTGCATGTGCAAGCCCGGACTGACGTGTGTGCATCTATACTGTGCATGTGCAAGCCCGGACTGACGTGTGTGCATCTATACTGTGCATGTGCAAGCCCGGACTGACGTGTGTGCATCTATACTGCTTATGTGCGCTCCCAGACTGACGTGTGTGCATCTATACTGTGCATGTGCAAGCCCGGACTGACGTGTGTGCATCTATACTGTGCATGTGCAAGCCCGGACTGACGTGTGTGCATCTATACTGCGCATGTGCGCGCCCAGACTGACGTGTGTGCATCTATACTGCGCATGTGCACTCCCAGACTGACGTGTGTGCATCTATACTGCGCATGTGCAAGCCCGGACTGACGTGTGTGCATCTATACTGCGCATGTGCAAGCCCGGACTGACGTGTGTGCATCTATACTGCGCATGTGCAAGCCCAGACTGACGTGTGTGCATCTATACTGCGCATGTGCGCACCCGGACTGACGTGTGTGCATCTATACTGCGAATGTGCGCTCCCAGACTGACGTGTGTGCATCTATACTGCGCATGTGCACGCCCGGACTGACTTGTGTGCATCTATACTGCGCATGTGCAAGCCCAGACTGACGTGTGTGCATCTATACTGCGCATGTGCAAGCCTGGACTGACTTGTGTGCATCTATACTGCGCATGTGCAAGCCCAGACTGACGTGTGTGCATCTATACTGCGCACGTGCGTGCCCGGACTGACGTGTGTGCATCTATACTGCGCATGTGCGCTCTCGGACTGACGTGTGTCCATCTATACTGCGCATGTGCGCGCCCGGACTGACGTGTGTGCATCTATACTGCGCATGTGCAAGCCCAGACTGACGTGTGTGCATCTATACTGCGAATGTGCGCTCCCAGACTGACGTGTGTGCATCTATACTGCGCATGTGCGCTCCCAGACTGACGTGTGTGCATCTATACTGCGCATGTGCAAGCCCGGACTGACGTGTGTGCATCTATACTGCGCATGTGCAAGCCCGGACTGACGTGTGTGCATCTATACTGCGCATGTGCAAGCCCAGACTGACGTGTGTGCATCTATACTGCGCATGTGCGCACCCGGACTGACGTGTGTGCATCTATACTGCGCATGTGCAAGCCCAGACTGACGTGTGTGCATCTATACTGCGAATGTGCGCTCCCAGACTGACGTGTGTGCATCTATACTGCGCATGTGCACGCCCGGACTGACTTGTGTGCATCTATACTGCGCATGTGCAAGCCCAGACTGACGTGTGTGCATCTATACTGCGCATGTGCAAGCCTGGACTGACTTGTGTGCATCTATACTGCGCATGTGCAAGCCCAGACTGACGTGTGTGCATCTATACTGCGCACGTGCGTGCCCGGACTGACGTGTGTGCATCTATACTGCGCATGTGCGCTCTCGGACTGATGTGTGTCCATCTATACTGCGCATGTGCGCGCCCGGACTGACGTGTGTGCATCTATACTGCGCATGTGCAAGCCCAGACTGACGTGTGTGCATCTATACTGCGAATGTGCGCTCCCAGACTGACGTGTGTGCATCTATACTGCACATGTGCTCTCCCAGACTGACGTGTGTGCATCTATACTGCGCATGTGCAAGCCCGGACTGACGTGTGTGCATCTATACTGCGCATGTGCAAGCCCGGACTGACGTGTGTGCATCTATACTGCGCATGTGCAAGCCCAGACTGACGTGTGTGCATCTATACTGCGCATGTGCAAGCCCGGACTGACGTGTGTGCATCTATACTGCGCATGTGCGCTCTCGGACTGATGTGTGTCCATCTATACTGCGCATGTGCAAGCCCAGACTGACGTGTGTGCATCTATACTGCGCATGTGCAAGCCCGGACTGACGTGTGTCAGCATCTATACTGCGCATGTGCGCTCTCGGACTGATGTGTGTCCATCTATACTGCGCATGTGCGCGCCCGGACTGACGTGTGTCCATCTATACTGCGCATGTGCAAGCCCGGACTGACGTGTGTGCATCTATACTGCGCATGTGCAAGCCCAGACTGACGTGTGTGCATCTATACTGCGCATGTGCAAGCCCGGACTGACGTGTGTGCATCTATACTGCGCATGTGCGCTCTCGGACTGATGTGTGTCCATCTATACTGCGCATGTGCGCGCCCGGACTGACGTGTGTCCATCTATACTGTGCATGTGCGCGCCCGGACTGACGTGTGTGCAGCACAGATCCGTTTATCTGCACAAGGAGTCCCAAAAGGGGCCCATACTCTGGTCCATTTCAGCCATCGATCGGAAATCGATTCTTTCAAATCTATTGATCGATTTGCGGGACAATTTTGATGGATTTCATCTCTCTGACAGGATGGAAAATCTAGGTCGATGTGCAGCTGGCAGCAGATCGATGGCCCATAGCGTTGCATTGGATCTAATGGCCCAATAATGCATTTAGATCGATTTCCAATACATGTAATTCTGAAACCTATTGGAAATCTGTTCCTAGTGTGTGGCAGACATCAGATAGATTCCTGACAGATTCCACCTGACAGGCACCTGACACAAATCTGATGGTCGAATATGCTGCAAATCTATCAGTGTATGGCCACCTAAAGAGTTGTGTGGCCGAGCCAATCGAATAACTGCACAGGGGGACAGCGGTGGAATGAGGCACACGGGATCCAGAGCCTTCTCGCTTCTTACGGAAGTATAGAAGTCTATTTTTAAAGTTCACATCATGTTTGCTTTAAAGAGACTCCGTAACAAAAATTGCATCCTGTTTTTTATCATCCTACAAGTTCCAAAAGCTATTCTAATGTGTTCTGGCTTACTGCAGCACTTTCTGCTATCACAGTCTCTGTAATAAATCAATGTATCTTTCCCCTGTCAGACTTGTCGGCCTGTGTCTGGAAGGCTGCCAAGTTCTTCAGTGTTGTGGTTCTGCTATGAACTCACCCTTCCTGGCCCCTCTATGCACACTGCCTGTGTGTTATTTAGATAAGGGCAGCTTCTCTCTTCTCTCTTATCTTTTACAAGCTGGATAAATCGTCCTCTGAGCTGGCTGGGCTTTCACATACTGAGGAATTACAGACAAGGGCAAAGCTGTTTGCAGGAAGAAACAAGCAGCCTGAAACTTCAGTGCATGAGAGATGCAGGGGGGAAAGAAACACACAAATGATCTCTTGAGATTGAAAAGGAAGGGTGTATACAGTCTGCTTGTGTATGGATGTATTTTCTATGTGTGGACATACTGTACATCAACCTACTTCCTGTTTTGGTGGCCATTTTGTTTGTTTATAAACAAACTTTTTAAAACTGTTTTTAACCACTTTTAATGCGGCGAGGAGCGGCGAAATTGTGACAGAGGGTAATAGGAGATGTCCCCTAACGCACTGGTATGTTTACTTTTATGCGATTTTAACAATACAGATTCTCTTTAAGGCTGGCCACCATCCCAGTCACAGAAGTCTCGCTTTGCAGTAAGCCGTCCTATGATCCCCGTCAGATGTGAATACAGCGGACACGGTCAGGAAAGAAAGGGACTGTAACGTGTGATATGAGACACATGAAAGTAAAGGTGACCACACACCATACAATAAAATGATCCGATTTTATGTCAATACGATAAATATGATTGGATCTCCCTGAAAAATCTAAAGCTTTTTTTTGCTGGAAATTTTCCTTCAATTTTTCTAAAGTTTGTATGGTGTGTGTTAGATTGTCAATTTATTGATATACACACCCTAGCAATTTTCTCAGAGTTTCCAATCATTTTTATCATAATTGGGGGGAAATTGAACACAGGTGGGCGGTACATTTGTCATATTTTTAAAATGTTACAATCCGTCAGAAAAATTGATTGCAATTCTTAAATTGAACAGATATAATTTGTATGGTGTGTGGCCACCTTGAGTCGGCTCACACAATACATCCCTAGAGTCCTCCTACAGCTCTGCGGTAATGGAGTCCTGCTCTTCCTCCTATAAAAGCTGCAATAATGTACGTGTGGTGTTCTGCTTTATTACCGCACAATGCCCCGTTCCTCCAAATATTCCCAGCATGCCCAGTTCCCTTCCTGCAGTGACCCGGCCTCACCTCTGGGCCTGGTCGGCGTGCCGTCTGATGGCTGGCTTCCCAGGGATACATTGGCATTCTCCACCCCTTCCTGTTTGGCAGGATGTGATGTCACTCGTCCTGGAAAAACAACCAAACAACATAAGTCCACAAACACCGAGATAACAAGCACGGATATCTGCACAAGGCGTGTAGCGAGGCACAACGGTCTGACTTTTGTTCTGGGTGTCACCTCTCACTGTTGACTGATGGGGGAGAGGGGGGTGTTAATTGGGGGATTCATATTTTTGCATAATAACACATAGCACATGGCAGCCCACCTGGAGTTTGTCAAAAGGCACCTGAAGGACTCTCATGCCATGAGAAAATGATATGGTCTGATGAGACAAAGACTGAACTCTTCGGTGTGAATGCCAGGCGTCATGTTTGGAGGAAACCAGGCACCGCTCATCACAAGGCCAATACCACCCCTACAGTGAAGCATCGTGGTGGCAGCATCATCACCAGGCCAATGCCACCCCTACAGTGAAGCATGGTGGTGGCAGCATCATCACCAGGCCAATACCACACCTACAGTGAAGCATGGTGGTGGCAGCATCATCACCAGGCCAATACCATCCCTACAGTGAAGCATGGTGGTGGCAGCATCATCACCAGGCCAATACCACCCCTACAATGAAGCATGGTGGTGGCAGCATCATCACCAGGCCAATACCACCCCTACAGTGAAGCATGGTGGTGGCAGCATCATCACCAGGCTAATACCATCCCTACAGTGAAGCATGGTGGTGGCAGCATCATCACCAGGCCAATACCACCCCTACAGTGAAGCATGGTGGTGGCAGCATCATCACCAGGCCAATACCACCCCTACAGTGAAGCATGGTGGTGGCAGCATCATTGCCAGGCCAATACCACCCCTACAGTGAAGCATGGTGGTGGCAGCATCAATGCCAGGCCAATACCACCCCTACAGTGAAGCATGGTGGTGGCAGCATCTTGCTGTGGGGATGTTTTTCAACAGCAGAAACTAGGGGACTTGTCAGGATAAAGGGAAAGATGACTGCAGCAATGCACAGAGACATCCTGGATGAAAACCTGATCCAGAGCGCTCTGGAACACAAATATCCGGAAAGTATTCACAGCGCATTACATTTTGTTATGTTACAGCATTATTCCAAAATGGATTAAATAATTTTTTTCCTCAGAATTTGACACGCAACAACCCATAGTGACAATTTGACAAATGTTTAATTGAGGTTTTGGCAAATTTATTAAAAATAATAAAAATCACATGTACATACTTTAAGTGTTCACAGCCTTTGCCATGAAGCTCAAAATTGAGCTCAGGTGCACCCTGTTTCCCCTAATCATCCATGAGACGTTTCTGCAGCTTAACTGGAATCCACCTGTGGTACATTCAGTTGAATTCAGTAAATTCAGTTGATTGGATATGATCTGATAAGGCACACACCTATATACGGTCCCAGAGTTGACAGTTTATGTCAGAGCACAAACCAAGCATGAAGTCAAGTAAATAATCTGTAGACCTCCGAGAAAGGTTTGTCTCGAGGCACAAATCACAGAAAAGGTCACAGAAAAAAATTCAGCTTCTTTGAAGGCCTCCATAATCCGTAAGTGGAAGAACTTCAAAACCACCAGGAGTCCATTCAGTGTGAAGCAAGCACCCAGAAGAGGAATGGCTCTGCACATTCAGATACTGGCTGACGGCTTGAGAAAGGTTGGACAGACCGAAACAGCGTGGCTGTTGCTGATACAGTTGAACATCATGCCGATTTAAATTAATAAAAAGCTTTAATACATTGGATTCTGCTGACTCAATTGTGGATCAAAACCACCAGGACTCTTCCTAGAGCTGGCCGATCATCTAAACTGAGCAATCAGGGCAGAAGGGCCTTAGTTACGGAGGTGACCAAGAACCCAAATTTAACTCTATCTAAACTCCAGAGGTCTTCTGTGGAGAGAGGAGAACCTTCCAGAAAGACAACCTTCTCTGCAGCAATCCACCAATCAGGCCTGTATGGTAGAGTGCCAGATGGAAGCCACTACTTAGTAAAGGCCACATGGCAGCCCACCTGGAGTTTGCCAAAAGGCACCTGACTCTCAGACCACGAGAAACAAAATTCTCTGGTCTAATGAGGCAAAGATAGAACGCTGTGGTGTGAATATGCCAGGCATCATGTTTGGAGGAAGCCAGGCACTGCTCATCCCCGGCCAATTCCATCCCTACAGTGAAGCATGGTGGTGGCAGCATCATGCTGTGGGGATGTTATACAGCAGCAGGAACCGGAAGACTAGTCAGGATAAAGGGAAAGATGATGGCAGCAATGTACAGAGACCTCCTGGAGGAAAACCTGAGATTGTAACTGCTGCCAAAGGGCCATCGACAAAGTATTGAGCAAAGGCTGTGAATACTTATGTACTGGTGATTTCTCAAGTCTTTTATTTTTAATAAATTTGCCAAAACCTCAGGTAAACTTTGTTCACGTTGTCTTTATGGAGTGTTGTGTGTAGAATTCTGAGGAAAGAATGAATGTTATGCATTTTGGAATAAGGTTGTAACATAACACAGTGTGGAAAAGTGATGGGCTGTGAATGCTTTCCAGATGCACTGTGTACAGGATCTTCTCAAAAAATTAGTATATTGTGATAAAGTTCATTATTTTTTATAAACATTAGACTTTCATATATTTTAGATTCATTACTCACAACTGGAGTAGTTCAAGCCTTTTATTGTTTTAATATTGATGATTTTGGCATACAGCTCATGAAAACCCAAAATTCCTAACTCAAAAAATTAGCATATTTCATCCGACCAATAAAAGAAAAGTGTTTTTAAAACAAAAAAAAGTCACCCTTCAAATAATTATGTTCAGTTATGCACTCAATACTTGGTCGGGAATCCTTTTGCAGAAATGACTGCTTCAATGCGGCGTGGCATGGAGGCAATCAGCCTGTGGCACTGCTCAGGTGTTAAGGAGGCCCAGGATGCTTCGATAGCAACCTTAAGCTCATCCAGAGTGTTGGGTCTTGCGTCTCTCAACTTTCTCTTCAAAATATCCCACAGATTCTCTATGCGGTTCAGGTCAGGAGAGTTGGCAGGCCAATTGAGCACAGTAATACCATGGTCAGTAAACCATTTACCAGTGGTTTTGGCACTGTGAGCAGGTGCCAGGTCGTGCTGAAAAATGAAATCTTCATCTCCATAAAGCTTTTCAGCAGATGGAAGCATGAAGTGCTCCAAAATCTCCTGATAGCTAGCTGCATTGACCCTGCCCTTGATAAAACACAGTGGACCAACACCAACAGCTGACATGGCACCCCAGACCATCACTGACTGTGGGTACTTGACACTGGACTTCAGGCATTTTGGCATTTCCCTCTCCCCAGTCTTCCTCCAGACTCTGGCACCTTAATTTCCGAATGACATGCAAAAGTTGCTTTCATCCGAAAAAAGTACTTTGGACCACTGAGCAACAGTCCAGTGCTGCTTTTCTTTAGCCCAGGTCAGGCGCTTCTGTCGCTGTTTCTGGGTCAAAAGTGGGTTCATGCTTCCATCTGCTGAAAAGCTTCATGGAGATGAAGATTTCATTTTTTCAGCACGACCTGGCACCTGCTCACAGTGCCAAAACCACTGGTAAAGGGTTTACTGACCATGGTATTACTGTGCTCAATTGGCCTGCCAACTCTCCTGACCTGAACCCCATAGAGAATCTGTGGGATATTGTGAAGAGGAAGTTGAGAGACGCAAGACCCAACACTCTGGATGAGCTTAAGGCCGCTATCGAAGCATCCTGGGCCTCCATAACACCTGAGCAGCGCCACAGGCTGATTGCCTCCATGCCACGCCGCATTGAAGCAGTCATTTCTGCAAAAGGATTCCCGACCAAGTATTGAGTGCATAACTGAACATCATTATTTGAAGGGTGACTTTTTTTGTTTTAAAAACAATTTTCTTTTATTGGTCGGATGAACTATGCTAATTTTTTGAGATAGTAATTTTGGGTTTTCATGAGCTGTATGCCAAAATCATCAATATTAAAACAATAAAAGGCTTGAACTACTTCAGTTGTGTGTATTTGCATCTAAAATATATGAAAGTCTAATGTTTATCAGTACATTACAGAAAATAATGAACTTTATCACAATATGCAAATTTTTTGAGAAGATCCTGTATAAAGTTACATAGTATGGTGGAAAAAAAGACATCCGTCCAACAAGTTCTACCCGGATCATGTTCAGAATCAAACATAAATAAGTAGAAATATTCTGCACACATACTGGTGACTGGCATATGGCTATTGATATAAACATTTGTCGTACGTGAAAGTTATTTTTCTTACGAAGAATGAATCCCGTCTCTGATCTTAAAGTGGATCTGAGATTAACTTTTACTCATTGCATAATTGTGTTCCTTTTATATAGTGTACAGGGCATTCCTCAAGCCAAATACTTTTTTTGTTTTGTTTTATTACTCTAATTCCCTATAAACTAAACAAGCCACGCCCACAGCTCCTTTTGTGCCTCAGCACTCTCAGAGCCATGTAGCAAGGGCTCATGGGAGCTCAGTCTGGGCAGGAGGAGGGGGAGGTGTTACTAGCCAGATATTTCAGAGGCAGAGGGGAAGGAGAGGGGATTGAGCTGAGGGCTGGAGATGCTATCAGCTTGCCTGTTTAATGTGACAAGCAGAACATGGCTGCTGTCATTGTATCACAGGAAGAAATAATCATATACTGTTGAAGCTGTTTGCAGCTAGATTTGCTGTGTAAACATTAGATAAGATATAAAGACAAGTTACTTGTTATAGTTAGTTTTTCACCTCGGATCCGCTTTAACCAAAACACAGATCACATCCAAAGCCCTGACTGAGGCCTCCTTCACCGGGGCAGCTGACTGGCGGCAAATTCACCGAAACTGCTCGGTTGGGTGAATTGGTCCAGATGGAAAATTTTGGTAGATCGGTGGCGGATTGGGAGCGCGTCACTGAGGACACGAATAGCACCTGATTCAGTGACTGAGGAAGGTACTCTCCCTGTCCGCCGCAGGGCCCAGACTCTCCCCAGCAAAGCACCGAATGTACCTGCTGCTACTTGCCCCGCAGTGCCACCAATTCCCTGCTGATCCTGGGGGCCCTGGTGCACTAAATTACCCATCACTACTTGCCCTGCAGTGCCACCAATTCCCTGCTGATCCTGGGTACCTGGGCCCTGGTGCACTGAATTACCCATCACCACTTGCCCTGCAGTGTCACTGATTCCCTGCTGATCCTCTGGTACCTGGGCCCTGGTGCACTGAATTACCCGTCACTACTTGCCCTGCAGTGCCACCGATTCCCTGCTGATCCTGGGTATCTAGCCCTGGTGCACTGAATTATCCATCGCTACTTGCCCCACAGTGCCACCGATTCCATGCTGATCCTGGGTACCCAGGCCCTGGTGCACTGAATTATCCATCACTACTTGCCCCGCAGTGCCACCGATTCCTTGGTGATCCTGGGTACCCGGGACCCGGTGCACTGAATTACCCATCGCTACTTGCCCCGCAGTGCCACCGATTCCCTGCTGATCCTGGGTACCCAGGCCCTGGTGCACTGAATTATATATCACTACTTGCCCCGCAGTGTCAACGATTCCCTGGTGAGCCTGGGTACCCGGGCCCCGGTGCACTGAATTACCCATCGCTACTTGCCACTGATTCCGTGCTGATCTTGGGTACCCAGGCCCTGGTGCACTGAGTTACCCATCACTACTTGCCCCGCAGTGCCACCGATTCCCTACTGATCCTGGGTAACCGGGCTCTGGTGCACTGAATTACCCATTACTACTTGCCCCGCAGTGCCGATTCCCTGCTGATCCTGGGTACCCGGCCCTGGTGCACTGAATTACCCATTACTACTTGCCCCGCAGTGCCGATTCCCTGCTGATCCTGGGTACCTGGGCCCTGGTGCACTGAATTATCCATCACTACTTGCCCCACAGTGTCGATTCCCTGCTGATCCTGGGTACCCAGGCCCTGGTGCACTGAATTATCCATCACTACTTGCCCCGCAGCGCCACTAATTCCCTGTTGATCCTGGGTACAGGGGGACCTGGTGCACTGAATTACCCATCGCTACTTGCCCCGCAGTGCCACCGATTCCCTGCTGATCCTGCATACCCGGGCCCTGGTGCACTGAATTACCCATCGCTACTTGCCCCATGTGAAGGATTGTGGAATAGCCGCCGCGTGCTCTGACGGCGTGGCGGCTACTTCCGCGCCCAGTCCGGGGGTTGACGCGCGGCGACATGTGTCTGATGTGGTACAGCCTTCCTGTGCACATAGGCTGAGGAATACACGCGCGCGGGAAGACAGAAGCTTTATGGGAAGCAGAGAGGGATCAGCTGACTCCCTTGGTCAGCTGATCTCAGGATGTATGCGGATTGGCCGGAAGGGACTGGGCGGCGCTGATCAGCGCTGCACTATATAACCTGTCGTCCCTCAGTCTCACGTTGTCTGCCGTTGCGAATGCTTTATGTGTTAGCACACAGACCTCAGTCAGATCTTACAGTGTGTTAGAACCGGGAGGACCTGGGAATTCACACTGAGCTACAATACTCTCGTATGTTATGCTATAGACTAGTTCCAGGGTGTTGTGACTACGGACCTCACACCCAAGCCTAGGATACTGTGTCAATGCTATGTTATGCTATAGACTAGTTCCAGGGTGTTGTGACTACGGACCTCACACCCAAGCCTAGGATACTGTGTCAATGCTATGTTATGCTATAGACTAGTTCCAGGGTGTTGTGACTACGGACCTCACACCCAAGCCTAGGATACTGTGTCAATGCTATGTTATGCTTTAGACTAGTTCCAGGGTGTTGTGACTACGGACCTCACACCCAAGCCTAGGATACTGTGTCATTTCTATGTTCTGACATAGACTAGTTCCAGGGTGTTGTGACTACGGACCTCACACCCAAGTCTAGGATACTGTGTCAATGCTATGTTATGCTATAGACTAGTTCCAGGGTGTTGTGACTATGGACCTCACACCCAAGCCTAGGATACTGTGTCAATGCTATGTTATGCTATAGACTAGTTCCAGGGTGTTGTGACTATGGACCTCACACCCAAGCCTAGGATACTGTGTCAATGCTATGTTATGCTATAGACTAGTTCCAGGGTGTTGTGACTACGGACCTCACACCCAAGCCTAGGATACTGTGTCAATGCTATGTTATGCTATAGACTAGTTCCAGGGTGTTGTGACTACGGATCTCACACCCAAGACTAGCACTGTGTACTTGTATTACCTTAGCCAGCCACTAGGGTGTAGAGAGCTAGGATCTCACATCCAGTTAGGGCAAGTCTGTTCATTTTAGCAGCAGGGCATCCTGCAACCAAGCCTAGGCCCCTCTCCTAGGGAGCCTTTAGCCTATAGGGATTCCCCCACGGTCTGGGGTGAATTCCCTTCTTCTTCTAACCTCCAGCTCCTCTGGTGGTTCTCACTCAAAGTGCTACTGTTACACCAAACACTCATATCTCAGGTGTCCAGAGGTTAGAAATACCCGGATTATTGGTGATTCTGCAGATCATCCATAATCTGGTGTATATCTGCATTACTGGTGATTCTGCAGATCACCAATAATCAGATTCTCTCAGCGTGTTGACACCAATCGTTACACCCCACAGTAGTGATGGGAGTCCTGCAAGGAGGCGGCAGATTTTGGGGTGAGTATGGACAGGGTCGCCCGGCTCAGCTTCTGGGGGTCTCAGCACTGCACGGGGAGCTCTGAGGGTCTCCTTACTACAGGAAGATGCTTCGGGACTGCGGTGGAAGTTGTGTGCTAGGGACTGAAGACCCAGCAGCCGGAGGGGGGAGAGGAGGAGGAGGAGGGGTAAAGAACCCGCCGCTCTATTATGCAGATTTCTATTTAATCATATTTGCTTTAGTTTTTGTTTTGTTTTTTGTAGGTTTTCATACTAAAAATGTGATAAAAATATTAAATACTAAGCATGTTTAATTAGGATAGCAGCAATATTACCACGACTATTTCATACTTCAGGTCTGCCTGATACTTTGGCCATTTTGTTATGCAGTGTATGACAGATAAGCCTATTATTAGCTAATAGTAATAATAATAATAATTCACTGCAGTGTATGACAGATAAGCCTATTATTAGCTAATAGTAATAATAATAATTCACTGCTATGTATGACAGATAAGCCTATTATTAGCTAATAATAATAATAATACTAGCAATAATAATATTATACTGCAGTGCATGACAGATAAGCCTATTATTAGCTAATAATAATAATTCACTGCAGTGTATGACAGGTAAGCCTATTATTAGCTAATAATAATAATAATACTAGCAATAATAATAATATACTGCAGTGCATGACAGATAAGCCTATTATTAGCTAATAATAATAATTCACTGCAGTGTATGACAGGTAAGCCTATTATTAGCTAATAATAATAATAATACTAGCAATAATAATAATATACTGCAGTGTATGACAGATAAGCCTATTATTAGCTAATAATAATAATAATACTAGCAATAATAATAATATACTGCAGTGCATGACAGATAAGCCTATTATTAGCTAATAATAATAATTCACTGCAGTGTATGACAGGTAAGCCTATTATTAGCTAATAATAATAATAATAATACTAGCAATAATAATAATAATATACTGCAGTGCATGACAGATAAGCCTATTATTAGCTAATAATAATAATAATAATAATAATAATACTAGCAATAATAATAATATACTGCAGTGTATGACAGGTAAGCCTATTATTAGCTAATAATAATAATAATAATAATATTCTTATTACTGCAGTGTACGACAGATAAGCCTATTATTGGCTAATAATAATAATAATAATAATTTACTGCAGTGTATGACAGATAAGCCTATTATTAGCTAATAATAATAATAATAATAATATTCTTATTACTGCAGTGTACAACAGATAAGCCTATTATTAGCTAATAATAATAATAATAATATTCTTATTACTGCAGTGTACAACAGATAAGCCTATTATTAGCTAATAATAATACTAGCAATAATAATAATATACTGCAGTGTATGACAGATAAGCCTATTATTAGCTAATAATAATAATAATACTATTGTTATTACTGCAGTGTACAACAGATAAGCCTATTATTAGCTAATAATAATAATAATAATAATATTCTTATTACTGCAGTGTACAACAGATAAGCCTATTATTAGCTAATAATAATAATAATACTAGCAACAATAATAATATACTGCAGTGTATGACAGATAAGCCTATTATTAGCTAATAATACAAAAATAATAATGATAATAATTTACTGCAGTGCATGACAGATAAGCCTATTATTAGCTAATAATAATAATATTTGTATTACTGCAGTGCATGACAGATAAGCCTGTTATTAGCTAATAATAATAATATTTGTATTATTGCAGTGTACGACAGATAAGCGTATTATTAGCTAATAATAATAATATTTGTATTACTGCAGTGTACGACAGATAAGCGTATTATTAGCTAATAATAATAATAATTTACTGCAGTGTATGACAGATAAGCCTATTATTAGCTAATAATAATAATAATACTAGCAATAATAATAATATACTGCAGTGCATGACAGATAAGCCTATTATTAGCTAATAATAATAATTCACTGCAGTGTATGACAGGTAAGCCTATTATTAGCTAATAATAATAATAATACTAGCAATAATAATAATATACTGCAGTGTATGACAGATAAGCCTATTATTAGCTAATAATAATAATAATAATAGCAATAATAATAATATACTGCAGTGCATGACAGATAAGCCTATTATTAGCTAATAATAATAATTCACTGCAGTGTATGACAGGTAAGCCTATTATTAGCTAATAATAATAATAATAATACTAGCAATAATAATAATAATATACTGCAGTGCATGACAGATAAGCCTATTATTAGCTAATAATAATAATAATAATAATAATAATACTAGCAATAATAATAATATACTGCAGTGTATGACAGATAAGCCTATTATTAGCTAATAATAATAATAATACTATTGTTATTACTGCAGTGTACAACAGATAAGCCTATTATTAGCTAATAATAATAATAATAATAATATTCTTATTACTGCAGTGTACAACAGATAAGCCTATTATTAGCTAATAATAATAATAATACTAGCAACAATAATAATATACTGCAGTGTATGACAGATAAGCCTATTATTAGCTAATAATACAAAAATAATAATGATAATAATTTACTGCAGTGCATGACAGATAAGCCTATTATTAGCTAATAATAATAATATTTGTATTACTGCAGTGCATGACAGATAAGCCTGTTATTAGCTAATAATAATAATATTTGTATTATTGCAGTGTACGACAGATAAGCGTATTATTAGCTAATAATAATAATATTTGTATTACTGCAGTGTACGACAGATAAGCGTATTATTATCTAATAATAATAATAATTTACTGCAGTGTATGACAGATAAGCCTATTATTAGCTAATAATAATAATAATACTATTGTTATTACTGCAGTGTACAACAGATAAGCCTATTATTAGCTAATAATAATAATAATAATATTCTTATTACTGCAGTGTACAACAGATAAGCCTATTATTAGCTAATAATAATAATAATACTAGCAACAATAATAATATACTGCAGTGTATGACAGATAAGCCTATTATTAGCTAATAATACAAAAATAATAATGATAATAATTTACTGCAGTGCATGACAGATAAGCCTATTATTAGCTAATAATAATAATATTTGTATTACTGCAGTGCATGACAGATAAGCCTGTTATTAGCTAATAATAATAATATTTGTATTATTGCAGTGTACGACAGATAAGCGTATTATTAGCTAATAATAATAATATTTGTATTACTGCAGTGTACGACAGATAAGCGTATTATTAGCTAATAATAATAATAATTTACTGCAGTGTATGACAGATAAGCCTATTATTAGCTGATAATAATTTACTGCAGTGTATGACAGATAAGCGTATTATTAGCTAATAATAATAATAATAATGTATTGCCATGTATGACAGATAAGTCTATAATGTATTATTTAATACTACCAATACTAATATGAATAATAATGAAGCAGGGGTTTGTGTCATGTGACAGATGCACGGTCTGCTGACACAGCCAGCCAATCAGGTCCCAAATAGGAGCTTCAAAAATCTAACATTTATTCCTAATACATTATACATTCATCAAAATATGTGACAATATATCTCTTGTTTATTAAAAATAAATATCAATTGTACTGAAGATGGTAAATAAAGCAAGCATATTCCTTTCCAGACATCGTGACTTCAGGCAAAGTAAAGTTTAAAGAAAATAATAGTTTTTCTCTACAAGGAATATTACGTAAATAACGGCGTGAATGAGAGTAAAATAGGCGACAATTATCTGCTGAGATCACCGCAGCGCGGCAGCTGCCATGGCCGTCTCTGGGGGGAGGGGTCATATAAAGCCGGTAATAATAACGTGTTTAGCATGACCGCGGGAGCACAGGGCACCTGGGAGAGACACGCGAGTGCGATTTCCAGAGAGACGGGATAATTACACGGCTCGTGTGCCATACATAGAGCTGCAAGACAACAAGCTGTACAGAACAATAATTACCAGACTGGCTGACACGCCCCTCCGCCGCCCCAAACTAAGGTCAACAAAGTTCAGCAGCCGCAACCAGCAAATATACACATCGCTGCAAACTCGGAAATAATCCTGTTATTTGTGATGTGCAAGAGAATACGCAATGCTTTCCAGTAGATAGACGGTTTTGTTATTGTACTAGGCATGGCCTGACAAACATCACATCAGAAAATAATAATAAGGCCCTTGGATTGGATCATCCGACATGATTTCCTTCAGAAAACTAAATCACAAACTTCTCTTCAGTTGTATTAAAAGTTCAGTCATTCAAGTGCATTATTATTAGCATGCAGGCAGTGCTGGGCTTTCCTATCCCCAAACCCACTATGCTTTGCAAATAACAGGAAGGAGCACCCCACTTTAAACTAATGTTTGAAAAAGATACAACAATGAAAATGTATGGCAATTAAAGAAAAACAAAACTTCAGTTTGTCTATCTTAACTACTCTGTGACAGCTCCACGCCAACGGGCGTGGCCGCAGCGGCAGCCCCACGACCGGCTAACGCCAATTGCTACTGAAGGAGATCGTGCGCAGGCTGTGCCCACATCTCCTTCTCAGGGCGCATATCCGTCCTGCGCAGCTCACAGGTACAGGGAGAGGGAGGGAAGGGCAGAGAGGGCAGAAATCGCTGCGGAGGGGGGCTTTGAAGAGCTCCCCCGCAAAGTGCAGATAGCCGGCGGCAATCAGACCCCCCCCCAGCAGGACATCCCCCCTAGTGGGGAAAAAAGAGGGGGGGGAAGTCTGATCTCCTTGCAACAATCCTGATCAGTGCTGTGGGCTGGAGAGCCCATGCAGCAAAGATCAGCCATAAATCCCCTGGTCCTTAAGTGGTTTTAACACTGTGGTCCTCATGTGGTTAAGGTGGCCACTAATGATACAATTTTCCAAACGATCCGTTACCAACGATTCTTTGTATGAACAATCGTAAATGACAGTTTGGGACCGCTAATGGCCAAAAATCTCCTAACCAATCTGATCAGATTAACAAAATCGATCTGAATTTTGGTTCAATCCTTACAATCTGATCGGATTGGTTGGGAGATTTATGTCCATTAGTGGTCCCAAACCATAATTTACGATCATTCATACAAAGAATCGTTCCTAATCAATCGTTCAGCAAATTGTATCATTAGTGGCCACCTTTACAGTGACACTGAAGTAACAAAACAAAGACAAACCTGTAATATAATGAAATGTATGTGTAGTACTGATGATTAATAGAACATGAGCAGCAAAGCAAAGCCTTGTATTTGTCGTTATATAGCTTTATTTATAACGACACCAGACCTGACACAGTTACAATTACAATCCACACTCTGTATTTTAAACTATGACACAGAGCAGAGCCATTGACCCTTTGACCTTCCCTGCAGTAAAACTTTCTCAGAAGCTGCCTACCATATTTCTGTGTAAGTGCTTCAGAAAACAGTTTTTTTTTAACTATTTCTGTATGGAAACAGTATGAGACTCTGTTCTTTGCTATGAATGTTCTATTTCTTAGCTGTACTACACATACAATTCCTTATCTCATAAACTTTCAGATTCCCTTTAACCACTTCCCCTCCCCCGGGACGAGTAACTACGCCGCTGCAAAATGCTACAACTCTGTGCAGAGAAGTAGCTACACCGTCCCTCCCCGCCGCACGCTCCCGCTTGCCCCCTGTGCTGGTTACCGCCGCCAATCATTAGCCACTAGATCACTGCATGGGTACACAGCTCCCATTCATTGATCTAAGCCCCCGTGTGAATGACCGCAGATGTCTATGAGCAGGGTCGGACTGGGCCACAGTAGTACAGTTTTTTCCCTCGGTGGGCCCTGCCTCCTTGTCTGACAGAGCTCCAATTGCTGCCTGCAGCACAACAATTCTCTTCTCAGTGCTGTAATCACTCATGCTGAGAGCAGTGGCGTAGCTAAGGAGCTGTGGGCCTCGATGCAAATTTTACAATGGGGCCCCCCAAGCACTCTTTACATAACAATTGATACGACGCACCAAAACCTCCCAATAGCAACTACAGTGTTAGAGGTGCAAGAAGGGGATGGGAAATAGCTTGCTAATGATCACCACTGTTCAAAGTATCTATAGAAGTGATTATTATGAGCACAGGACCAATAGAGAGATGCGGTCGCAACCTCTGCAGTCGCAACCTCTGCAAAGTAGGACATTACTTTATATTGAAGGAGGGGACTCTATGCAAAGTTTTGCTGGGCAGCAGTGTCTCTGAATTACAGTGCTGCTAAGATCATGTACATTTGGTCCTGTCCATAATACATCATGACCACGCCCACCTTCCGATTCATGGTCACTCCCTTTTTTCACCGCAATCATGGGATGCGTGAGCCCCAGGTTGATATTTCTTTGGTGGGCCCCCAGTGTCCCAGTCCAACCCTGTCTATGAGACAGTGCCTTCATTTACAAAACCCGTCCACGCAGTGCTTCCTGTTTGCGTACTAATACTAGGCTTACGGAAGTCAGCTGCGAGGACATCTTGTGGCCAAGCAGTAAAATTAAATTTACATTTTTATTTTTTCAATAAAGGACATATTTTTACATTTATTTTTATTTTTTTTATATAAAAAATATAAAAATACATAGTTACCTTGGGGACTAAACTTTTTTAATACGTATGTAAAGAGGGTATATTACTGTTACTTTATATATTATGGACTTGTAATTAGGGATGGATGCAAAACTGAAAAAATGCACCTTTATTTTCAAATTAAATATTGACGCCATACATTGTAATAGGGAAAAATTTTAAACGTTGCAATAACCGAGACAAATGAGCAAATAAAATGTGTTGAATCTAATAATGGTAGCAGGTATTATTTTAAAACTATAATAGCCGAAAACTAAGAAATAATATTTTTTTCTGATGTTTTTTTTTATTATTCCCGTTAAAACGCAGTTAGAATAAAATAATTCTTAGCAAAAAGTAGGCATGGGCCCACGAGTGGCTAGACTCGAATACGTGATTTATATGAGGCTTAAAGAGACTCCGTAACAAAAATTGCATCCTGTTTTTTATCATCCTACAAGTTCCAAAAGCTATTCTAATGTGTTCTGGCTGACTGCAGCACGTTCTACTATCACAGGCCTCAATTCACTAACATTTATCAAACACTTTATCAAACGTTTGATAATTTACCTCATGCGTAAAATCTAATTTTGAATTCACTAAAGTGTTAAATATTTATCAAATGTTTTATTGATTAAACGTTCAATAAATATATAACATAATATAACACCTTAGTGAATTAAAAATTCGTTTTTACCCATGAGGTAAATTATCAAACGTTTGATAAAGTGTTTGATAAAGCTTAGTGAATTGAGGCCACAGTCTCTGTAATAAATCAATGTATCTTTCCCCTGTCAGACTTGTCGGCCTGTGTCTGGAAGGCTGCCAAGTTCTTCAGTGTTGTGGTTCTGCTATGAACTCCCCTTTATGCACACTGCCTGTGTGTTATTTAGGATTAGAGCAGCTTCTCTCTTCTCTCTCTTATCTTTTTACAAGCTGGATAAATCGTCCTCTGAGCTGGCTGGGCTTTCACATACTGAGGAATTACAAACAAGGGCAAAGCTGTTTACAGGAAGAAAAGAGCAGCCTGAAACTTCAGTGCATGGGGGAAAGAAACACACAAATGATCTCTTGAGATGCAAAAGGAAGGGTGTATACAGCCTGCTTGTGTATGGATGTATTTTCTATGTGTGGACATACTGTACATCAACCTACTTCCTGTTTTGGTGGCCATTTTGTTTGTTTACAAACAAACTTTTTAAAACTGTTTTTAACCACTTTTAATGCGGCGAGGAGCGGCGAAATTGTGACAGAGGGTAATAGGAGATGTCCCCTAACGCACTGGTATGTTTACTTTTGAGCGATTTTAACAATACAGATTCTCTTTAACCCCCTTGGCGGTATGAAAAATACCGCCAGGGGGAAGCGCAGCAGTTTTTTTTTTATTTTTTTTTTTTTTTATCATGTAGCGAGCCGAGGGCTCGCTACATGATAGCCGCTGCTCAGCGGCATCCCCCCGCCCGCTTCGATCGCCTTCGGCGATCACCGATCAGGAAATCCCGTTCAAAGAACGGGATTTCCTGGAGGGCTTCCCCCGTCGCCATGGCGACGGGGCGGGATGACGTCAGCGACGTCGGGACGTCATTGGGAGACTCGATCCACCCCTCGGCGCTGCCTGGCACTGATTGGCCAGGCAGCGCTCGGGGTCTGGGGGGGGGGCCGCGCGCCGCACCGGATAGCGGCGATCGGGCGCGCGGCGGCGGCGATCGGGGTGCTAGCTGCGTCCAGCAAAAAAAAAATTAAGTAAATCGGCCCAGCAGGGCCTGAGCGGCACCCTCCGGCGGCTTACCCCGTGTCACACACGGGGTTACCGCTAAGGAGGTTAAAGAGACTCTGAAGTGAGAAAAAATTGATATTTTTACCTGCTATATGCATAAGCATTATGAGGAGAGGTGAAATGCTGATTCCAACGAGGGTTTTATTACCACCCAAATCCCGAGGCAAACATTCATGACTTTCCAGGTTGTGGATTTTGCTGCCCGGGGAGGCAGAGCTTAGAGCTGCAGCTCTGCCTCTAATGAAGACAATCTCCGTGCGGATCTCCGCCTCTCCCCGCCCCTCCCTGTGAAAGAAGATTGAGAGGGGCTGGGAGAGGCGAAGATCCTGAAAGAGGCAGAGCTTAGCGCTGTAGCTCTGCCTCTATTGAAGTCAATCCCCACTGATCGCCGCCTCCCCCCCCCCCCCCTCTCAATCTTCCTTCACTGAGAGGGGCGGGGAGAGGCGGGAGATTCGCATGGAGATTGACTTCAGTAGAGGCAGAGGTACAGCGCTAAGCTCTGCCTCTTTCAGGATCTTCGCCTCTCCCCGCCACTCTCAATCTTCTTTCACAGAGAGGGGCGGGGAGAGGCGGAGATCTGTGCACAGATTGTCTTCATTAGAGGCAGAGCTGCAGCGCTAAGCTCTGCCTCCCCGGGCAGCAAAATCCACAACCTGTAAGGTCATGGATGTTTGCCTCGGGATTTGGGTGGTAATAAAACCCTCGTTTTGCCGCTGGAATGAGGCGTTTGACCTCTCACCATAATGCTTATGCATACTAGCAGGTAACAATATCAAATTTTTCTCACTTCAGAGTCTCTTTAATTACCTCCGCTGTGCGGCGGGGAAACAAGGGGTTATATAACCATAAGTCCGTCATATATTGTGCGCTCCAAATAGCTTGCACGCGTCCTATTGGTTGCGTTGCAAGACTCACTACGCACACTTCCTCCTTCAACCAGGAAGGACCACCAAACCTGAGATCAAGATTTCCTCATCACACCCAACCTGACGAAGGAGGTGGTTTCTGCTCTTGGCACCAAAGCTTGGCGGCGCTATTGCATTAATGCTTTCATGTGTGCCCCGCGCAAGGGTAATTTGGGGTTCCCGCAAACACTGGACCCATGAATTACATCTCCTCTGAGATGCTACGTCTCGGAGGTGGGGAAGTATTTAACACTGCCGGGAATTTGAGCGGCAGCACGGAGAGCCATCAATCCGCTCACCATGCGCCCCGCTCACCAGTGGCTGGTTACGCTACCGGTTGGTGTACCATGTACGCCAACCTGAAGCCAAAATGTAATTACCATACTAAACCTGATTTCAAGATTTCAACAGCATACATATTCTGAGCAAATATTATATTATCACACTCAACTCAAGGCCCGAAATTAAATTGGTAAACCCGACTTAAGGCCTAGATTTCAGCATCACAACCACCTAACATCCAGATTTCAAAATCCCATTCATGTCAACATTCATATTTATCGCCACTCAAGATTTCAACATCACATCCAACCTGAAGACAGATTTCACCCATCCGCACACTCAACCCGAGGTTCACAATTACAACCAACTTAACATTTCGACTTTCACAGTACAACCTATTTAAATGCAAGATTTCATCAACACCTCATAATCACAAACGAAGGCACAGATTTAATTGGCACACCCAACCTAAAGGTGCGTACATGCCTAACAACTGATGTCGTCTGCCCGGGATCAGGACCCAATCCCCCTGGGCAACATCACTGGGCCAGCCTGTACAGATGTGATTCAGCCGTGTAGCTGAAAACAACTGAGAAAACCTGTAGGAGGCGCCTATAATATAACTCTCTAAAATCATAAGGTATAGGAGTAGTTAGACATTACCTCCATGAATGGACAAACCATATGGGTAGAAATAATTTTAATGAAGCACCAAAAAGACCACGCGTTTCACAGGTACTGGCCCGCTTCCTCAGGTCAACAACAAAGTGCCTAAGCCTGTAGCAGTTGTAGGTTTGGGTGCCTCTTTAGCTGACAACACATTCTATTGCTATGCTGGGGGGAGGCGATGGGGCGATGGAAGTGTGCGTGGATGACGTCACAGGTCAGGTGGGGGAGCAGCGTCTTCAAAGAAGTTGGGCCTCCTTTGGCCAAGTTGAGTCACGTGGCAGATCGCTTGCCGAGCAGCCGTCGCTGGTCGGGGGCTTCTGTACACACTCCCGACTGTTGACTGAGGCAGTCATTATTGGACAACGAAGCCAACTTTAGTCAGGCGTGTGTAGGAGGCTTAAAACAAATATTTTGTCAAACCTAACTTGGGGTGAAGATTTCACCATCACACTTGTGATCGCATTATTACACCAACCAGAAGCTAAGATTACACCATCACACTCAACTTGTGGCCAATGTCTCATGATCACATTATTACACCAACCAGAAGCTAAGATTCCATGATCACACTCAACTTGTGGCCAATGTCTCATGATCACATTATTACACCAACCAGAAGCTAAGATTCCATGATCACACTCAGCTTGTGGCTAATGTCTCATGATCGCATTATTACACCAACCAGAAGCTAAGATTCCATGATCACACTCAACTTGTGGCCAATGTCTCATGATCACATTATTACACCAACCAGAAGCTAAGATTACACCATCACACTCAACTTGTGGCCAATGTCTCATGATCACATTATTACACCAACCAGAAGCTAAGATTCCATGATCACACTCAACTTGTGGCTAATGTCTCATGATCACATTATTACACCAACCAGAAGCTAAGATTCCATGATCACATTCAACTTGTGGCCAATGTCTCTGTGATAGAACGCGGAAAAGCCGCCGCGTGTACTGACGGCAAGGCGGCTGATTCCGCGTCCAGCGCGGCGGTTTGTACGCAGCAGCGTGCATCTGGTGTGGCTGGGTCTGTTAGTTCACACAGGTTGAGGAATACGCACGCGCGCGCTGAGAGGCAGAACCTTTATGACAAACGAGGAGGGATCAGCTGACCTATTTGGTCAGCTGACCTCAAAGCAGGTGGCTATTGGTTGATAGCTGATGGGTGGCACTGGAGAGCGCTGCTCTATATATAGTCACTGCTGATCAGTCTCAAGTTGTCTGCCGTTGCGAACACTTACGTGGAAGCGCTCACACCTAGTCAGATCCTACAGTGTGTTAGAACCAGGAGGACCTGGGAATTCACACTGAGCCAGATTACTTCTGTGTATTATTTGTGTTATTCTGTTATACTTCAGACTAGTTCCAGGGTGTCGAGACCACGGACCTAACATCCAAGATTAGGGACTCTGTGTTATCATTGTGTTATACTCCAGACTAGTTCCAGGGTGTCAAAATCACGGACCTCACACCCAAGATTAGGGACTCTGTGTTATCATTTGTGAGAGAACGCAAAAAAGCCGCCGCGTGTGCTGACAGCAAGGCGGCTAATTCCGTGTCCAGCGCGGCGGTTTGCACGCAGAAGCATGCGTCTGGTACTGTGAGAGAACGCGGAAAAGCCGCCGTGTGTACTGATAGCAAGGCGGCTGGTTCCGCGTCCAGTGCGGCGGTTTGCACGCAGCAGCATGCGTCTGGTGTGGCTGGGTCTGTTAGTTCACACAGATTCAGGAATACGCGCGCGCGCCCTGAGAGGCAGAACTTTTATGACGGCCAAGGGGGGATCATCTGACCAGGCTGGTCAGCTGACCTCAGAGCAAGTGGCTATTGGTCTATCACTTAGGGGTGGCGCCAGAGAGCGCTACTCTATATATAGTTACTGCTGGACAGTCACAAGTTGTCTGCCGTTGCGAACACTACGTGGAAGCACTTAGACCTTAGTCAGATCCTACAGTGTGTTTGAACCAGGACGACCTGGGAATTCACACTGAGCCAGATTACAACTGTGTTATTATTGTGTTATACTTCAGACTAGTTCCAGGGTGTAGAGACCACGGACCTCACACCCAAGATTAGGGAACTTGTGTTATCATTCTGTTATATATCAGACTAGTTCCAGGGTGTAGAGACCACGGACCTCACACCCAAGATTAGGGAACTTGTGTTGTCATTCTGTTATACTTCAGACTAGTTCCAGGGTGTAAAGACCACGGACCTCACACCCAAGATTAGGGAACTTGTGTTATCATTCTGTTATACATCAGACTAGTTCCAGGGTGTAGAGACCACGGACCTCACACCCAAGACTAGGCATTGTTTGATATCTGTTATGATCTATTGCTTTCCTGGCTACCCCTCCGATCGCTGATTCGGTACCACGCATATCTAATTATCCGTTGCCAACCCTGCCTGCCTTGGATACCGAATCAGCCTTCTGTCTTTGTACTTTGTCTGTCGTGTGTTGCCGACCCGGCTTGCCCGACCTCGAGAACTATCTCTCCCCTTTAGGAGATAGTCTCCAGATCAGCTAGTGACATCCACCTTCAGGCTTCACTCACTTACTGGCCCTTCCTACCTTCAGCCTGAGACTCCACCCCTTGGAAGATCTCAGGCTGCTGGAAGGTTCTCGTGCTTCTCAAAAGAGCAGTGTTGCCCATACTGCCAAGGACCACCTGCTCATCAGGTGGATTACTCAAAGTAAATATTGTTGCACCAAACACTCACGATATATACAGGCGTCCAGAGGTTAGTACTATATCTGTATTATTGGTGATTCTGCAGATCACCAATAATCAGATTCTCTCTGTGTGCTGACACTGATCGTTACATCATTGTGTTATACTCCAGACTAGTTCCAGGGTGTCGAGACCACGGACCTCACACCCAAGTCTAGGAATACTCTGTACCATCATATTATACTCCAGACTAGTTCCGGGGTGTAGAGACCACGGACCTCACACCCAAGACTAGGCATTGTTTGATATCTGTTATGACCTATTGCATTCCTGACTATCCCTCTGCTTTCTGATTCGGTACCTACGCATATCTGATTATCTGTTGCCAAATCCTGCCTGCCTTTGGATACAGAATCAGCCTTCTGTCTTTGTACCTTGTCTGTCTGTGTGTTGCAGACCTGGCTTGCCCGACCTTGAGAGCTATCTCTCTCCTTCGGAGATAGTCTCCAGACCTGCTAGTGACATCCACCTTTCAGGTGTCACTCACTCACAGGTCCTTCCTACTTTCTGCCTGGGACTCCACCCCTTTGGAGATCTCAGGCTGCTGGAAGGTTTTGCTTCCCTAAAGGCGGTATCGCCCATACTGCCAAAGACCACCTGCCCCTCAGGTGGTCCTACTCAAAGTCATTACTGTTGCACCAAACACTCACACTATAAAGGTGTCCAGAGGTTAGTTATACTTGGATTATCGGTGATTCTGCAGATCATCAATGATCAGGTATAATCTGTATTCTTGGTAATACTGCAGATCACCAATAATCAGATTCTCTCTGCGTGCTGACACCGATCGTTACAGTCTCATGATCACATTATTACACCAACCAGAAGCTAAGATTACACCATCACACTCAACTTGTGGTCAATGTCTCAAGATCGCATTATTACACCAACCAGAAGCTAAGATTTCATCATCACACTCAACTTGTGGCCAATGTCTCATGATCACATTATTACACCAACCAGAAGCTAAGATTACACCATCACACTCAACTTGTGGTCAATGTCTCATGATCACATTATTACACCAACCAGAAGCTAAGATTACACCATCACACTCAACTTGTGGTCAATGTCTCAAGATCGCATTATTACACCAACCAGAAGCTAAGATTCCATGATCACACTCAACTTGTGGCCAATGTCTCATGATCACATTATTACACCAACCAGAAGCTAAGATTCCATGATCACACTCAACTTGTGGCCAATGTCTCATGATCACATTATTACACCAACCAGAAGCTAAGATTACACCATCACACTCAACTTGTGGTCAATGTCTCAAGATCGCATTATTACACCAAGCAGAAGCTAAGATTACACCATCACACTCAACTTGTGGCCAATGTCTCATGATCACATTATCATACCAACCAGAAGGTAAGATTCCATGATCACATTCAACCAGAGGCCAGGATTTATGGTGATCATCACACACAACCTGAGATCATGAATCCATCTTCACACATATTCCTGAAACTCAGGTTATATTACCAAATATAGCATGAAGCCAAATTTTCATCATAACAATCACCTGGAATTCAAGATTCCATTGTCACACCACGTCACATACCCAGAATCCAACAGTACATATGCACTAAGGCCCACATCTCATCATCACACACCACCTGAACCCAAGATTGTATCACCATTCCCAATATCCAACCTGAGGCCAAAGTTTCTTCAGTCAGAGGTCATTTCATCATCATACAGAACCTGAGGCCTGGATTCCAAATTTTGACCTGACCTAAGGAAAAATTTTATTCTAAGACCCGGCCTAATGCTAAGTTTCATTATTTTATCCAACTAGAGGCCAAGATTCTGTGATCACATCAACCGAGGCCAAGATTTCATCAGGACACCAAACCTGAGAGCAAAACACGCTCCTGCCAAACCTGGTCCGGAACTACATCCAACAAGTCCTGGACTCTGCTCCTTGGCCCAGAGCAGGCTGGCGTCGAAGGGGCTGTCGGGGCGGGGCTCGCGTGAGACTCAAGAGGAGGGGCCTGAGGTCAGCCATCCCCTCAGTTCTCCTGGCAAATGTCCGCTCTCTCCCTAACAAATTGGATGAACTACGTCTCCTCTGCGGCAGGTGGGAACTGGGGAAGAACACCCCAGTTCTATGCTTCACGGAGACTTGGCTGCATGAGAACATCCCGGAGAACGCCCTACTCCTCCCAGGCTTCGGCCTCATACGTGGGGACCGTGACCCTGCCCTCTCTGGGAAGAAAAGAGGTGGGGGCATCTGCTTCTATGTCAGCTCCACATGGTGCCCCTCCCCACCAGTACTCGAAAGGAGGTGCTCCCCGGACCTAGAACTTCTAATAGTGAACTGCAGGCCGGCATACTCACCACGGGAGTTCTCCTCCTATGTCCTTGTCGGAGTGTACATACCCCCCGACGCTGATGTCAAATCCGCCCTGAGTACTCTCAGCGACATCATATCGCAGTGGGAAACATCCCTCCCAGACTCACTGTTAATCGTTATGGGGGACTTCAACAGAGCAAATCTCCGACAAGAGCTGCCACGCTACCATCAGCATGTTGCCTGTCCCACCAGAGGCCCGAACATACTCGATCATTGCTACACACCACTTAAGGATGCCTACAAGGCTACCTCCGGGGCGGCGCTTGGCTCCTCGGACCATTGCGTTGTTCATCTCATCCCCACCTACAGGAGGCTCCTGGAATCTACTAAACCGGTTGTGAAGTCCTCAAAGGTATGGTCAAGCGAGGCTAAGCTCAACCTTCAAGCCTGCTTTGACTGTACGGACTGGAAAGCCCTGGCAGCCCCTGACCTGGACGAGTGGGCAGATAACGTTACCTCATATATCAGCTTCTGTGAAGCCTCCTGCGTCCCAACCAAATTCTTCAAGGTCTACCCCAATAACAAACCGTGGTTCTCCAACAAGCTACGGCTACTGCGGAAAAGCAAGGAGGCGGCACATAAGGAGGGCAACCAGGAGAACTACAGGAAGGCAAGGAACACTCTGAAATGAGAGCTGAGAGCCGCAAAAAAGGAGTTCGCTGAGAGGATGAAACAGAACCTGCACTCGAACGACTCACGAGCAGTGTGGCTAGGCCTCAAGACCGCCACCAACTACAAGCCCCCACCGCAACACGCACCACCCAGCTCCGAGTTAGCCGAAGAACTAAGCAAATTCTACTGCAGGTTCGAGAGACAGGCTGAGCACGGGGGACACCTACCACCTCCCACCATCCCAGCACTCCACGCGAATAGCGACCCTAGTAGCGTGGACCCACTCCATCTGGAGGTGGGTGAGGCAGACGTCCAGCGCCTCCTTTCTAAGCTAAATGCCAGGAAAGCCTCGGGCCCTGACGGTGTGTCTCCAGCCTGCCTCAAGACCTGTTCGTGGCAACTTGCTCCCATTCTCTCTGCAATCTTCAGAAAGTCACTGACTGAGGGTAGAGTCCCTGCGTGCTACAAGAGGTCCACCATCATACCCGTGCCAAAGAAACAGGGCATCTCTGACCTCAACAACTTCAGGCCTGTGGCCCTGACGTCTGTCATCATGAAGTCACTAGAGAGAGTGGTCTTATCCATCCTCAAGCTATCCACCCTGCCCCTTCTGGACCCACTCCAGTTCGCCTACAGGGCAAACAGGTCTACTGACGACGCCCTTAACTTCTGTCTGGAATACATCCTTAACCACCTCGACAGACCAGATGCGTATGCCAGAGTTCTGCTACTGGACTTCAGCTCAGCTTTTAACACTATATGCCCACGCATCCTTCAGAATGTCCTGGCTACACTTGGGGTTCACCCCACCCTACGCTTATGGATCACGGACTTTCTTACCAAGAGATCCCAAGTTGTCAGACTGGGGGACATCCACTCCAGAGAAATGACAACCAACACTGGGGCACCCCAGGGCTGCGTCCTGTCCCCGCTGCTGTTCTCCCTCTACACAAATAACTGTAGATCCACGGCAGACTCTGTCAAAGCCATAAAATTTGCAGACGATACCACCATTGTTGGCCTTGTCACCAAGGACAATATCCAGGAGTATCAGCAGCAGGTCGAGAGTATATGCCACTGGTGCACAGAGAACAGGCTGGTGCTCAACACAGCCAAAACTGTTGAACTAATAATTGACTTTAGAAAGTCTGCTCCCACTCCGCCTCCCATCCACATTGACGGTGCTGAGGTGGCCAGAGTGCCCTGTGCTCGCCTCCTGGGCACCACCATCTCCGGCGATCTCAGTTGGAAGGCCAACATTATGGCAACCCAGCGGAAGGCCCAGCAGAGGCTTTTCTTCCTCCGCCAGCTGCGGAAGTTCGGCATGCCACAGGAGATCCTAACATGTTTCTATTCCGCCACCATTGAATCGATCCTCTGCTCCTCCATCCTGGTCTGGTATGCGGGAGCCACTGCCAGGGACCGACACAAACTACAGAGGACCATCAGGTCGGCGGAGAGGATCATTGGGAGACCCCTGCCTTCACTTGACCTCCTGCATAACACAAGACTGCGTGCTAGGGCACTGAAGATCGCAAGTGACCCCTCACACCCAGGCCACTGCTTCTTCACCCCACTGCCACTGGGCCGGAGACTTCGAGCCATCCCAACTAAGACCACCAGACACAAGAACTCCTTCTTCCCTGCAGCCGTCAGCCTCCTGAACTCCCTTAGCATTCTCCCGCCCTCTACCTGTGCCTTACCACCGAAACAGTAGAGGACTGGAATTAAATGCGCTTCTCAAAGCAACCTGCCACCACCCCTAACGGACTGGACTTTGTCCCTGCACCCTGCCCTGACTCCAGCAGCACACTGGAAATATGCATGCGGCCGCTGAATGTATACTTCTGATTGTATATTTGTGTACATACATTTCCTCTTTCCTGAGTGCAATATGTTTTTGAGTACGATGTTTTTTTACTGCCATGTCCCTACTGTATTGTAATGCTCTTCCCTGCTTTCTGCCTATGCACCTCTTGGAGCTATGTATTGTGCCAAACCCAATTCCGAGCGCGACCCAGTCATGCTTGGCGAAATAAAACTATTCTGATTCTGATTCTGAAAATTAAATGCTCAGACCCAACCTGAAGCTAAGATATCATCATCACAGCTAACCTAACATCTAAATTTTACCATCACACCATCCAAACATAGGCCAATATTTCATTATCGCAGCACACCTGATGCCAAGATTTCATTATTAGACCTAACCTAGGACCAAGATTTCATAATCACACACACATGCGCACGTGCGCACGCACACACACTCATATCATCCAACACCAAGCCAATTAATATGTTCAGATCCTGGGCACTTTATCTGATATTGTATATTTATGCATGTTGGTGGGGGGAGGCCCTCCCTGTTTTGTTACTGCACGGATTATAATGCACCCCTGACAAAGCCCTAAGTGTGTGGTGAAACATGTTGGATAATGGGAGTGTATTCTAGTTATGTCTAGTCTAGTTATGTTCCGTATATACTTGTATATAAACCAAGATTTCTTTGCTCCCAAAATGCCCCCCCCCCCCCCCCCCCCACGCCCCGCCCGAGAAAAATATTGGTTTATACTCAGGTACACTACTGGTAAAGTAGTGTATTTTCCCCTCCCCCTGTGCAAATGTGTACTGTGGCAGTATGTACCTCTTCCTCTACCTCCACTGACAGCAAACATGTGTTGTATGATTGTTTACTGCCCCCCAAGCAAACACCTCCGGGCTCCTCTGTGGTATGGAGGGGGCACCTTGCTAGTGTGCAGCTGTCCACTGGGGAGCAGGATGGGTAGGGCTGTTGGCTGCCTGATAGCCGGCAGGAGGAAGAGCATTGAGGCATGGGGGGACGCGGTCTGCACATTTAGTAGACATCACGGCACACATTACTACTGGTACAATGATAGTGCTTTATTTTGCCTCTGCAAAACCATCTTAGCAATTGACTCAATAAGGGTTATGTTTTAATATTGATAGGACCTTTACGTTTCGGAGTAGTTTATGGTATATTCTCCCCACATACACAGTCACATTAGTTTGTGGCATGCTATCAAATGAGTATTCCAGATGTTTCCAGATGTTTCCACAAGCTCCAATAAGAGGGCTTCATTATAAATAACGGTCCAATGCCTCACCTCTGGTGGTGGCTGCTGGACTGTCAGAGTTGCGTCCTCCCACCGATACTCTGACGTAGTCTAGTTTCTCCTGCTTGATGGATTGGGAGGTTAAGTGCCCTGGAAAAAAACAGACAAACGAGATGTTTATAATGAGCAAACACTGGTTATAAAACATACCAGATGGTGAATGCCAAACGAGATGTTTATAATGAGCAAACACTGGTTATAAAACATACCAGATGATGAATGCCATCCCTAAATAAGAACATAAAATGTAAATCTAGCTTTGTACATTGGGTTCTTCATCAGAGCATCCTATACTAGCCCTGATATAGAACCTCACTTAATACTATTCCTACAGCTCATTCATGTGGGTGGCTGAACTACGCAATTCAGATGGCAAACGCTTCACTGAACCGATGAACACAGAACAGGAAGAAGCCACCAATATGGGTGGTAGGGATCGGTGGTGATCAGCCACATGGTTGAAAATTGTAAGCCTGCTCAGTAAGCCAGCACCTATTCAGTGAGGAGTCCATAGGCTAGACTCCCTAACACTGCTACTGCCTATAGAGTGCCCCCTAGTGGCTGCAGCTCTGGCACTTTGAGTCCAGCAGGAGAAAAGTGCAATATAAATGTTCTGTGTCTTCATATTGTAGGTTGCACTGTCTGGGAGGTGATGTTGTCTACCTATCTGTGTCTTCGTCTTGTAGGTTGCACTGTCTGGGAGGTGATGTTGTCTACCTATCTGTGTCTTCGTCTTGTAGGTTGCACTGTCTGGGAGGTGATGTTGTCTACCTATCTGTGTCTTCGTCTTGTAGGTGGCACGGTCTGGGAGGTGATGTTGTCTACCTATCTGTGTCTTCGTCTTGTAGGTGGCACGGTCTGGGAGGTGATGTTGACTACCTATCTGTGTCTTCGTCTTGTAGGTGGCACGGTCTGGGAGGTGATGTTGTCTACCTATCTGTGTCTTCGTCTTGTAGGTGGCACGGTCTGGGAGGTGATGTTGTCTACCTATCTGTGTCTTCGTCTTGTAGGTTGCATTGCCTGGAGGTGATGTTGTCTACCTATCTGTGTCTTCGTCTTGTAGGTGGCACGGTCTGGGAGGTGATGTTGTCTACCTATCTGTGTCTTCGTCTTGTAGGTGGCACGGTCTGGGAGGTGATGTTGTCTACCTATCTGTGTCTTCGTCTTGTAGGTGGCACGGTCTGGGAGGTGATGTTGTCTACCTATCTGTGTCTTCGTCTTGTAGGTTGCACTGTCTGGGAGGTGATGTTGTCTACCTATCTGTGTCTTTGTCTTGTAGGTTGCACTGTCTGGGAGGTGATGTTGTCTACCTATCCGTGTCTTCGTCTTGTAGGTGGCACGGTCTGGGAGGTGATGTTGTCTACCTATCTGTGTCTTCGTCTTGTAGGTTGCACTGTCTGGGAGGTGATGTTGTCTACCTATCTGTGTCTTCGTCTTGTAGGTTGCACTGTCTGGGAGGTGATGTTGTCTACCTATCTGTGTCTTCGTCTTGTAGGTTGCACTGTCTGGGAGGTGATGTTGTCTACCTATCTGTGTCTTCGTCTTGTAGGTGGCACGGTCTGGGAGGTGATGTTGTCTACCTATCTGTGTCTTCGTCTTGTAGGTGGCACGGTCTGGGAGGTGATGTTGTCTACCTATCTGTGTCTTCGTCTTGTAGGTTGCACTGTCTGGGAGGTGATGTTGTCTACCTATCTGTGTCTTCGTCTTGTAGGTTGCACTGTCTGGGAGGTGATGTTGTCTACCTATCTGTGTCTTCGTCTTGTAGGTTGCACTGTCTGGGAGGTGATGTTGTCTACCTAGGTTTACGGAAGTATCACAATGTGTAAGCAACATTCCACCAACATCTCTGTCCATCTGTGACTGCTACACTAAGCAGCAGCTAATAACTGGTGAGGAGACCACTTGCAAGTAAGACTCTGAAGATCAGATTAAGCCCACAACATCACTAAGTCTAAAGATGACCATACATCATCAAGCGATTTGGCGGACCGATCGGCCATCCGATTTGATCATTTTATTGAACTGGATAAAAACTGGTGCCGCAACACGCACGTCTGATTGATGATTCGAACAATTTCAAAGACAAAGATTCTCACCTGTCCCACTGCTGCAACTCTCGCCCCCTCTGTGGTCACCCCATGTGGCACCAGATGCGTGAAGGACCACGTGGTGATGCTTGGTGCGACGGCAGACACGCGGGTGACGGCAGCGGAGGCCGGGGGTCACAGTAGCAGGATAAGTGAGATTTTACACCCCACGGGTACTTGGGGAGGAGGGGGGCATTTACACTTGGGGTCGGCCAAGCAGGTGGTAGCCCTAGGCCGATTCCTGATACATTTCATGCTAATATTGATCGGCAATCAGTCTGAGGTGTATGTGCAGCCGACAGATATCTCTACAATTTGATTTGATCAAAAGAGAAATCTGTCTCTTGGGACAAACATAAATGTTGTATATATGTACTGCATTTTACAATTTTACAATACTGGTTTTTTAGTCTGTGACATCTTGCCTGGACTTTCTTAAAGAAAACCTGTAATGAGAAAAACCTCCCTTGGGGGGTACTCACCTCGGGTGGGGGAAGCCTCCAAATCCTATTGAGGCTTCCCCCGTCCTCCTGTGTCCCACGGAGGCGGAGATAAAGCTCCCGGAACGGCGGGGATGTAAATATTTACCTTCCAGGCTCCAGCGCAGGTGCAGTATCAGCTCGGAGATAGGCGGAAATAGCCGATCGCTGTCGGCCCGCTCTACTGCGCAGGCGCCTATCTCCGTGCAGAGAGGCGCAATAGCGCCCCCGCTGGAGCCAGGGAAGGTAATAAATCAGCGCTTGTCAGGCTTGTCGAGGGAGGATTCCAGGACACTTTGGGGGAGCCAGCGCTAGACTGCCTGCAGCTACAGGGGAGGGGGAAGCCTCATTGGGACCCTGAGGCTTCCCCCTCCCGAGGTGAGTACCCCCCCAGGGGAACTTTTTTTGTTACAGATTCTCTTTAATAATCCTGTGGTTAACTGCTACTCTACAACAATATCCTCAGTTTAAAGAGAACCCGAGGTGGGAATTTATTATGCTAGTGGGGCACAGAGGCTGGCTATGCACAGTAACACCAGCCTCTGTTGCCCCTTGGTGTGCCTCCATGTCCCCCCTGTGCGCCGCTATACCCCCGCAGTGCTGGCGACACACAGTGTGTCGCCAGCACAATATTTACCTAAGCCTGTCTGTCAGCGCCGCTCCCCCGCCTCCTCCGCATCAGTGCTACCCGCCCGTGTCCTCCGATTGGAGGGAAGTGACGCGGGCGGGTAGCGCCGATGTGGAGGAGGCGGGGGAGCGGCGCTGACAGACAGGCTTAGGTAAATATTGTGCTGGCGACACGCAGCACTGCGGGGGTACAGCGGCGCACAGGGGGGACATGGAGGCACACCATGAGGCTGGTGTTAGTGTACACAACCAGCCTCTGTGCCCCAGTAGCATAATAAATTCCCACCTCGGGTTCTCTTTAAAATGCATCTCTGGTGTACATAAAAAAACACAAAGGTACGCTAATGCGTAAAACTTTGAGTGTCCCAACACATTGGGCTTGATTCACAAAGCGGTGCTAACTGTTTAGCACGAGTGTGCTAAACAGTTAGCACGTGAAGTGCCGTTCGCGGACTTTTGCGCGAGCAAAGTGCCGTGATTCGTGTGATCGCGGACTTTTGCGCACGCAATTTGCCACGATTCATGCGAATCGTGGCAAATTGCGCGCGCAAAAGTCTGTGATCGTGCGAATTGCGGCACTTTGCATGTGTAAAAGTCCGCGAACGGCACTTCACGTGCTAACTGTTTAGCACACTCGTGCTAAACAGTTAGCACCGCTTTGTGAATCAAGCCCATTGTCTATTTAATAAGATTCACTGGAACCCCATATCAGCTGGGTTCCGGTGCAGAGATCTGCTCCCGTACAGAAAATGGCCCTGGCCTATATCAGATATAGAAAAGGTAGAGGCCTTTTTCTGCAAGGTGGCAGGGCTACACGCTGGAACCCAGCTGATATGGGGCTCCGGTGACTCTTACTATACAGATGCCATGCTGGGGCATTCACGTTGGCAATGAAAGGCCAGGGTGGCTGTATTGTGCACTCCTGACTTAGCAGCTCAGGGATTCACTTGTTGGCCAACGGGAAGGTGCAGAAGTGTATCTGGATGGAACAGATGCCCAAGATCATCTTAAAGCTATGTATTTTGTGTGTCTTTTCGGAGATTTCCTCTTGCTTTGTAAAGGCCTGATGAAGGGTTAAATCTAACCTGAAACGGACTAGTGTTTTTGTCTGAAAATTTTACAAACAAAGCACATTATATATCTATTGCCATTATTGTCAAATCATATGATCTTCTATAATTTCTGATCTTTTTGTCTTTGGAAGATTCTTTTTTGACAAACAAAAAGTTTTTATCCAAATTTTGCAATTTTTTGCCTGACAGGGTAGAGCAGGGGTGTCAAACTCAATCATGTAAGGGGCCAAATTCTATAACCTGGTCTAAGTCGCAGTTCAAATTGTTTATTGAGATTTAACATTTATTGAACCGTCTCAAGCTAAGAGGTGTAACTATAGCGACCGTGGGGGTTAGCTCCTCCCCTTCTGCAGAGTAGCACAGTGGAGCAGTTTAATATTTATCTGGCCCAGTGCTGCTTCGGCAGAAACGCATCAGGATTAAATGTGGCCCAAGGCAGGTTGCCAAGCGTCTCCTCCCGTATAGTGTTATTGGTAAGCTGCCACACGAGGGGGTTTGGATGGCAAGAGTGTCCCCATGGTCACTTTGCTGTGAGGTTTCATAGGTTGTTGCTGCACAATACCTCAAACCGACAATATTTCAACCAGCAGCATTGTCACCGGTGAGCCCTCTGGATGGGAAGGCCGTGTGCCGTTATTCTATCGCTACTTACAATGATGTGCATTTGTAGCTCTCAAGCGCTACATAAAATGGCAAGGAAGGCCGCATTCGGCCCACGGGCCCCTCTGTTTGACACCTGTGGGGTAGAGTGTCAGCTTCCTGGCCAGGAACTATATGTTTGTAATTACAGGGAATGGCAAAAATAATGGAAACACCTTGAAAATCAACAAAATATATTATAATATGGTGCAATTCCACCTTTTGCGGCAATTACAGCCTCAATTCTCCGAGGTTTTGATTCATACAAATTGTGAATTGTTTCCAAAGGAATTTTAGCCCATTCTTCAGTTAAAACACCCTCCAGTTATTTTAGAGACGATGGCGGCGGAAATCGTCTTCTTACTTGAATTTCTAATAACGACCATAAATGCTCAATAATGTTGAGCTCTGGGGATTGTGGTGGCCATTCTATAACAATTCTAGCTGTATGGATTGGGGCATAATCATCTTGAAAGATGGCATTCCCCTCCAGAAACAGTTGTTGAACCATAGGATGAACTTGGTCGCCCAAAATTCCTAAATAGGCCTCAATTCACTAAACAGTTAAAGGACTTACGAGGCGAACACACGAAAAAAAGTTAATTACCTTATGGCCATTGCAGTGGTCATAGCAGACTATCAGCGCCTGGCCTGTCACTGTGTGGCCCTCTGTTAGCATTATCCAAGCTGTAGTTCAGGCCCCGACCCTGCCTAGGGTCGCCTTATCAATTTGCGATCAAAATCGCCGCTTTAAAAAAATCCTACGTCTGCGCAGTTCTTAGCCGCTAGTGTGGCTGCGCAGGTTCTCTGGCCTGTCCCCGCTCCCTTCACTCAGCTCTGTACGTCATGTGGGCGTGCCCGCACGGCCGCCCACATGACTGATTGAGGGACAAGTCACGTCTCCCCATGCTCAGGGCTGCTTGTCTCGGCTGAGGGGGCGTGGCTGACTTGTCCCTCAATCAGTCATGTGGGCGGCCGTGCGGGCACGCCCACATGCCGTACAGAGCTGAGTGAAGGGAGCGAGGACGGGCCGGGGACAGGCCAGAGAACCTGCGCAGCCGCACTAGCGGCTAAGAACTGCGCAGACGTAGGATTTTTTTAAAGCGGCGATTTTGATCGCAAATTGATAAGGCGACCCTAGGCAGGGTCGGGGCCTGCACTACAGCTTGGATAATGCTAACAGAGGGCCACACAGTGACAGGCCAGGCGCTGATAGTCTGCTATGACCACTGCAATGGCCATAAGGTAATTAACTTTTTTTCGTGTGTTCGCCTCGTAAGTCCTTTAAGACTACTCTACAGATGGTTTTTAATCTGATGGTTTGGTGTAATGGTTTAGACCTGGTCTAACATTCAGTAATTACACAATTCACAGATGCAAAGTATGTATGCAGAGGAGAGCTCACCAGAGAAGGATGTCAGTCATAGCTACTTGTTTGTGAATTGCATCTTTTGATCATTTCCCCTGCTTTACCCACCTAATTACCAAATGGTTTAGACCAGGTCTAAAACATTTGGTAATAGTGAATTCCCCTTTGATGCAACTGACCAAACCATCAGTAGACTAAAAACCATCAATAGGCTAGTCTAAACTGATTAGTGAATTGAGGCCATAGTCTCGGCTGTTAATTCTTCCATGAAGGGAAATAATTGGCCCAGTGGATTTCCAAGAAATAGCACCCCAGATCATCACAGAACCCCCGCCATGTTTTACAGTTGGGAAGGCAGTCTGGATGAAATGCTTCTTTCAGCTGTCTCCAATCGTACACTCGGCCGGAGGTCAAAAATAAGGTAAACGATGATTCGTCAGAGAAAATCACATTTTTCCACTGCACGAGGGACCAATTCTGGTGGTTTCTACACCACTCTAAACACTTTGAAACATTTCTCTTTGCAGTTGTTCCGTGGAATCCAGATTTGTGCAGCTCTTGACGAACAGTTTTTGTGGAAACTGGGTTCTGTAGGTGTTCATTCAGCTCTGCAGTAATTTTAGGAGCCTGCAAGCTTTTTTAACAATTCGATTTAAAGGGAAGGTTCAGGGAGGGGATTAAAAAAATAAAAATAAATTTCCACTTACCTGGGGCTTCCTCCAGCTCGTGGCAGGCAGGAGGTGCCCTCGCCGCCGCTCCGCAGGCTCCCGGTGGTCTCCGGTGCCCGACCCGACCTGGCCAGGCCGGCTGCCAGGTCGGGCTCTTCTGCGCTCCATTTCCTGGGACTTCTGCGTCCCACGCCGGCGCGCTGACGTCATCGGACGTCCGCCGGGCTGTACTGCGCACGCGCAGTAGTTCTGCGCATGCGCAGTACAGCCCGGCGGACGTCCGATGACGTCAGCGCGCCGGCGTGGGACGCAGAAGTCCCAGGAAATGGAGCGCAGAAGAGCCCGGCCTGGCCAGGTCGGGTCGGGCACCGGAGACCACCGGGAGCCTGCGGAGCGGCGGCGAAGGCACCTCCTGCCTGCCACGGGCTGGAGGAAGCCCCAGGTAAGTGGAAATTTATTTTTATTTTTTTAATCCCCTCCCTGAACCTTCACTTTAAAGTCCGACGGGCTCTCTCAGACAACTTAGACTTTCGGCCACAACTGTGCCTTGCGGAGGTCGTTTTTCCTTCTCTTTGAAAAGCAGTCATTACTTTTGAGACAGTACCTCTTGAAATGCCAAGCATTCGCGCAGTTTCTGTTACAGTAGCGCCTGCCATGCAAGCACCAACAATTTGGCCTCTTTGAAAGTCTGAGAGATCTGCCATTTTTATAAATTATAACCAACTTTGGTTTAGAGATCTGTAAAAAAAACTATTATTTTAATTAAACATATCAAATACTAAAAATAATAAATAAAAACATTTAACATATGTCAAGTTTTGATTGCTTAAAGAAGTTATCAGGGAAAATGAATAAAATAAGTGGTACTTACCCGGGGACTTCCTCCAGCCCCAAGCTCCCAGCATGTCCTTCGCCGCAGCTCCCTCCCGGTCCCCGGCGATGACGTCAGGCCGACCTCCAGGTCGCCTACGCGAGCGGCGCTGTGAATCACCGCCACATGGGCCGTAGCGGACTGTGCAGGTGGTAGTAGCCCTGCGCCTGCGCAGTCCGCTCCGGCCCACGTGGCAGTAATTGACAGCGCCGCTCGCACAGGCGCAGTACAGAGCTACCTGGAGGTTGGCCTGACGTCATCGCCGGGCACCGGGAGCAAGCGGCGAACGGCTGCGAGGAGAGCTGCGGCGAGGGACATGCTGGGAGCTTGGGGCTGGAGGAAGTCCCCGGGTAAGTAGCACTTATTTTATTAATTTTCCCTGATAACTCCTTTAAAACATGTTCAAAGATTATGATGCAAAAATGTTAGGTGTTTCCATTATTTTGTCCAACCCCTGTATCTCACTAATATAATAAATGTGAAAGTTTATTACTGATTACACAACAATGGCTGAACAGGTGTGAGTGAAATTTTATCTGGAATAAAGTATAGGATACTTTTTATTCCCATAACCAAAAAGTGGGTGGAGACAAACACAAATTTCACAAGGAAAATGTAAACTGCAGCCATTCTTACATTGTTAATGGTAGGGTTCTCAAACTTTGCACAGCTGGTCACTGGGTGACTGGGATTAGTATTCAGAAAAGTGGGTGGAGCCTACAAAAGCCAATCAAAATTCACCTATTGATTTTCAAGGGGAATATTTAATTGATGCCATTCTTGCAATATTAATGGCACAAGCCTCAAACCTGATACAGTCGGTCATTGGGTGACTGGGGTTCAAATTCAGAAAAGGGGGTGGAGCTACCGTCAATCAGATCTGTTTCATTTCAATGCAAATTATTGATGCCAAAGACCACAAAGCTTACAAACTATGTAATTGAGTAATTGTTTGTTCGGGTTAGAAAAAGTGGGGGAGCCAACACCAGCCAAATACATACCCGGGCAACATCGGGCCATCAGAGGAGCCCAGGGGAACAGTGGAGCCCGGGACACAGAGGAGCCCAGGACACAGAGGAGCCCAGGACACAGAGGAGGCCAGGACACAGAGGAGGCCAGAACACAGAGGAGGCCAGAACACAGAGGAGCCCGGGGCACAGAGGAGCCCGGGACGTAGAGGAGTCTGGGACGCAGGGGAGCCCAGAACACAGAAGAGTCCAGAACACAGAGGAGCCCAGGACACCGAGGAGCCCAGGAAACAGAGGAGCCCAAAACACAGAGAATCCCGGGACACAGAGGAGCCCAAAACACAGAGGAGCCCAAAACACAGAGGAGCCCGGGACACAGAGGAGCTCGGGTCACAGAAGAGTCCGGGACACAGAGGTGCCCAGGACACAGAAGAGCCCAGGACACAGAAGAGCCCAGAACACAGAGGAGCCCGGGACACAGAGGAACTCAGGACACAGAGGAACTCAGGACACAGAGGAGCTCAGGACAAAGAGGAGCCCAGGACATGGAGGAGCCCAGTACACAGAGGAGCTTGGGGTCACAGAAGAGTCCGGGACACAGAGGTGCCCAGGACACAGAGGAGCCCAGGGTAACAGAGGAGCTCAGGACACAGAGGAGCCCGGGACACAGAGGAGCCCAGGACACAGAGGAGCCCAGGACACAGAGGAGCCCAGGGGAACAGAGGAGCCCAGGGGAACAGAGGAGGCCAGGAAAAAGAGGAGCGCAGGACAAAGAGGAGCCCAGGACACACAGGAGCCCAGAACACAGAGGAGCCCGGGACACAGAGGAGCCCGGGACGCAGAGGAGCCCAGAACACAGAAGAGTCCAGAACACAGAGGAGCCCAGGACACAGAGGAGCCCAGGACACAGAGGATCCCGGGACACAGAGGAGCCCGGGACACAGAGGAGCCCGGGACACAGAGGAGCCCGGGACACAGAGGAGCCCGGGACACAGAGGATCCCGGGACACAGAGGAGCCCGGGACACAGAGGAGCCCGGGACACAGAGGAGCCCGGCACAAAGGGGAGCATGGGACACGGAGGATCCCAGGACACAGAGAAGCCCAGGACACAGAGGAGCCCGAGACACAGAGGAGCCTGGGACACAGAGGAGCCCAGGACACAGATGAGTCCAGGACACAGAGGAACTCAGGACACAGAGGAGCTCAGGACAAAGAGGAGCCCGGGACACAGAGGAGTGCAGGACACAGAGGAGCCCGGGACACAGAGGAGCCCGGGACACAGAGGAGCCCGGGACACAGAGGAGCCCAGGACACAGAGGAGCCCAGGACACAGAGGAGCCCAGGACACAGAGGAACTCAGGACACAGAGGAGCTCAGGACACAGAGGAGCCCGGCACAAAGGGGAGCATGGGACACGGAGGATCCCAGGACACAGAGAAGCCCAGGACACAGAGGAGCCCGAGACACAGAGGAGCCCGGGACACAGAGGAGCCCGGGACACAGATGAGTCCAGGACACAGAGGAACTCAGGACACAGAGGAGCTCAGGACAAAGAGGAGCCCGGGACACAGAGGAGTGCAGGACACAGAGGAGCCCGGGACACAGAGGAGCCCGGGACACAGAGAAGCCCGGGACACAGAGGAGCCCAGGACAAAGAGGAGCCCAGGACACAGAGGAACTCAGGACACAGAGGAGCTCAGGACAAAGAGGAGCCCAGGACATGGAAGAGCCCAGGACATGGAGGAGCCCAGTACACAGAGGAGCCTGGGGTCACAGAAGAGTCCGGGACACAGAGGTGTGCAGGACACAGAGGAGCCCAGGACACAGAGGAGCCCAGGACACAGAAGAGCCCAGGACACAGAAGAGCCTAGGGTAACAGAGGAGCCCAGGGTAACAGAGGAGCCCAGGGTTACAGAGGAGCCCAGGGTTACAGAGGAGCCCAGGACAAAGAGGAGCGCAGGACAAAGAGGAGCGCAGGACAAAGAGGAGCGCAGGACAAAGAGGAGCGCAGGACAAAGAGGAGCGCAGGACAAAGAGGAGCGCAGGACAAAGAGGAGCGCAGGACAAAGAGGAGCGCAGGACAAAGAGGAGCCCAGAACACAGAGGAGCCCGGGGCACAGAGGAGCCTGGGACGCAGGGGAGCCCAGAACACAGAAGAGTCCAGAACACAGAAGAGTCCAGAACACAGAGGAGCCCAGGACACCGAGGAGCCCAGGAAACAGAGGAGCCCAAAACACAGAGAATCCCGGGACACAGAGGAGCCCAAAACACAGAGGAGCCCAAAACACAGAGGAGCCCGGGACACAGAGGAGCTCGGGTCACAGAAGAGTCCGGGACACAGAAGAGTCCGGGACACAGAAGAGTCCGGGACACAGAGGTGCCCAGGACACAGAAGAGCCCAGGACACAGAAGAGCCCAGAACACAGAGGAGCCCGGGACACAGAGGAACTCAGGACACAGAGGAACTCAGGACACAGAGGAGCTCAGGACAAAGAGGAGCCCAGGACATGGAGGAGCCCAGTACACAGAGGAGCTTGGGGTCACAGAAGAGTCCGGGACACAGAGGTGCCCAGGACACAGAGGAGCCCAGGGTAACAGAGGAGCTCAGGACACAGAGGAGCCCGGGACACAGAGGAGCCCAGGACACAGAGGAGCCCAGGACACAGAGGAGCCCAGGACACAGAGGAGCCCAGGGGAACAGAGGAGCCCAGGGGAACAGAGGAGGCCAGGAAAAAGAGGAGCGCAGGACAAAGAGGAGCCCAGGACACACAGGAGCCCAGAACACAGAGGAGCCCGGGACACAGAGGAGCCCGGGACACAGAGGAGCCCAGAACACAGAAGAGTCCAGAACACAGAGGAGCCCAGGACACAGAGGAGCCCAGGACACAGATGATCCCGGGACACAGAGGAGCCCGGGACACAGAGGAGCCCGGGACACAGAGGAGCCCAAAACACAGAGGATCCCGGGACACAGAGGAGCCCGGGACACAGAGGAGCCCGGGACACAGAGGAGCCCAGGACACAGAGGAGCCCGGCACAAAGGGGAGCATGGGACACGGAGGATCCCAGGACACAAAGAAGCCAAGGACACAGAGGAGCCCGAGACACAGAGGAGCCTGGGACACAGAGGAGCCCAGGACACAGATGAGTCCAGGACACAGAGGAACTCAGGACACAGAGGAGCTCAGGACAAAGAGGAGCCCGGGACACAGAGGAGTGCAGGACACAGAGGAGCCCGGGACACAGAGGAGCCCGGGACACAGAGGAGCCCGGGACACAGAGGAGCCCAGGACACAGAGGAGCCCAGGACACAGAGGAGCCCAGGACACAGAGGAGCCAAGGACACAGAGGAACTCAGGACACAGAGGAGCTCAGGACACAGAGGAGCCCGGCACAAAGGGGAGCATGGGACACGGAGGATCCCAGGACACAGAGAAGCCCAGGACACAGAGGAGCCCGAGACACAGAGGAGCCCGGGACACAGATGAGTCCAGGACACAGAGGAACTCAGGACACAGAGGAGCTCAGGACAAAGAGGAGCCCGGGACACAGAGGAGTGCAGGACACAGAGGAGCCCGGGACACAGAGGAGCCCAGGACACAGAGGAACTCAGGACACAGAGGAGCTCAGGACACAGAGGAGCCCGGGACACAGAGGAGCCCGGGACACAGAGGAGCCCAGGACACAGAGGAGCCCAGGACACAGAGGAACTCAGGACACAGAGGAGCTCAGGACATGGAAGAGCCCAGGACATGGAAGAGCCCAGGACATGGAGGAGCCCAGTACACAGAGGAGCCTGGGGTCACAGAAGAGTCCGGGACACAGAGGTGCGCAGGACACAGAGGAGCCCAGGACACAGAGGAGCCCAGGACACAGAAGAGCCCAGGACACAGAAGAGCCCAGGACACAGAAGAGACTAGGGTAACAGAGGAGCCCAGGGTAACAGAGGAGCCCAGGGTAACAGAGGAGCCCAGGGTTACAGAGGAGCCCAGGACAAAGAGGAGCGCAAGACAAAGAGGAGCGCAGGACAAAGAGGAGCGCAGGACAAAGAGGAGCGCAGGACAAAGAGGAGCCCAGAACACAGAGGAGCCCAGAACACAGAGGAGCCCGGGGCGCAGAGGAGCCCGGGGCGCAGAGGAGCCCCGGACGCAGAGGAGCCCGGGACGCAGAGGAGCCCGGAACGCAGAGGAGCCCAGAACACAGAAGAGTCCAGAACACAAAGGAGCCCGGGGCACAGAGGAGCCCGGGGCACAGAGGAGCCCGGGGCACAGAGGAGCCCGGGCCGCAGAGGAGCCCAGAACACAGAAGAGTCCAGAACACGCCCGGGACACAGAGGAGCCCGGGACACAGAGGAGCCCGGGACACAGAGGAGCCCGGGACACAGAGGAGCACGGGACACAGAGGAGCCCGGGACACAGAGGAGCCCGGGACACAGAGGAGCCCGGGACACAGAGGAGTCCGGGACACAGAGGAGTCCGGGACAGAGAGGAACCCGGAACACAGAGGAGCCCGGCACACAGGGGAGCATGGGACACGGAGGAGCCCAGGACACAGAGGAGCCCAGGACACAGAGGAACCCAGGACACAGAGGAGCCCAGGGTAACAGAGGAGCCCAGGGTAACAGAGGAGCCCAGGGTAACAGAGGAGCTCGTGACACAGAGGAGCCTGGGACACAGAGGAGCCTAGGACACAGAGGAGCCCAAAACACAGAGGAGCCCGGGACACAGAGGAGCCCGGGACACAGAGGAGCCCGGGACACAGAGGAGCCCGGGACACAGAGGAGCCCGGGACACAGAGGAGTCCGGGACACAGAGGAACCCGGAACACAGAGGAGCCCAGCACAAAGGGGAGCCCGGGACACGGAGAAGCCCAGGACACAGAGGAGCCCATGGGAACAGAGGAGCCCAGGGGAATAGAGAAGCCCAGGAAAAAGAGGAGCGCAGGACAAAGAGGAGCGCAGGACAAAGAGGAGCCCGGGGCACAGAGGAGCCTGGGACGCAGAGGAGCCCAGAACACAGAAGAGTCCAGAACACAGAGGAGCCCAGGACACAGAGGAGCCCAGGACACAGAGGAGCCCAGGACACAGAGGAGCCCAGGAAACAGAGGAGCCCAAAACACAGAGGATCCCGGGACACAGAGGAGCCCAGGACACAGAGGAGCCCAGGACACAGAGGAGCCCAGGACACAGAGGAGCCCAGGACACAGAGGAGCCCGGCACAAAGGGGAGCATGGGACACAGAGGAGCTCAGGACACAGCCCAGGACACAGAGGAGCCCGGGACACAGAGGAGTCCGGGACACAGAGGAGCCCGGCACAAAGGGGAGCATGGGACACGGAGGAGCCCAGGACACAGAGGAGCCCGTGACACAGAGGAGCCCGTGACACAGAGGAGCCCGTGACACAGAGGAGCCCGTGACACAGAGGAGCCCAGGACAAAGAGGAGTGCAGGACACAGAGGAGCCCAGGACACAGAGGAGCCCAGGACACAGAGGAGCCCGAGACACAGAAGAGCCCGGGACACAGAGGAGCCCGGGACACAGAGGAGCCCGGCACAAAGGGGAGCATGGGACACGGAGGATCCCAGGACACAGAGAAGCCCAGGACACAGAGGAGCCCGAGACACAGAGGAGCCAGGGACACAGAGGAGCCAGGGACACAGAGGAGCCAGGGACACAGAGGAGCGCAGGACACGGAGGAGCCCGGGACACAGAGGAGCCCGAGATACAGAGGAGCCCAGGGGAACAGAGGAGCCCAGGACAAAGAGGAGTGCAGGACAAAGAGGAGCAGGACAAAGAGGAGCTCAGGACACACAGGAGCCCGGGGCACAGAGCAGGAGTATAGCTAGAGCAAGGTGAGAAAGTTTTCGTCTTCACCCTGCGTCCAAATGTCCCAGTGTCAATTCTATAATCATAATGCTAGAATGGCGCACCATTTCGGGTCCTTTGCAGTCCTGTCAGTTTTGTATCGGTTTTATGTGTTTCTGTAGGTGTGTTCACATAGAAAAGGTGTAATTTCCAGTCCAGTCAGGTAAAACTGATGCAAAACTGACAGGACCTGGATCGGACTGGAAATGTGCAGATTTAAGTGTGAACACAGCAATAAAAACACATAGTTACATAGTTATTTGGGTCGAAAAAAGACATACGTCCATCGAGTTCAACCAGATGCCAACTATCAAAACAGGACAGGACTGGGCACCTTTTTATGTGTGAACCCAGCCTTAGGAAGCAGTATACACTCCCACACAGCCAGTACTACCAGCAAGTCATTTCTGCAGATGTTTATTAACAATTACTAACATGTTGTATTACTAAGAACTTCTGTAAGGACTTTATTTCACTTTTATGTAACTGTGGCAATGCATTTGTTTTATTATCATTCCCTTACAGTGAGAACCTTTCTTTGTATGAAATAAAAGTCATTGTTGTGTAACTCTGTATTGGGTTTCTCTCTTCCTGTAAGAATCAGGTCAGCGGTGAGACGGTTACAGGGAGATGGGAATAGACTCGTCACAGCTGGGTGTCAGCGAAGCGATGGGGAATCCTCTGAGGATGGCGTGACGCAATCTTCTATTATCAGAGAAATAAACAGAATGAGCAGGTATGGCCGCCACCACCGCAGGGACTTCTTCTGCTCCCGTACGGGGACTGGAGACAAACAGAGCACCTGTAAGCGGCGACGCCTCCACCTCTCCCCCGGGGGCTGGGCTAATACCACCTGTAAGCAGCGACGCCTCTGCCTCTCCCCCGGGGGCTGGGCTAATGTTACCTGTAAGCGGCGACGCCTCCGCCTCTCCCCCGTGCATTGGGCTAATGTCATCCTAAACGTCCATCTCCGGGGGGGCCGCACAACGCTACAGACACAGGGAAATTATCCAGCTGCGTGATATCTGCTTCACTCCCACCCTAAATAAAGCTCCGGGATACGTCAGTAATGTCTGACGCAACCAAACAAGCAGCCCGGGAGGAATAGTGAAAATACAGAAAAACATGAGGAGAGACATCCACCAGATGGCAGTGTGACACCACAAGCTGTGCAATCTCACAGAGCTGCCAGTAATGTACCTATTGATGAACAATGTCACAAAGAATGATTTGTCCCACAGTGACAGCCTGGATGAGAGGGATAGGGAGACTGCCATAGTCATTTCCTATGGCAGAATGCAGATTGCCTGGCAGCCCTGCTGATCCTCTGCCTCTAATACTTTTAGCCACAGCCCCTGAACAAGCATGCAGTTCGGGTGCTCTGACTGAAGTCAGACTGGATTAGCTGCATGCTTGTTTCTGGTGTGCGATTCAGACACTACTGCAGCCAAAGTGAACATCAGGACTGCCAGGCAATTGGTATTGTTTAACAGGAAATAACTATGGCAGCCTCCATATCCCTCTCTCTTCAGGTGTCCTTTAAAGAGAACCAGAGACGAAGCAACCTCTTGTATTTTACCTTATACATCAGTGGGAACATGACAGTAAACACCTAAACTGCTCTCTGTTTCATTCTTCTCTGCTAAATCTGCCTGTTATCAGCCCTGATAGAATCCCGACTGAGCATTCAGTCTAGCTTTGCCCCGGAATGATTATAGCTGAGTCAGTCTTCTGTGATGTCTTTTCAAGCCAAAGCCTGCCCACTTGTGGCTCTGCTTTCCTGCTATTTATCCTCGAAGCAGCAAAGCAGAGCCACAAGGGGGCAGGCTTGGGCTTGAAAAGACCTCACAGAAGACTGACTCAGCTATAATCATTCCGGGGCAAAGCTAGACTGAATGCTCAGTCGGCATTGTATCAGGGCTGATAACAGACAGATTTAGCAGAGAAGAATGAAACAGAGAGCAAGGTAGGTGTTTTCTCTAATGTTCCCACTGATATATAAGGTAAAATACATGAGGGTGCTTCACCTCTGGTTCTCTTTAATGTGACACTAACCTCATCCCAAAGTTCCAGAAGCAGAATGTAACACAATGTAAGCATATGACAAGGAATGATACACAATCAGTGGTCTTCTTTAAAACTGCATGTCAAAAAAAAAGATCAGGAGTTTCACAGATGCTAACTGCAGAAACTGACGGTGAGGTCAGGAGAGCTGAGCACTTTGTCTGTGGGTGGAGCCTCCCATTACACTGAGGCACCAATAGGGGGGAGAAGTCTGGCCAAGCCTCTGTCTCTAGAACTGCTGATGATTTTGACATGCAGTTTTAACCGAATGTGATCTGTATTAATCATATGCTTGGATTCCATGGCCCTTGGCAGTTAGACAAGTTAACAAAATAAAGTAAACACCCAAAAACTAAAGAATTAAGAATCTCCACCAACCACTCACTAACGTCAGTACATAAAGTGGGATAAAACTCCATAGTAACTGAAAAAAAAATCACCCAATAATATACTATTTATTTCACTTATCTTGTTGTTTTCAGCCTTCACTATCATATTTAGGAGAAATGTGATATAAAAAATAATTCTGCTGGTTTCCATCTTTACTGTTTCCTCTGTGATGCCAAAAGTGACACCATTTCTGGCCTTTTCTTTTTCATCCCAGCTCAGTGTGAAGGTGACCATACACCTATAGATGGCCATCAGATAGATCCCTGTATGAACTGAATGCAGCACTAAATTAATTCAAAATCTGTGTGGCAACCGCCTGCCTCACCACCTCGGATGGAAATCAATCGATCAGGCAATGTTTTAAGGTGATCAAATCTGATATATATATATATATATATATATATATATATATATATATATATATATGGAAGATCAAGCAGTGTACGGCCAGCTTTCATTTTCCCTCCCCCTCCACTGCCACACCTTACTGTCCCTCCCACAGCAAACTTCATCTAGACAACAGGCATACATCACAGTGTAAACTCTTCAAACGGAGGGGGGAATCAGTTATCTCCTTCTGGTCATAGTGTCCTTATCTTATCCAAAATAGGAAGCTTTCTGTTATTTGCATGCTGAAATAAGCTTGTTACTGTGGCAAAAGGATGTCAGTGGAATTTCCCAAGCAGAACATATGCAACATATTACGGTATTTGGCCACCTAAGGAGTCACAGTGCTAAAGTGAACTAAAGCTATAACTATATACACACACATAACCACCGAGTGTCTACAACGTTAGAATTTTCAGCCATCCAAAAATGACCTCTCGGCAACAGAGGATAAAAGAGAAGAATGGATGGAGAGAAGACAATTATGGTAGTGAGTAGATAGATTCAAATCTTTTTGTTTCTTTTACTTTAATTAAAGACACAAAGTGCTATTCTCAGGCCCGGCTATATACACCTCCTCTTCCTCCAGTCCCCACCCTTGAGGATCCCTCTGCTATATACACAGCCTCTTCCTTCAGTCCCCACCCTTGAGGATCCCTCTGCTATATACACCTCTTCTTCCTTCAGTCCCACCCTTGAGGATCCCCCTGCTATATAGCGCTGCATAATATGTTGGCGCTTTATAAATACAATAAATAAATTAATATATACACCGCCTCTTCATTCAGTCTCCACCCTTGAGGATCCCCTTCTATAAAAACCGCCTCTTCCTCCAGTCCCCACCCTTGAGGATCCCTCTGCTATATACACCTCCTCTTCCTTCAGTCCCCACCCTTGAGGATCCCCTTCTATATACACTGCCTCTTCCTCCAGTCCCCACCCTTAAGGATCCCTCTGCTATATACACCTCCTCTTCCTTCAGTCCCCACCCTTGAGGATCCCCTTCTATATACACCGTCTCTTCCTTCAGTCCCCACCCTTGAGGATCCTCCTTCTATATACACCGTCTCTTCCTTCAGTCCCCACCCTTGAGGATCCTCCTATATACACCGTCTCTTCCTTCAGTCCCCACCCTTGAGGATCCCTCTGCTATATACGCCTCCTCTTCCTTCAGTCCCCATCCTTGAGGATCCTCCTTCTATATACACCGTCGCTTCCTCCAGTCCCCACCCTTGAGGATCCCTCTGCTATATACACCGTCTCTTCCTTCAGTCCCCACCCTTTAAGATCCCCTGTTATATATACCTCCTCTTCCTTCAGTCCCCACCCTTGAGGATCCCCCTGCTATATAGCGCTGCGTAATATGTTGGCGCTTTATAAATACAATAAATAAATTAATATATACACCGCCTCTTCCTTCAGTCTCCACCCTTGAGAATCCTCTTCTATAAAAAACGCCTCTTCCTTCAGTCCCCACCCTTGAGGATCCCTCTGCTATATACACACATCCTCTTCCTTCAGTCCCCATCCTTGAGGATCCTCCTTCTATATACACCGTCACTTCCTCCAGTACCCACCCTTGAGGATCCCTCTGCTATATACACCTCCTCTTCCTTCAGTCCCCACCCTTGAAGATCCCCTGTTATATATACCTCCTCTTCCTTCAGTCCCCACTCTTGAGGATCCCCCTGCTATATAGCGCTGCGTAATATGTTGGCTCTTTATAAATACAATAAATAAATATATACACCGCCTCTTCCTTCAGTCTCCACCCTTGAGGATCCCCTTCTATAAAAACCGCCTCTTCCTCCAGTCCCCACCCTTGAGGATCCCTCTGCATATATACACCTCCTCTTCCTTCAGTCCCCACCCTTGAGGATCCCCTTCTATATACACCGCCTATTCCTTCAGTCCCCACCCTTGAGGATCCCCCTGCTATATACACCGCCTCTTCCTTCAATCCCCACCCTTGAGGATCCCTCTGCTATATATACTTCCTTCAGTCCCCACCCTTGAGGAGCCCCTTCTATACACACCTCCTCTTCCTTCAGTCCCCACCCTTGAGGATCCCCCCGCTATACACACCACCTCTTCCTTCAGTCCCCACCCGAGGATCCCCGCTATATACACAGCCTCTTCCTCCAGTCCCTGCCCCCGAGGATCCCTGACTCACGCTGTGATTGGGTAGTCCTGACCTCTGGCCTCTCCACGGGGCGGACCTCCTGCCTCTCTTTCTCGATGTCCTTCTGTCGGGGGATGATGGGGTTGATGATAGAATCAGCTGTGTACAGAGAGGAGAGAATATGGGTTTATATTGAATTCACAGCACAGAGAGGCTAAAATATCTCTGCCAAGACTTAAAGGGCATCAGAAGCCATAGCCATAGACCCTAAACAAGCATGCAGATCAGGTGCTCTGACTGAAGTATGACTGGATTAGCTGCATGCTTGTTCCAGGTGTGTGATTCAGACATTACTGCAGCCAGGAGTACCAGGCAATTAAGGCTTCTTTTATACATGGTGTGGTGCAATAGTCTTGTGGCAGGAGGGCCCACCGCAGGACGATCGCACCGCACCATTCCGTATTCTAGACACCATGCGGCAAGAGAAATTTGCATAGCTCCGCCCCTGCTTAGTGTTATGCTCCCTGCTGGACAGGAAGGACGTCAATGGTTTTTCGGCGATTGCACATGCACTTATTTTTACCGATTGGACATACAATCTAGTATTATGTGTGGGCACACCATCCAAACTTTAAGGACCGCTACTGCGAAAAATTGAAAAATTTTAAATTCGTGTATACATATACAAAAAAGAAATATTTTTCTTCCAGAATAAAATGTGCTATAAATGACTTTTCTCCTATGTTGTTGTCACTTACAGTACGTTTTGGAAATCTGACACTACAAACAGGTTTTCTCCTTATGGGGGATTCTCAGCATGGCCTTTATTCTTTATGAAGACACTCCCTGAAAAGGATTTATACAATGATGCTGGCCAGCCTCCCTGCTCGCTGCACACTTATTTGGGCAGTTGGACGGAGCAACTGACAATCACTAAGTACTTTTGAAAATAAACAAAACCCTGAGAACCCCCCTATGAGGAGATGGGCTAGTCGAAAACCTGTCAGTTCTGTCAGATATCTAATACCTACTGTAAGGGACAGCAACATAGGAGAAAAGTCATTTATGGCTCATTTTACTCTGGAAGAAATGTATTTCTTATTTTTATGTGTTTAAATGCATTTTACATTTGACAATTTTCGCAATCGTGGTCCTTTACACATGTACTTTGCTCACAGTGCCATTCCCTTCAGAAGCCCCTAGTGGATGAGACCTGAATGGCAACTGTGGCATAGTAAGACGGGGTCGGTGGGTGTTGTCACATTGGTGAAGCGACATGTGAAATGATGAGATAAACATATACGTATATGATGGTGCTACTAAATAATTATGTGAACTCCCTTTCTGGTACAGAAAGAGTTAAAAAAAACCCCAAAAACTTGAAGAGGTATCTATGGAAAAGAGCTTCTCTGTGCTCGTTGACAGCTTGTCAAAGTCAGTCCCGATTTCTGAAAAGCAAATAGAAGTTTAAACAGCGAGAAACAGTGAGAGACAGGTTGAGATGAGGTTTTATAGCTGGGAAGTTAGAAGTTTTAAATCAAAATGATACCATTTATTGGCTAACTTACAAAAAAAACAGTAAGCTTTTGGCTATGAAGCCTTCGTCAGACTGATTCCTGCAGGCCAGTTCTAAGGGTCAATAGCTCTGCTCTGGTCTACTGCTTAAAATACAGAGTGTGGATTCTAAACTGCAACTGTGGCAGTCTGATGCAATGTTATAAATAAAGCTATATAACTGAAAATAAAAACATGAGACTATTTTCTTTGCTACTAATGTTCTGTGAATTATCTGTACTACACATACAATTATGTCATAAGTTAGTTTGCTCGGGTTCTTTGTAACAATAGGGTTGTGATTCCAGCATTTATACACGTTGTCTGATCTGCCGCTCTCACCCGCCCTTTCCTGTACGGCATTCATCACTATAAAATATTTTATGGGCACAGAGGAAACTGTCACATGGAAGCATCCGGTTTTATGAGCTTCAGGCGCACAAACTGCTTATTAGGAAAATTACCACATTTGTTTTTTAAATTCATCTGAAGTATAAATGAAAGAAAGCGTCACTCTGCACGACATTCTCGAGGGATACAAAGTGACAAGAGCCGCAATGACTTTGTTCCATCCTGCTGTGGGGTACTGACCTGCGCTGTGGGCGGGGCTCTGTGGGCGGTGACCTCTGTACGTGGGCGTGTCGTCCTGATTTATCCTCAGTAGTAGATCCGGGGTGCAGGCTGGAGGAGGGGAGACACAAGAAGATGAGAACCAGAAGTGTCTATAATTACTGCAGCAAGGCTACCTACCCTCCTCCCTCTCGCCAGAGCAGCAGGCCACGCCCATGGCGGGACATCTCACACATGACTTATAGTTTATGTTACACATTCCTATAGCATATGTCTACACCAGGGCTGCCAAACTCAAATACAAAGTGGGCCGGAAGTGAACACTGGGACCTAGTTGTGGGCCAACCTCAATGTCTACTGGCCACATCCCTTTTTATAAAATTCTCAGATTTGTAATGGCCCACTCCAACCCCTTATATAGTTCCCCAGTGTCTAGTGGTCCTCCCTCCCTTACACAGGTCCCTGGGGTCTAGTGGCCCCCCACCCTCCCCTAGTGTCTAGTAGTCCTCCCTCCCCTATACAGTTCCCTGGGGTCTAGTGGCCCCCTCCCTCCCCTATACAGTTCCCTGGTGTCTAGTGGCCCCCACCCTCCCCTATACAGTTACCTGGGGTCTAGTGGCCCCCCCCTCCCCTATACAGTTCCATGGGGTCTAGTGGCCCCCACCCTCCCCTATACAGTTCCCTGGGGTCTAGTGGTCTCCTCCCTCCCCTATACAGTTCCCTGGGGTCTAGTGGTCTCCTCCCTCCCCTATACAGTCCCCTGGTGTCTAGTGGCCACCTCCCTCCCCTATACAGTTACCTGGGGTCTAGTGGCCCCCTCCCTCCCCTATACAGTTCCCTGGGGTCTAGTGGTCTCCTCCCTCCCCTATACAGTTACCTGGGGTCTAGTGGCCCCCACCCTCCACCATACAGTTCCCTGGTGTCTAGTGGCCACCTCCCTCCCCTATACAGTTACCTGGGGTCTAGTGGTCTCCTCCCTCCCCTATACAGTCCCCTGGTGTCTAGTGGCCACCTCCCTCCCCTATACAGTTACCTGGGGTCTAGTGGCCCCCACCCTCCCCTATACAGTTCCCTGGGGTCTAGTGGCCCCCTCCCTCCCCTATACAGTTACCTGGGGTCTAGTGGCCCCCTCCCTCCCCTATACAGTTACCTGGGGTCTAGTGGCCCCCACCCTCCCCTATACAGTTCCCTGGCGTCTAGAGGTCTCCTCCCTCCCCTATACAGTTCCCTGATGTCTAGTGGTCCCCATCCTCCCCTATACAGTTCCCTGATGTCTAGGGGTCCTCCGTCCCCTATACAGTTCCCTGGCGTCTAGTGGTCTCCTCCCTCCCCTATACAGTTCCCTGGTGTCTAGCGGTCCCCACCCTCCCCTATACAGTTCCCTGTCGTCTAGGGGTCCTCCCTCCCCTATACAGTTCCCTGGGGTCTACAAACAAACAACATGTATTATGGCTGGAAATTATTTACTATGAGCGGGGGTAGGGAAGTGTATGTGTAAATAACTTAGGAAATAGCCCTCACATTTTAAACTAAAAGAGATCCCATTGAAAGCGCTCCACACTGTCCATATTCCTGGCTGCTGCACAGTCACTATACCAAGTATTGCTAGTTACCTACTGCTCTCTCTCTCTCTCTCTCTCTAGTCTCAGGCTGGGTATAAAATATCACATAATGGGGATGACATATCCACATAACAAGGCACGCTGGTCACATGTGCTCTACTGGTTCATGAAAAGTGTGATTTCACTGACAGGTCCTCTTTATGGAAACATTTCACAACACACAGCAGCGGGACCAGGATGCTGAGCAGAAGCATTGCGGGGGGCTTACCTGGGGGCCTGCTGGGCTTCCCTCCCCTCCTCCGGCACACGTTGAGGTTGGACACTGATTCTTGCTTTACTCCTGTGTAGCGGCCGCCCTCTCTGGAGGAGAAAGCTGTGGAGGAAACATTACAGTCACCGCCTCCTGCTCGTCACACGCAAGTCTCAGCACACAGACTGGTCAGGAAACATTACAGTCACTGCCTCCTGCTCGTCACACACAAGTCTCAGCACACAGACTGGTCAGGAAACATTACAGTCACCGCCTCCTGCTCGTCACACACAAGTCTCAGCACACAGACTGGTCAGGAAACATTACAGTCACCGCCTCCTGCTCGTCACACACAAGTCTCAGCACACAGACTGGTCAGGAAACATTACAGTCACCGCCTCCTGCTCGTCACACACAAGTCTCAGCACACAGACTGGTCAGGAAACATTACAGTCACCGCCTCCTGCTCCTCACACACAAGTCTCAGCACACAGACTGGGCAGGAAACATTACAGTCACTGCCTCCTGCTCGTCACACACAAGTCTCAGCACACAGACTGGTCAGGAAACATTACAGTCACCGCCTCCTGCTCGTCACACACAAGTCTCAGCACACAGACTGGTCAGGAAACATTACAGTCACTGCCTCCTGCTGGTCACACACAAGTCTCAGCACACAGACTGGTCAGGAAACATTACAGTCACCGCCTCCTGCTCGTCACACACAAGTCTCAGCACACAGACTGGTCAAGAAACATTACAGTCACCGCCTTCTGCTCGTCACACACAAGTCTCAGCACACAGACTGGTCAGGAAACATTACAGTCACCGCCTCCTGCTGGTCACACACAAGTCTCAGCACACAGACTGGTCAGGAAACATTACAGTCACCGCCTCCTGCTCGTCACACACAAGTCTCAGCACACAGACTGGTCAGGAAACATTACAGTCACCGCCTCCTGCTGGTCACACACAAGTCTCAGCACACAGACTGGTCAGGAAACATTACAGTCACCGCCTCCTGCTCGTCACACACAAGTCTCAGCACACAGACTGGTCAAGAAACATTACAGTCACCGCCTCCTGCTGGTCACACACAAGTCTCAGCACACAGACTGGTCAGGAAACATTACAGTCACCGCCTCCTGCTCGTCACACACAAGTCTCAGCACACAGACTGGTCAGGAAACATTACAGTCACTGCCTCCTGCTCGTCACACGCAAGTCTCAGCACACAGACTGGTCAGGAAACATTACAGTCACTGCCTCCTGCTCGTCACACACAAGTCTCAGCACACAGACTGGTCAGGAAACATTACAGTCACCGCCTCCTGCTCGTCACACGCAAGTCTCAGCACACAGACTGGTCAGGAAACATTACAGTCACCGCCTCCTGCTCGTCACACACAAGTCTCAGCACACAGACTGGTCAGGAAACATTACAGTCACCGCCTCCTGCTCGTCACACACAAGTCTCAGCACACAGACTGGTCAGGAAACATTACAGTCACCGCCTCCTGCTCGTCACACGCAAGTCTCAGCACACAGACTGGTCAGGAAACATTACAGTCACCGCCTCCTGCTCGTCACACGCAAGTCTCAGCACACAGACTGGTCAGGAAACATTACAGTCACTGCCTCCTGCTCGTCACACACAAGTCTCAGCACACAGACTGGTCAGGAAACATTACAGTCACTGCCTCCTGCTCGTCACACACAAGTCTCAGCACACAGACTGGTCAGGAAACATTACAGTCACCGCCTCCTGCTCGTCACACACAAGTCTCAGCACACACACCGGTCAGGAAACATTACAGTCACTGCCTCCTGCTCGTCACACACAAGTCTCAGCACACAGACTGGTCAGGAAACATTACAGTCACCGCCTCCTGCTCGTCACACACTAGTCTCAGCACACAGACTGGTCAGGAAACATTACAGTCATCGCCTCCTGCTCGTCACACACAAGTCTCAGCACACAGACTGGTCAGGAAACATTACAGTCATCGCCTCCTGCTCGTCACACACAAGTCTCAGCACACAGACTGGTCAGGAAACATTACAGTCACCGCCTCCTGCTCGTCACACACAAGTCTCAGCACACAGACTGGTCAGGAAACATTACAGTCATCGCCTCCTGCTCGTCACACACAAGTCTCAGCACACAGACTGGTCAGGAAACATTACAGTCACTGCCTCCTGCTCGTCACACACAAGTCTCAGCACACAGACTGGTCAGGAAACATTACAGTCACCGCCTCCTGCTCGTCACACACAAGTCTCAGCACACAGACTGGTCAGGAAACATTACAGTCACCGCCTCCTGCTCGTCACACACAAGTCTCAGCACACAGACTGGTCAGGAAACATTACAGCCACCGCCTCCTGCTCGTCACACACAAGTCTCAGCACACAGACTGGTCAGGAAACATTACAGTCACCGCCTCCTGCTCGTCACACACAAGTCTCAGCACACAGACTGGTCAGGAAACATTACAGTCACCGCCTCCTGCTCGTCATACACAAGTCTCAGCACACAGACTGGTCAGGAAACATTACAGTCACCGCCTCCTGCTCGTCACACACAAGTCTCAGCACACAGACTGGTCTGGAAACATTACAGTCATCGCCTCCTGCTCGTCACACACAAGTCTCAGCACACAGACTGGTCAGGAAACATTACAGTCACTGCCTCCTGCTCGTCACACGCAAGTCTCAGCACACAGACTGGTCAAGAAACATTACAGTCACCGCCTTCTGCTCGTCACACACAAGTCTCAGCACACAGACCGGTCAGGAAACATTACAGTCACCGCCTCCTGCTGGTCACACACAAGTCTCAGCACACAGACTGGTCAGGAAACATTACAGTCACCGCCTCCTGCTCGTCACACACAAGTCTCAGCACACAGACTGGTCAGGAAACATTACAGTCACTGCCTCCTGCTCGTCACACGCAAGTCTCAGCACACAGACTGGTCAGGAAACATTACAGTCACTGCCTCCTGCTCGTCACACACAAGTCTCAGCACACAGACTGGTCAGGAAACATTACAGTCACCGCCTCCTGCTCGTCACACGCAAGTCTCAGCACACAGACTGGTCAGGAAACATTACAGTCACCGCCTCCTGCTCGTCACACACAAGTCTCAGCACACAGACTGGTCAGGAAACATTACAGTCACCGCCTCCTGCTCGTCACACACAAGTCTCAGCACACAGACTGGTCAGGAAACATTACAGTCACCGCCTCCTGCTCGTCACACACAAGTCTCAGCACACAGACTGGTCAGGAAACATTACAGTCACCGCCTCCTGCTCGTCACACGCAAGTCTCAGCACACAGACTGGTCAGGAAACATTACAGTCACCGCCTCCTGCTCGTCACACGCAAGTCTCAGCACACAGACTGGTCAGGAAACATTACAGTCACTGCCTCCTGCTCGTCACACACAAGTCTCAGCACACAGACCGGTCAGGAAACATTACAGTCACCGCCTCCTGCTTGTCAGACACAAGTCTCAGCACACAGACCAGTCAGGAAACATTACAGTCACCGCCTCCTGCTCGTCATACACAAGTCTCAGCACACAGACTGGTCAGGAAACATTACAGTCACTGCCTCCTGCTCGTCACACACAAGTCTCAGCACACAGACTGGTCAGGAAACATTACAGTCACTGCCTCCTGCTCGTCACACACAAGTCTCAGCACACAGACTGGTCAGGAAACATTACAGTCACCGCCTCCTGCTCGTCACACACAAGTCTCAGCACACACACCGGTCAGGAAACATTACAGTCACAGCCTCCTGCTCGTCACACACAAGTCTCAGCACACAGACTGGTCAGGAAACATTACAGTCACCGCCTCCTGCTCGTCACACACAAGTCTCAGCACACAGACTGGTCAGGAAACATTACAGTCACCGCCTCCTGCTCGTCACACACAAGTCTCAGCACACAGACAGGTCAGGAAACATTACAGTCATCGCCTCCTGCTCGTCACACACAAGTCTCAGCACACAGACTGGTCAGGAAACATTACAGTCATCGCCTCCTGCTCGTCACACACAAGTCTCAGCACACAGACTGATCAGGAAACATTACAGTCACCGCCTCCTGCTCGTCACACACAAGTCTCAGCACACAGACTGGTCAGGAAACATTACAGTCATCGCCTCCTGCTCGTCACACACAAGTCTCAGCACACAGACTGGTCAGGAAACATTACAGTCACTGCCTCCTGCTCGTCACACACAAGTCTCAGCACACAGACTGGTCAGGAAACATTACAGTCACCGCCTCCTGCTCGTCACACACAAGTCTCAGCACACAGACTGGTCAGGAAAGATTACAGTCACCGCCTCCTGCTCGTCACACACAAGTCTCAGCACACAGACTGGTCAGGAAACATTACAGTCACCGCCTCCTGCTCGTCACACACAAGTCTCAGCACACAGACTGGTCAGGAAACATTACAGTCACCGCCTCCTGCTCGTCACACACAAGTCTCAGCACACAGACTGGTCAGGAAACATTACAGCCACCGCCTCCTGCTCGTCACACACAAGTCTCAGCACACAGACTGGTCAGGAAACATTACAGTCACCGCCTCCTGCTCGTCACACACAAGTCTCAGCACACAGACTGGTCAGGAAACATTACAGTCACCGCCTCCTGCTCGTCATACACAAGTCTCAGCACACAGACTGGTCAGGAAACATTACAGTCACCGCCTCCTGCTCGTCACACACAAGTCTCAGCACACAGACTGGTCAGGAAACATTACAGTCATCGCCTCCTGCTCGTCACACACAAGTCTCAGCACACAGACTGGTCAGGAAACATTACAGTCACCGCCTCCTGCTCGTCACACACAAGTCTCAGCACACAGACTGGTCAGGAAACATTACAGTCACCGCCTCCTGCTCGTCACACACAAGTCTCAGCACACAGACTGGTCAGGAAACATTACAGTCACCGCCTTCTGCTCGTCACACGCAAGTCTCAGCACACAGACTGGTCAGGAAACATTACAGTCATCGCCTCCTGCTCGTCACACACAAGTCTCAGCACACAGACTGGTCAGGAAACATTACAGTCACCGCCTCCTGCTCGTCACACACAAGTCTCAGCACACAGACTGGTCAGGAAACATTACAGTCACCGCCTCCTGCTCGTCACACACAAGTCTCAGCACACAGACTGGTCAGGAAACATTACAGTCACCGCCTCCTGCTCGTCACACACAAGTCTCAGCACACAGACTGGTCAGGAAACATTACAGTCACCGCCTTCTACTCGTCACACACAAGTCTCAGCACACAGACTGGTCAGGAAACATTACAGTCACCGCCTTCTGCTCGTCACACACAAGTCTCAGCACACAGACTGGTCAGGAAACATTACAGTCACCGCCTTCTACTCGTCACACACAAGTCTCAGCACACAGACTGGTCAGGAAACATTACAGTCACCGCCTCCTGCTCGTCACACACAAGTCTCAGCACACAGACTGGTCAGGAAACATTACAGTCACCGCCTCCTGCTCGTCACACACAAGTCTCAGCACACAGACTGGTCAGGAAACATTACAGTCACCGCCTTCTGCTCGTCACACACAAGTCTCAGCACACAGACTGGTCAGGAAACATTCCAGTCACCGCCTTCTACTCGTCACACACAAGTCTCAGCACACAGACTGGTCAGGAAACATTACAGTCACCGCCTCCTGCTTGTCACACGCAAGTCTCAGCACACAGACTGGTCAGGAAACATTACAGTCACCGCCTCCTGCTCGTCACACACAAGTCTCAGCACACAGACTGGTCAGGAAACATTACAGTCACCGCCTCCTGCTCGTCACACACAAGTCTCAGCACACAGACTGGTCAGGAAACATTACAGTCACCGCCTCCTGCTCGTCACACACAAGTCTCAGCACACAGACTGGTCAGGAAACATTACAGTCACCGCCTCCTGCTCGTCACACACAAGTCTCAGCACACAGACTGGTCAGGAAACATTACAGTCACTGCCTCCTGCTCGTCACACACAAGTCTCAGCACACAGACCGGTCAGGAAACATTACAGTCACCGCCTCCAGCTCGTCACACACAAGTCTCAGCACACAGACCGGTCAGGAAACATTACAGTCACCGCCTCCTGCTCGTCACACACAAGTCTCAGCACACAGACTGGTCAGGAAACATTACAGTCACCGCCTCCTGCTCGTCACACGCAAGTCTCAGCACACAGACTGGTCAGGAAACATTACAGTCACCGCCTCCTGCTCGTCACACACAAGTCTCAGCACACAGACTGGTCAGGAAACATTACAGTCACCGCCTCCTGCTCGTCACACACAAGTCTCAGCACACAGACTGGTCAGGAAACATTACAGTCACTGCCTCCTGCTCGTCACACGCAAGTCTCAGCACACAGACTGGTCAGGAAACATTACAGTCACCGCCTCCTGCTCGTCACACACAAGTCTCAGCACACAGACTGGTCAGGAAACATTACAGTCACCGCCTCCTGCTCGTCACACACAAGTCTCAGCACACAGACTGGTCAGGAAACATTACAGTCACCGCCTTCTGCTCGTCACACACAAGTCTCAGCACACAGACTGGTCAGGAAACATTACAGTCACCGCCTCCTGCTTGTCACACACAAGTCTCAGCACACAGACTGGTCAGGAAACATTACAGTCACTGCCTCCTGCTCGTCACACACAAGTCTCAGCACACAGACTGGTCAGGAAACATTACAGTCACTGCCTCCTGCTCGTCACACGCAAGTCTCAGCACACAGACTGGTCAGGAAACATTACAGTCACCGCCTCCTGCTCGTCACACACAAGTCTCAGCACACAGACCGGTCAGGAAACATTACAGTCACCGCCTTCTGCTCGTCCCACACAAGTCTCAGCACACAGACTGGTCAGGAAACATTACAGTCACCGCCTCCTGCTCGTCACACACAAGTCTCAGCACACAGACTGGTCAGGAAACATTACAGTCACCGCCTCCTGCTCGTCACACACAAGTCTCAGCACACAGACTGGTCAGGAAACATTACAGTCACAGCCTCCTGCTCGTCACACACAAGTCTCAGCACACAGACTGGTCAGGAAACATTACAGTCACCGCCTCCTGCTCCTCACACACAAGTCTCAGCACACAGACTGGTCAGGAAACATTACAGTCACCGCCTCCTGCTCATCACACACAAGTCTCAGCACACAGACTGGTCAGGAAACATTACAGTCACCGCCTCCTACTCGTCACACACAAGTCTCAGCACACAGACTGGTCAGGAAACATTACAGTCACTGCCTTCTGCTCGTCACACACAAGTCTCAGCACACAGACTGGTCAGGAAACATTACAGTCACCGCCTCCTGCTCGTCACACACAAGTCTCAGCACACAGACTGGTCAGGAAACATTACAGTCACTGCCTTCTGGTCGTCACACACAAGTCTCAGCACACAGACTGGTCAGGAAACATTACAGTCACCGCCTTCTGCTCGTCACACACAAGTCTTCACACACAAACTGGTCAGGAAAGATTACAGTCATTGCCTCCTGCTCGTCATACACAAGTCTTCACACACAAACTGGTCAGGAAAGATTACAGTCACCGCCTCCTGCTCGTCACACACAAGTCTCAGCACACAGACTGGTCAGGAAACATTACAGTCACCGCCTCCTGCTCTTCACACACAAGTCTTAGCACACAGACTGGTCAGGAAACATTACAGTCACTGCCTTCTGCTCGTCACACACAAGTCTCAGCACACAGACTGGTCAGGAAACATTACAGTCACCGCCTCCTGCTTGTCAGACACAAGTCTCAGCACACAGACCGGTCAGGAAACATTACAGTCACCGCCTCCTGCTCGTCATACACAAGTCTCAGCACACAGACTGGTCAGGAAACATTACAGTCACTGCCTTCTGCTCGTCACACACAAGTCTCAGCACACAGACTGGTCAGGCAACATTACAGTCACCGCCTCCTGCGCGTCACACACAAGTCTCAGCACACAGACTGGTCAGGAAACATTACAGTCACCGCCTCCTGCTCGTCACACACAAGTCTCAGCACACAGACTGGTCAGGAAACATTACAGTCACCGCCTCCTGCTCGTCACACACAAGTCTCAGCACACAGACTGGTCAGGAAACATCACAGTCACCGCCTCCTGCTCGTCCCACACAAGTCTCAGCACACAGACTGGTCAGGAAACATTACAGTCACCGCCTCCTGCTCCTCACACACAAGTCTCAGCACACAGACTGGTCAGGAAACATTACAGTCACCGCCTCCTGCTCGTCACACACAAGTCTCAGCACACAGACTGGTCAGGAAACATTACAGTCACCGCCTCCTGCTCGTCACTTACAAGTCTCAGCACACAGACTGGTCAGGAAACATTACAGTCACTGCCTTCTGCTCGTCACACACAAGTCTCAGCACACAGACTGGTCAGGAAACATTACAGTCACTGCCTCCTGCGCGTCACACACAAGTCTCAGCACACAGACTGGTCAGGAAACATTACAGTCACCGCCTCCTACTCGTCACACACAAGTCTCAGCACACAGACTGGTCAGGAAACATTACAGTCACTGCCTTCTGCTCGTCACACACAAGTCTCAGCACACAGACTGGTCAGGAAACATTACAGTCAGCGCCTCCTGCTCGTCACACACAAGTCTCAGCACACAGACTGGTCAGGAAACATTACAGTCACTGCCTTCTGCTCGTCACACACAAGTCTCAGCACACAGACTGGTCAGGAAACATTACAGTCACCGCCTTCTGCTCGTCACACACAAGTCTTCACACACAAACTGGTCAGGAAAGATTACAGTCACTGCCTCCTGCTCGTCATACACAAGTCTTCACACACAAACTGGTCAGGAAAGATTACAGTCACCGCCTCCTGCTCGTCACACACAAGTCTCAGCACACAGACTGGTCAGGAAACATTACAGTCACCGCCTCCTGCTCGTCACACACAAGTCTCAGCACACAGACTGGTCAGGAAACATTACAGTCACTGCCTTCTGCTCGTCACACACAAGTCTCAGCACACAGACTGGTCAGGAAACATTACAGTCACCGCCTCCTGCTTGTCAGACACAAGTCTCAGCACACAGACCGGTCAGGAAACATTACAGTCACCGCCTCCTGCTCGTCATACACAAGTCTCAGCACACAGACTGGTCAGGAAACATTACAGTCACTGCCTTCTGCTCGTCACACACAAGTCTCAGCACACAGACTGGTCAGGCAACATTACAGTCACCGCCTCCTGCGCGTCACACACAAGTCTCAGCACACAGACTGGTCAGGAAACATTACAGTCACCGCCTCCTGCTCGTCACACACAAGTCTCAGCACACAGACTGGTCAGGAAACATTACAGTCACCGCCTCCTGCTCGTCACACACAAGTCTCAGCACACAGACTGGTCAGGAAACATCACAGTCACCGCCTCCTGCTCGTCCCACACAAGTCTCAGCACACAGACTGGTCAGGAAACATTACAGTCACCGCCTCCTGCTCCTCACACACAAGTCTCAGCACACAGACTGGTCAGGAAACATTACAGTCACCGCCTCCTGCTCGTCACACACAAGTCTCAGCACACAGACTGGTCAGGAAACATTACAGTCACCGCCTCCTGCTCGTCACACACAAGTCTCAGCACACAGACTGGTCAGGAAACATTACAGTCACTGCCTTCTGCTCGTCACACACAAGTCTCAGCACACAGACTGGTCAGGCAACATTACAGTCACCGCCTCCTGCGCGTCACACACAGTCTCAGCACACAGACTGGTCAGGAAACATTACAGTCACCGCCTCCTGCTCGTCACACACAAGTCTCAGCACACAGACTGGTCAGGAAACATTACAGTCACCGCCTCCTGCTCGTCACACACAAGTCTCAGCACACAGACTGGTCAGGAAACATCACAGTCACCGCCTCCTGCTCGTCCCACACAAGTCTCAGCACACAGACTGGTCAGGAAACATTACAGTCACCGCCTCCTGCTCCTCACACACAAGTCTCAGCACACAGACTGGTCAGGAAACATTACAGTCACCGCCTCCTGCTCGTCACACACAAGTCTCAGCACACAGACTGGTCAGGAAACATTACAGTCACCGCCTCCTGCTCGTCACACACAAGTCTCAGCACACAGACTGGTCAGGAAACATTACAGTCACTGCCTTCTGCTCGTCACACACAAGTCTCAGCACACAGACTGGTCAGGAAACATTACAGTCACCGCCTCCTGCTCGTCACACACAAGTCTCAGCACACAGACCGGTCAGGAAACATTACAGTCACCGCCTCCTGCTCGTCACACACAAGTCTCAGCACACAGACTGGTCAGGAAACATTACAGTCACCGCCTCCTGCTCGTCACACACAAGTCTCAGCACACAGACTGGTCAGGAAACATTACAGTCACCGCCTTCTACTCGTCACACACAAGTCACAGCACACAGACCGGTCAGGAAACATTACAGTCACCGCCTCCTGCTCGTCACACACAAGTCTCAGCACACAAACTAGTCAATCAGAGTCCCAGCGGGCTCAAGGCTATCCAGTCAGAAGACCTGGGTCATGCTGCTCTCCTCCTGTAGTGCTCTGATGGTGACATCACACAGGGATTCAGGGGTCATTGGCCAGGAGGGCTGGGGCTGAAGCAATATGATGAGAACCTGCAGACAGAGGCCTCACTTTACGAAGGGCCATTCGGGAAGAAAAAAAAAGAAAAAGTGCAATCGGCATTTCTGTATTTTTTCTTTTTAAAGGGAATGTGAAGTGAAAATAAACGTATGATATAATGATTTGTATCTGTAGTACAGATAAGAAATAAAACATTAGGAGCAGAGATATAAGTCTAATATTGTTTCCAGTACAGGAAGAGTTAAGAAACTCTGTCTTCTGAAGCTTATCATCTGAAGTGTCTGTCACTGTATTTAGTTTTTTTTCTGCAGAGTAAAGTTAAAAAGTTCACTAGCCTGCTCTGTGAAATCATGTAGAATGCTGAGCGTAAAGTTTAAACTGCAAATATTAGAGAATGATGCAATGTTATAAAAAAAACTTACTGAAAATAAAAATGAGACTATTTTCTTTGCTACTAATATTCTACTAATGATCCGTACTAAACAACCAATTCATTTATTATATCATAATTTTTTTCACTGCAGTGTCACTTTAAACCCACTAAAGTTTTGCCGAATGTGGCACTCGTTCAGGAACTTTACAAAGTCTGAATCTGTTCGGAAAGTGTGTCTCTGGCCTAGTGCACACCAGAGCGTTTCCACTGCGGTTTGCGATCCGCTTGCGGGTGCGGATCCGCTTGGGTAATGTATTTCAATGGGCTGGTGCACACCAGAGCGGGAGGCGTTTTGCAGAAACGCATACTCCCGGGCTGCTGCAGATTTTGGATTGCGGATGCGTTTCTGCCTCAATGTTAAGTATAGGAAAAACGCAAACCGCTCTGAAAAACGCCTGTTCAGAGCGGTTTTGCCGGCATTTTTGTTACAGAAGCTGTTCAGTAACAGCTTTACTGTAACAATATATGAAATGTACTATACTGAAATCCGCTGCAGCAATCCGCAAAACGCTAGCAAAACGCCATAGAAAAATAACAAAAAGCGTTTCAAAATCTGCTAGCATTTTGCGGATCTGCTAGCGGCTTTTGGTGTGCACCAGGCCTCTGTGTGTGTGGGAAGGGGGCGGGAGGGGCTTGCCATTTTCACCTCGCTGGTCCTGGCTGATGAGGATGTGCGGGGGGCCGGATAACGCTGCAGGGTTATGGCTGCTGGTAAGAATCTGGGGTGCTGCCAGGTGCTGTGACCTCTCCTCCATGTGTTAGCAGCTGTGCCAGTGCCAGAACCTTCCTCTAGTGCAGCTGTGTGGCCTCCATCACGCCCCACATTAATGTTTGTTTACTGACAGATATCCTGCCCGGCAGTGCATCAGCACCAATGGGGTGAGGAGACTGGGTGGCTCCTCCCACTGGCTGGCTCCTTTGCCTGTGACATTTTACCGCAGGATGATAGTTCCTTACCGACAGCTCCGGGCTGGAGATAAATACTGAGCATTATTCTTACCGCAAGCTCTAATCTTTGTGAACTTACATTCGTTGAGGTATTTATCGCAATAGTCGATAATTTTACCTTACGGTAACAGCCTCACTGAATTGGTGTTTAGCAGGATGTTCGGTAAAACAGGCTTTTCTCTGCATTACGGAGTGGGGTACCGCTTAGTGAACTGAGGATATTTCAGGAAACGGAAGTGAGACGTTTTTGCAGCGTTGCTTCTGGAAGTCGGTCTCTGAGGGGCGGAGTCAGACCTCAGCGATGGCTTCCCTGATTACTCCTCTGATGAGTACAGGCAGGCTCTAGCACAGCGCTGGGCATACTACGGTCCATATACGGACAGTGGGTGCTGCAAACCCTGCCCCCTCTTAGGCGAATTCTTCTAGTCCCTCCCTCCCTGCAGAGTCGCGAGCAGAAGGAAACAAATGGTTAACACTCACCTACTCTCCGCTCATGGCCACGGGGCATCACGTGACACACGTCACATGACATGCGTATAACGCTCTGGCACATCCTGATGGCGTGTCATGCGACGCCCAGTGGCCATGGAGACCCGACGCGGGAAGCTGAGAGTAGGCGAGTGTTAACCACTGGTTTCCTTCCGCTCGCGACTCTGCGGGGAGGGAGGAATGTTAGGAATGTGGCCCGTGGTCCGCAGCATGCGCCCCGGCCCACGCAAAGTCTGCCCCGCCCTGCTCTAGCACATGCTCTGTACTGATTGGTAGACATATATCACCTCCCTGTGCCACAAAGGCAGGATGAGGATGTAATTATACCCCCCTGTAGCCTGTATGTTCCCTCTGTGTCCTCCCGGTCCTATCCGATGTGCTGCTGTCAAACCCTGGAAACTGCAACTCAGCTTACAGACTACAGCACATGCACAGCCCCGCCCGCCAGTCCCACTCCTGTGGGCGGGAGCATTCTGCTCATGTGAAATTCTTTTAAAACTTTTAACCGTCAACGGAAGCTGAATAGAGGAAGTGAGCAGCCAGGAGCCGCGCATGAGCAGTAGCCGCAACCTGGCTGTATCGGGGAACATCACAGGAGACACAGCGTAATCGCACCAGGAGGAGACAGAGGAAGCAGCCGGACAACAAGGGGCTGGAGGAGGCCGTAGGTAAGTATAGAATACTCTTGTACCCCCTCTCAGGTTTACTTTAAAAACTACCTAGAGATTCTGACTCTTCAATGCTTTATAAAAACATTTAATTTTACTATTGTGCGCCTGTCTCTCTCTGGGAGATCGCCCTCCTCCGGGTCTGCACAGGAAGTGGCTGATTCTCACAGACTAAGAGATTGTCCTCCTCCCAGTCTGCACAGGAAGTGGACGGAATTCTCACAGACTAAGAGATCGCCCTCCTCCCGGTCTGCACAGGAAGTGGCTGATTCTCACAGACTAAGAGATCGCCCTCCTCCGGGTCTGCACAGGAAGTGGCTGATTCTCACAGACTAAGAGATCGCCCTCCTCCCAGTCTGCACAGGAAGTGGACGGAATTCTCACAGAATAAGAGATCGCCCTCCTCCCGGTCTGCACAGGAAGTGGCTGATTCTCACAGACTAAGAGATCGCCCTCCTCCCAGTCTGCACAGGAAGTGGACGGAATTCTCACAGAATAAGAGATCGCCCTCCTCCCGGTCTGCACAGGAAGTGGCTGATTCTCACAGACTAAGAGATCGCCCTCCTCCCAGTCTGCACAGGAAGTGGCTGATTCTCACAGACTAAGAGATCGCCCTCCTCCCAGTCTGCACAGGAAGTGGACGGAATTCTCACAGAATAAGAGATCGCCCTCCTCCCGGTCTGCACAGGAAGTGGCTGATTCTCACAGACTAAGAGATCGCCCTCCTCCCAGTCTGCACAGGAAGTGGCTGATTCTCACAGACTAAGAGATCGCCCTCCTCCCGGTCTGCACAGGAAGTGGCTGATTCTCACAGACTAAGAGATCGCCCTCCTCCCGGTCTGCACAGGAAGTGGCTGATTCTCACAGACTAAGAGATCGCCCTCCTCCCGGTCTGCACAGGAAGTGGACGGAATTCTCACAGACTAAGAGATCGCCCTCCTCCCGGTCTGCACAGGAAGTGGACGGAATGCTCACAGACTAAGAGATCGCCCTCCTCCCGGTCTGCACAGGAAGTGGCTGATTCTCACAGACTAAGAGATCGCCCTCCTCCCAGTCTGCACAGGAAGTGGACGGAATTCTCACAGACTAAGAGATCGCCCTCCTCCCGGTCTGCACAGGAAGTGGACGGAATGCTCACAGACTAAGAGATCGCCCTCCTCCCGGTCTGCACAGGAAGTGGCTGATTCTCACAGACTAAGAGATCGCCCTCCTCCCAGTCTGCACAGGAAGTGGACGGAATGCTCAAAGACTAAGAGATCGCCCTCCTCCCGGTCTGCACAGGAAGTGGACGGAATGCTCAAAGACTAAGAGATCGCCCTCCTCCTGTTCTGCACAGGAAGTGGACAGAATTCTCACAGACTAAGAGATTGCCCTCCTCCCGGTTTGCACAGGAAGTGGACAGAATTCTCACAGACTAAGAGACTGCCCTCCTCCCAGTCTGCACAGAAAGTACACGTAATTCTCACAGACTAAGAGATCGCCCTCCTCCCGGTCTGCACAGGAAGTGGACGGAATTCTCACAGACTAAGAGATCGCCCTCCTCCCGATCTGCACAGGAAGTGGACGGAATTCTCACAGACTAAGAGATCGCCCTCCTCCCAGTCTGCACAGGAAGTGGACAGAATTCTCGAAGACTAAGCGATCACCCTCCTCCCAGTCTGCACAGGAAGTGGACAGAATTCTCACAGACTAAGAGATCGCCCTCCTCCCAGTCTGCACAGGAAGTGGACAGAATTCTCACAGACTAAGAGATCGCCCTCCTCCCGGTCTGCACAGGAAGTGGACGGAATTCTCACAGACTAAGAGATCGCCCTCCTCCCGGTCTGCACAGGAAGTGGCTGATTCTCACAGACTAAGAGATCACCCTCCTCCCGGTCTGCACAGGAAGTGGATGGAATTCTCACAGACTAAGAGATCGCCCTCCTCCCGGTCTGCACAGGAAGTGGAAGGAATTCTCACAGACTAAGCGATCGCCCTCCTCCCGGTCTGCACAGGAAGTGGACCGAATTCTCACAGACTAAGAGATCGCCCTCCTCCCGGTCTGCACAGGAAGCAGACAGAATTCTCAGACTAAGAGATCACCCTCCTCCCGGTCTGCACAGGAAGTGGACGGACATCTTACAGACTAAGATATCGCCCTCCTCCTGGTTTGCACAGGAAGTGGCTGATTCTCACAGACTAAGAGATCGCCGTCCTCCCGGTCTGCACAGGAAGCGGACAGAATTCTCACAGACAAAGAGATCGCCCTCCTCCCAGTTTGCACAGGAAGTGGTCGGAATTCTCACAGATGACGGCACGCGACAATGATGAGAATCCAAGGGAGGCTTCCAACCCTCACAACAATGTCCATCACAACAAAACAGAGAGAATTGTGCAAAGTTGTGCTGCAAAGGTGGCCGGTTGTCAGTTGCCTGTCTGCGATCACCTGTGTGAGGGGAGTCTCTCTCCGTGTCGCAGACATCGATGTACAGATCCTTCACCCTCTTTATCCGGAACAGGATGTCAGGATTGAGGATTTCGAACCCTGCAGAGGGAGGGAAGAACAAACAAGGAAGACATGAGGTCTGCGCTCTCAGGAAATATATATACAAGGTGGGAGCATCTGACATTAAAGGACACATCCAAGAAGCCTGAAAAATAAAACATCTACATACCCTGGGCTTCCTGCAGCCCCTAGCAGCCGTCCTGTGCCCTCGCCGCAGCTCTGCTCCCCGCCAGTGGCCCGGGGTTTCCTCCGGTGCAAGATGCCCACAGCGCCTGCACAAGCGGCTCTCAGAGTCGCACTGACATCATCCAGACTGTAGTAGGCAGGCGCAGAACTACTGCGCAGTACAGCCCGGATGACGTCAGTGCAACTCTGTGAGCTGCATGTTGGAGCGCAGTAACATGCCGACATCTGCACCGGAGGGGCCCGGGAGCCACCGGAGCTGCGGCGAGGGCACAGGACGGCTGCCAGGGGCTTGAGGAAGCCCAAGGTAAGTAGATTTTGAATTTCTTAACACCTCGGACCTTCCCTTTAATTCAACCCTTACCCATACCTCCCAACACTTACAGATAAGAGGGACAATTACACACACACCCCTGTCACACCTCTAACCACACGTACCTATAATTAAGCTGCCAGGAAATTTGGGTGCAGGGTAAAGCCAAAAAACAGCTCATCCCGCTCCTGCAAAAGTCCCGGCGGCGATTATTACTATTCCCGATCCAGATCGCCATGGATAGTGGGGGAAAGATATAATTCGGCTTCCAGCTATTGCGGCCGACTGTTTTTGTAGTAATTTGGGCTTCGTCTTTTGATGGTGCCCAAATTACTGTCAGAGCGCCGAGCGTGAGGGAGAGACAGCGGAGAGAGAGGAGCGGGAGAGAGAGGAGTGACAAGTGAGGTGGGACAGGTTGTGGGGACAATACAAGGAGCGGGAGAGAGAGGAGTGACAAGTGAGGTGGGACAGGTTGTGGGGACAATACAAGGAGCGGGAGGAAGAGGAGTGACAAGTGAGGTGGGACAGGTTGTGGGGACAATACAAGGAGCGGGAGGAAGAGGAGTGACAAGTGAGGTGGGACAGGTTGTGGGGACAATACAAGGAGCGGGAGGAAGAGGAGTGACAAGTGAGGTGGGACAGGTTGTGGGGACAATAGAAGGAGCGGGAGGAAGAGGAGTGACAAGTGAGGTGGGACAGGTTGTGGGGACAATACAAGGAGGGGGAGGAAGAGGAGTGACAAGTGAGGTGGGACAGGTTGTGGGGACAATACAAGGAGGGGGAGGAAGAGGAGTGACAAGTGAGGTGGGACAGGTTGTGGGGACAATACAAGGAGGGGGAGGAAGAGGAGTGACAAGTGAGGTGGGACAGGTTGTGGTGACAATACAAGGAGGGGGAGAGAGAGGAGTGACAAGTGAGGTGGGACAGGTTGTGGGGACAATACAAGGAGGGGGAGGAAGAGGAGTGACAGGTTGTGGGGACAATACAAGGAGCGGGAGGAAGAGGAGTGACAAGTGAGGTGGGACAGGTTGTGGGGACAATACAAGGAGCGGGAGGAAGAGGAGTGACAAGTGAGGTGGGACAGGTTGTGGGGACAATACAAGGAGCGGGAGGAAGAGGAGTGACAAGTGAGGTGGGACAGGTTGTGGGGACAATACAAGGAGCGGGAGGAAGAGGAGTGACAAGTGAGGTGGGACAGGTTGTGGGGACAATAGAAGGAGCGGGAGGAAGAGGAGTGACAAGTGAGGTGGGACAGGTTGTGGGGACAATACAAGGAGGGGGAGGAAGAGGAGTGACAAGTGAGGTGGGACAGGTTGTGGGGACAATACAAGGAGGGGGAGGAAGAGGAGTGACAAGTGAGGTGGGACAGGTTGTGGGGACAATACAAGGAGGGGGAGGAAGAGGAGTGACAAGTGAGGTGGGACAGGTTGTGGTGACAATACAAGGAGGGGGAGAGAGAGGAGTGACAAGTGAGGTGGGACAGGTTGTGGGGACAATACAAGGAGGGGGAGGAAGAGGAGTGACAGGTTGTGGGGACAATACAAGGAGCGGGAGGAAGAGGAGTGACAAGTGAGGTGGGACAGGTTGTGGGGACAATACAAGGAGCGGGAGGAAGAGGAGTGACAAGTGAGGTGGGACAGGTTGTGGGGACAATACAAGGAGGGGGAGGAAGAGGAGTGACAAGTGAGGTGGGACAGGTTGTGGTGACAATACAAGGAGGGGGAGAGAGAGGAGTGACAAGTGAGGTGGGACAGGTTGTGGGGACAATACAAGGAGGGGGAGGAAGAGGAGTGACAGGTTGTGGGGACAATACAAGGAGCGGGAGGAAGAGGAGTGACAAGTGAGGTGGGACAGGTTGTGGGGACAATACAAGGAGCGGAAGGAAGAGGAGTGACAAGTGAGGTGTGACAGATTGTGGGGACAATACAAGGAGGGGGAGGAAGAGGAGTGACAAGTGAGGTGGGACAGGTTGTGGGGACAATACAAGGAGGGGGAGGAAGAGGAGTGACAAGTGGGGTGGGACAGGTTGTGGGGACAATACAAGGAGGGGGAGGAAGAGGAGTGACAAGTGAGGTGGGACAGGTTGTGGGGACAATACAAGGAGCGGGAGAGAGAGGAGTGACAAGTGAGGTGAGACAGGTTGTGGGGACAATACAAGGAGCGGGAGGAAGAGGAGTGACAAGTGAGGTGGGACAGGTTGTGGGGACAATACAAGGAGCGGGAGGAAGAGGAGTGACAAGTGAGGTGGGACAGGTTGTGGGGACAATACAAGGAGGGGGAGGAAGAGGAGTGACAAGTGAGGTGGGACAGGTTGTGGGGACAATACAAGGAGGGGAAGGAAGAGGAGTGACAAGTGAGGTGAGACAGGTTGTGGGGACAATACAAGGAGGGGGAGGAAGAGGAGTGACAAGTGAGGTGGGACAGGTTGTGGGGACAATACAAGGAGCGGGAGGAAGAGGAGTGACAAGTGAGGTGGGACAGGTTGTGGGGACAATACAAGGAGCGGGAGGAAGAGGAGTGACAAGTGAGGTGGGACAGGTTGTGGGGACAATACAAGGAGGGGAAGGAAGAGGAGTGACAAGTGAGGTGGGACAGGTTGTGGGGACAATACAAGGAGCGGGAGGAAAAGGAGTGACAAGTGAGGTGGGACAGGTTGTGGGGACAATACAAGGAGAAGGAGGAAGAGGAGTGACAAGTGAGGTGGGACAGGTTGTGGGGACAATACAAGGAGCGGGAGGAAGAGGAGTGACAAGTGAGGTGGGACAGGTTGTGGGGACAATACAAGGAGCGGGAGGAAGAGGAGTGACAAGTGAGGCGGGACAGGTTGTGGGGAGAATACAAGGAGCGGGAGGAAGAGGAGTGACAAGTGAGGTGGGACAGGTTGTGGGGACAATACAAGGAGCGGGAGGAAGAGGAGTGACAAGTGAGGTGGGACAGGTTGTGGGGAGAATACAAGGAGCGGGAGGAAGAGGAGTGACAAGTGAGGTGGGACAGGTTGTGGGGACAATACAAGGAGCGGGAGGAAGAGGAGTGACAAGTGAGGTGGGACAGGTTGTGGGGACAATACAAGGAGGGGGAGGAAGAGGAGTGACAAGTGAGGTGGGACAGGTTGTGGGGACAATACAAGGAGCGGGAGGAAGAGGAGTGACAAGTGAGGTGGGACAGGTTGTGGGGACAATACAAGGAGAAGGAGGAAGAGGAGTGACAAGTGAGGTGGGACAGGTTGTGGGGACAATACAAGGAGCGGGAGGAAGAGGAGTGACAAGTGAGGCGGGACAGGTTGTGGGGAGAATACAAGGAGCGGGAGGAAGAGGAGTGACAAGTGAGGTGGGACAGGTTGTGGGGACAATACAAGGAGCGGGAGGAAGAGGAGTGACAAGTGAGGTGGGACAGGTTGTGGGGACAATACAAGGAGCGGGAGGAAGAGGAGTGACAAGTGAGGTGGGACAGGTTGTGGGGAGAATACAAGGAGCGGGAGGAAGAGGAGTGACAAGTGAGGTGGGACAGGTTGTGGGGACAATACAAGGAGCGGGAGGAAGAGGAGTGACAAGTGAGGTGGGACAGGTTGTGGGGACAATACAAGGAGGGGGAGGAAGAGGAGTGACAAGTGAGGTGGGACAGGTTGTGGGGACAATACAAGGAGCGGGAGGAAGAGGAGTGACAAGTGAGGTGGGACAGGTTGTGGGGACAATACAAGGAGCGGGAGGAAGAGGAGTGACAAGTGAGGCGGGACAGGTTGTGGGGAGAATACAAGGAGCGGGAGGAAGAGGAGTGACAAGTGAGGTGGGACAGGTTGTGGGGACAATACAAGGAGCGGGAGGAAGAGGAGTGACAAGTGAGGTGGGACAGGTTGTGGGGAGAATACAAGGAGCGGGAGGAAGAGGAGTGACAAGTGAGGTGGGACAGGTTGTGGGGACAATACAAGGAGCGGGAGGAAGAGGAGTGACAAGTGAGGTGGGACAGGTTGTGGGGACAATACAAGGAGGGGGAGGAAGAGGAGTGACAAGTGAGGTGGGACAGGTTGTGGGGACAATACAAGGAGCGGGAGGAAGAGGAGTGACAAGTGAGGTGGGACAGGTTGTGGGGACAATACAAGGAGAAGGAGGAAGAGGAGTGACAAGTGAGGTGGGACAGGTTGTGGGGACAATACAAGGAGCGGGAGGAAGAGGAGTGACAAGTGAGGCGGGACAGGTTGTGGGGAGAATACAAGGAGCGGGAGGAAGAGGAGTGACAAGTGAGGTGGGACAGGTTGTGGGGACAATACAAGGAGCGGGAGGAAGAGGAGTGCCAAGTGAGGTGGGACAGGTTGTGGGGACAATACAAGGAGCGGGAGGAAGAGGAGTGACAAGTGAGGTGGGACAGGTTGTGGGGAGAATACAAGGAGCGGGAGGAAGAGGAGTGACAAGTGAGGTGGGACAGGTTGTGGGGACAATACAAGGAGCGGGAGGAAGAGGAGTGACAAGTGAGGTGGGACAGGTTGTGGGGACAATACAAGGAGCGGGAGAGAGAGGAGTGACAAGTGAGGTGGGACAGGTTGTGGGGACAATACAAGGAGCGGGAGGAAGAGGAGTGACAAGTGAGGTGGGACAGGTTGTGGGGACAATACAAGGAGCGGGAGGAAGAGGAGTGACAAGTGAGGTGGGACAGGTTGTGGGGACAATACAAGGAGCGGGAGGAAGAGGAGTGACAAGTGAGGTGGGACAGGTTGTGGGGAGAATACAAGGAGCGGGAGGAAGAGGAGTGACAAGTGAGGTGGGACAGGTTGTGGGGACAATACAAGGAGCGGGAGGAAGAGGAGTGACAAGTGAGGTGGGACAGGTTGTGGGGAAAATACAAGGATCGGGAGGAAGAGGAGTGACAAGTGAGGTGGGACAGGTTGTGGGGACAATACAAGGAGCGGGAGGAAGAGGAGTGACAAGTGAGGTGGGACAGGTTGTGGGGACAATACAAGGAGGGGGAGGAAGAGGAGTGACAAGTGAGGTGGGACAGGTTGTGGGGACAATACAAGGAGCGGGAGGAAGAGGAGTGACTAGTGAGGTGGGACAGGTTGTGGGGACAATACAAGGAGCGGGAGAGAGAGGAGTGACAAGTTAAGTGTGACAGGTTGTGGGGACAATACAAGGAGCGGGAGGAAGAGGAGTGACAAGTGAGGTGGGACAGGTTGTGGGGACAATACAAGGAGCGGGAGGAAGAGGAGTGACAAGTGAGGTGGGACAGGTTGTGGGGACAATACAAGGAGGGGGAGGAAGAGGAGTGACAAGTGAGGTGGGACAGGTTGTGGGGACAATACAAGGAGCGGGAGAGAGAGGAGTGACAAGTTAAGTGTGACAGGTTGTGGGGACAATACAAGGAGGGGGAGGAAGAGGAGTGACAAGTGAGGTGGGACAGGTTGTGGGGACAATACAAGGAGGGGGAGGAAGAGGAGTGACAAGTGAGGTGGGACAGGTTGTGGGGACAATACAAGGAGCGGGAGGAAGAGGAGTGACAAGTGAGGTGGGACAGGTTGTGGGGACAATACAAGGAGCGGGAGGAAGAGGAGTGACAAGTGAGGTGGGACAGGTTGTGGGGACAATACAAGGAGCGGGAGAGAGAGGAGTGACAAGTTAAGTGTGACAGGTTGTGGGGACAATACAAGGAGGGGGAGGAAGAGGAGTGACAAGTGAGGTGGGACAGGTTGTGGGGACAATACAAGGAGGGGGAGGAAGAGGAGTGACAAGTGAGGTGGGACAGGTTGTGGGGACAATACAAGGAGCGGGAGGAAGAGGAGTGACAAGTGAGGTGGGACAGGTTGTGGGGACAATACAAGGAGGGGGAGGAAGAGGAGTGACAAGTGAGGTGGGACAGGTTGTGGGGACAATACAAGGAGCGGGAGGAAGAGGAGTGACAAGTGAGGTGGGACAGGTTGTGGGGACAATACAAGGAGCGGAAGGAAGAGGAGTGACAAGTGAGGTGGGACAGGTGGTGGGGACAATACAAGGAGGGGGAGGAAGAGGAGTGACAAGTGAGGTGGGACAGGTTGTGGGGACAATACAAGGAGGGGGAGGAAGAGGAGTGACAAGTGAGGTGGGACAGGTTGTGGGGACAATACAAGGAGCGGGAGGAAGAGGAGTGACAAGTGAGGTGGGACAGGTTGTGGGGACAATACAAGGAGGGGGAGAGAGAGGAGTGACAAGTGAGGTGGGACAGGTTGTGGGGACAATACAAGGAGGGGGAGGAAGAGGAGTGACAAGTGAGGTGGGACAGGTTGTGGGGACAATACAAGGAGCGGGAGGAAGAGGAGTGACAAGTGAGGTGGGACAGGTTGTGGGGAGAATACAAGGAGCGGGAGGAAGAGGAGTGACAAGTGAGGTGGGACAGGTTGTGGGGACAATACAAGGAGCGGGAGGAAGAGGAGTGACAAGTGAGGTGGGACAGGTTGTGGGGACAATACAAGGAGGGGGAGAGAGAGGAGTGACAAGTGAGGTGGGACAGGTTGTGGGGACAATACAAGGAGGGGGAGGAAGAGGAGTGACAAGTGAGGTGGGACAGGTTGTGGGGACAATACAAGGAGCGGGAGGAAGAGGAGTGACAAGTGAGGTGGGACAGGTTGTGGGGACAATACAAGGAGGGGAAGGAAGAGAGAGAGGAGTGACAAGTGAGGTGGGACAGGTTGTGGGGACAATACAAGGAGGGGGAGGAAGAGGAGTGACAAGTGAGGTGGGACAGGTTGTGGGGACAATACAAGGAGCGGGAGGAAGAGGAGTGACAAGTGAGGTGGGACAGGTTGTGGGGACAATACAAGGAGGGGGAGGAAGAGAGAGAGGAGAATAAGTAATGGAGGGGGGGGGGGGGGTTGCAGAAGGCTATTATAAATGTAAAGCGGTCAGATATACCCAGATCCCGGTTCAGTGAGCGGAGTATGCCATGCATTGCCGTACAATAACCAAGCAGCTCGGGGTGACCCAGAACCACTAGGGAAGTATAGGGGGACAAAAGAGACCGAAAAGCCCTCCTACTAAAAAGTCATCGTTTAGTGTAGTTTGCTTCAGGGGCGTAAAGAGATCATTTGCATATTCTGTAGCAGTGCATTGTGGGTAACCACAGTCGCTCACTTAAAGCTGAATTATCGCAAGTACCTGTGGAGTTGGTAAAGAAATCACCCGTCCTCAGTTTATGAAACCACCGACTCCGACTCCAGGTACCCAAAATGGCTCCGACTCCTCGATTCCAACTCCACAGTCCTGGTTTTAAGAAGGCAAAACACACTAAGCATTGCTTTTCGGTCTCTTTTATCCCCCAATACCTTCCTAGTGGTTAGGGTCACCCCGAGCTGCTTGGTTACTGTGTTGTTCTGGTCCAAGCCCTATCTCATACAGCCATATCAATCCCTGCCATGTACTGATGAGGACCAAAAGTCTGAAACAGGCTGTCTGCATGTTGGGGTTGGTGTGGCTCTGTAACATGTATAAGTTATAGGCTTGCGAGACACCAGCGGTTCTGGATATAAGCCCGGCTTCAGGGGCATAAAGAGATAATTTGCATATCCAGTAATGGTGCATTGTGGGAGACCACAGTCGCTCACTTCAAGATACATTGCCTTGTGTCTCAGTTATAGGACTGTGAGCAGTTACTGGGATGCCCCTGCCCTGGAAAAGGTCACATGTCTCCGCTCTGCAGTACATATGTGATGTCAGAGCGCTCCTCTGTATGAAGCCCCTCCCCATCACACACACACACTATACTCACCCATCCCCTGCAGAGCAGAATGGATCTCCAGCATCACCTTCTTGTAGAGCTCCTTCTGCCAGTCCTCCAGGCCGCTCCACTCCTCTGCCGAGAAGCAGGCCGCCACGTCCTGGAAGGTCACCGACACCTGCGGAGGGGAGAGATCAACTGTAACTCCTCCCACTGCTCAATCACAAACGAGAAACATCCCTCCAAGCCAAGAGGTCTACAACCGAACCCTCGATAGATATCTCCCCAACCTCAGGCCGAGTGTGTTATAACTCAATACAGGCCGCCGTCTACACACACAGCTTCTGTGCCGGGAGATCGGCCTCAATACACCAAGCATTACCGCATTCAGGAATGCTGAAAATACAGTAGCTGAGTTTACCGATCACTTAGGAAAGTGTCAATTCATAAAGGCTGTTACTGCATAGAAAGCTGAAATTACCGAGCAGTGCGGTAATTACCTCAACACGTCAGTAAATGTCAACTCATGAAGGTTACAGCATGCGGTAAAACACTGTAACCTTCTCGATATTTACCGGCTGCTCTCCTCTGTCGAAAAGCCAGCTTTGAATGCCTTCCATGTGGTTATCCCCATGATTGACAGAAGCAGGGAGCCAATAGGAACAGCCTCTGTTTCCTGCAACTCCCTGTGATTGGATCCATATCCTTCTCTGGAGGGTCCAGCTTTTCTACCCCCCCCCCCCCCCCCCCAGGCAGCAGAGCAGAGAGATCGAAACAAAATAGGCTTCCCCTGCCTCCCTTTGGCAATTTAACCCCTTAAAGAGAAACCGTAACCAAGAATTGAACTGCATCCCAATCAGTAGCCGATTCCCCCTTTCCCATGAGAAATCTATTCCTTTTCACAAACGGATCATCAGGGGGCGCTGTATGGCGGATATTGTGGTGAAACCCCTCCCACAGTGTGATGTCAGGACCATGGTCCTGATTTCCTGTCTGTGAACCTCATTGCATTGTGGGACATAAAAGCTGTTTACAGCTGGGTCCAACTGCCAAAACAAAGCAAGCAGCATCTCCTTCCACTGACATCACCTGCCAGCATGTCACCATGTGATACATGACAGTGGGACAACACTGACTAAATCATTTATACATAATTACTGTAAAAATGAAGCACTATTTTATTACATTATTTTCACTGGAGTTCCTATTTAAGTTCCTATTTAAAGATGCAGAGGGGCTAGTGGGGAAATCACCTAAGCAGGGCATGTGTAATGTCTCCTGGAAGTTCATCTAAGCTGTGGCAATTAAACAAAATGTTAAGAAAGACTAATAGACAGATTCAGAGCAGCAGAGGCAGTATAACAAACAGTATAACCAACATGGACACCACCATTGTTGGCCTTGTCACAAAGGATAACATCGAGGAGTACTGTCAGCAGGTGGAGAGAATCTGTAACTGGTGCAAGGAGAACAGGCTGGTGCTCAACACTGCAAAAACCGGTCAAGCTAATCGTTGATTTTAGGAAGAATCGGCTCCCGCTCCACCTCCAATCTACATTGACGGCACTGAGGTAGCTAGAGTTCCCTGTGCCCGACTTCTGGGCACTACCATCTCCAGAGATCTCAGCTGGAAGCCTAACATCACCGCCCCCCAGCGGAAAGCCCAGCAGAGACTGCACTTCCTCAGCCAGCTGAAGACGTTCGGCATGACCCGAGAGATTCTGACTAGTTTCTACTCCGCCACCATTGAATCAATCCTCTGCTCTTCCATCTTGGTCTGGTATGCTGGCGCCACCACCAGTGACAGGAACAGACTACAGAGAGTTATCAGGTCGGCGGAGAGAATCAATGGGAGCTCCCTCCCCCCCACTTGCCCTCTTACATAACAATAGACTGCGATCTAGGGCACTGAGGATTGCCAACGACCCCTCACACCCAGGCCACCGCTACTTCAATCTGCTTCCACTGGAGCGGAGGTTACGTGCCATTGCCACAAAGACCACTAGACACAGCAACTCATTCTTCCCCTCGACTGTCAGCCTCCTTAATTCCCTCCACATACTCGGGCGGGGACACGGCAAACCAGTCAACCGGCCCACGTGACTAATTGGTGGCATCTAATGTCATATTGAAACTGTGATGTATAATGTAACGGATGTATAATGTATTGGATGATGTCTGCTAGCTTGTTTTCTATCTAGGTCTTCTTCCTCTTGAGCCATTTGTACTGTGCCAAATCAATTCCAAGCATGGATCCATGTCATGCTTGGCGAAATAAAGGTTTCTGATTCTGATGTACATCTAAGGGATGTCAGGGATGCCTCTTAACCACTTCCCGACCGCCTAACGCACAGAGGCGGCCGGGAAGTGGAGCCCTGAAGGACCGGCTCACCCACAGAGGCGGCGGTCCTTCTAAGGGCATGGGCGGAGCGATCGCGTCATCCGTGACGCGATCCTCCGCCGGCTACTGTCACCGCTCGCCCGCCGCAACATCCCGCCGGCTATACGGAAGCGCCGGCGGGATGTTAACCCCGCGATCGCCGCATACAAAGTGTATAATACACTTTGTAATGTTTACAAAGTGTATTATACAGGCTGCCTCCTGCCCTGGTGGTCCCAGTGTCCGAGGGACCACCAGGGCAGGCTGCAGCCACCCTAGTCTGCACCCAAGCACACTGATTTCTCCCCCCCCCTGCCCCAGATCGCCCACAGCACCCATCAGACCCCCCCTGCCCACCCCCCAGACCCCTGTTTGCACCCAATCACCCCCCTAATCACCCATCAATCACTCCCTGTCACTATCTGTCAACGGTATTTTTTTTTTATCCCCCCCCCTGCTCCCTGCCCCCTCCTGATCACCCCCCACCCCTCAGATTCTCCCCAGACCCCCCCCCAGACCACCCCCCCTGTTTACTGTATGCATCTATCCCCCTGATCACCTGTCAATCACCCGTCAATCACCCCCTGTCACTGCCACCCATCAATCAGCCCCTAACCTGCCCCTTGCGGGCAATCTGATCACCCCCCCACACCAATAGATCGCCCGCAGATCCGACATCAGATCACCTCCCAAATTCATTGTTTACATCTATTCTCTCCTCTAAACACCCACTAATTACCCATCAATCACCCATCAATCACCTCCTATCACCACCTGTCACTTTTACCTAACAGATCAGACCCTAATCTGCCCCTTGCGGGCACCCAATCACCCGCCCACACGCTCAGATTGCCCTGTGACCCCCCCTTATCAATTCACCAGTGCATTAATTACATCTGTTCTTCCCTGTAATAACCCACTGATCACCTGTCAATCACCTGCCAATCACCTATCACCCATCAATCACCCCCTGTCACTGCCACCCAATCAGCCCCTAACCTGCCCCTTGCGGGCAATCTGATCACCCACCCACACCATTAGATCGCCCGCAAACCCGCCGTCAGATTACCTCCCAAATGTATCGTTTACATCTGTTATCTTCTCTAAACACCCACTAATTACCCATCAATCACCCCCTATCACCACCTGTCACTGTTACCTATCAGATCAGACCCTAATCTGCCCCTTGCGGGCACCCAATCACCCGCCCACACGCTCTCAGATTGCCCTCAGACCCCCCCCCCTTTATCAATTCGCCAGTGCATTAATTACATCTGTCCTTCCCTGTAATAACCCACTGATCACCTGTCAATCACCTGCCAATCACCTATCACCCGTCAATCACCCATCAATCACCCCCTGTCACTGCCACCCATCAATCAGCCCCTAACCTGCCCCTTGCGGGCAATCTGATCACCCACCCACACCAATAGATCGCCCGCAGATCCGACATCAGATCACCACCCAAGCGCAGCGTTTACATCTATTCTCTCCTCTAAACACCCACTAATTACCCATCAATCACTCCCTATCACCACCTGTCACTGTTACCTATCAGATCAGACCCTAATCTGCCCCTTGCGGGCACCCAATCACCCGCCTACACGCTCAGATTGCCCTCAGACCCCCCCTTATCAATTCGCCAGTGCAATATTTACATCTGTCCTTCCCTGTAATAACCCACTGATCACCTGTCAATCACCTGCCAATCACCTATCACCCATCAATCACCCCCTGTCACTGCCACCCAACAATCAGCCCCTAACCTGCCCCTTGCGGGCAAACTGATCACCCACCCACACCAATAGATCGCCCGCAGATCCGACATCAGATCACCACCCAAGCGCAGTGTTTCCATCTATTCTCTCCTCTAAACACCCACTAATTACCCATCAATCACCCATCAATCACCCCCTATCACCACCTGTCACTGTTACCCATCAGATCAGACCCTAATCTGCCCCATGCGGGCACCCAATCGCCCGCCTACACGCTCAGATTGCCCTCAGACCCCCCCCCCTTATCAATTCGCCAGTGCAATATTTACATCTGTTCTCCCCTGTAATAACCCACTGATTACCTGTCAATCACCTATCAATCACCCATCAATCACCCCCTGTCACTGCCACCCATCAAATACCCCCTGTCACTGCCACCCATCAATCACCCGCTGTCACTGCCACCCATCAATCAGCCCCTAACCTGCAAACTGATCACTCACCCACACCAATAGATCGCCCGCAGATCCGACATCAGATCACCACCCAAGCGCAGTGTTTCCATCTATTCTCTACCCTAAACACCCACTAATTACCCATCAATCACCCCCTGTCACTGCTACCTATCAGATTAGACCCCTATCTGCCCCTAGGGCACTCAATCACCCGCCCACACCCTCAGAATGCCCTCAGACCCCAGCCCTGATCACCTCGCCAGTGCATTGCTTGCATCTATTCCCCCCTCTAATCACACCTTGAGACACCCATCAATTACCTCCTGTCACCCCCTAGCACACCTACCCATCAGATCAGGCCCCAATTTGCCCCGTGTGGGCTCCTGATCACTCGGCCAAACCCTCAGATCCCCCTCAGACCCCCTTCCGATCACCTCCCCAGTGCATTGATTGCATCTATTTTCCCCTCTAACCACCCCCTGAGACACCCATCAATCACCTCCTGTCACCCCCCTAGCACTCCTATCCATCAGATCAGGCCCAATACAACCTGTCATCTAAAAGGCCACCCTGCTTATGACCGGTTCCACAAAATTTGCCCCCTCATAGACCACCTGTCATCAAAATTTGCAGATGCTTATACCCCTGAACAGTCATTTTGAGACATTTGGTTTCCAGACTACTCACGGTTTTGGGCCTGTAAAATGCCAGGGCGGTATAGGAACCCCACAAGTGACCCCATTTTAGAAAAAAAGACACCCCAAGGTATTCTGTTAGGTGTATGACGAGTTCATAGAAGATTTTATTTTTTGTCAACAGTTAGCGGAAATTAATTTTTATTGGTTTTTTTTTCACAAAGTGTCATTTTTCACTAACTTGTGACAAAAAATAAAATCTTCTATGAACTCACCATACCCCTAACGGAATACCTTGGGGTGTCTTCTTTCTAAAATGGGGTCACTTGTGGGGTTCCTATACTGCCCTGGCATTTTAGGGGCCCTAAACCGCGAGGAGTAGTCTAGAAAACAAATGCTTCAAAATGACCTGTGAATAGGACGTTGGGCCCCTTAGCGCACCTAGGCTGCAAAAAAGTGTCACACATGTGGTACCGCCGTACTCAGGAAAAGTAGTATAATGTGTTTTGGGGTGTATTTTTACACATACCCATGCTGGGTGGGAGAAATTTCTATGTAAATGGACAATTGTGTGTACAAAAATCAAACAATTGTCATTTACAGAGATATTTCTCCCACTTAGCATGGGTATGTGTAAAAATACACCCCAAAACGCATTATACTACTTCTCCTGAGTACGGCGGTACCACATGTGTGGCACTTTTTTACACCCTAAGTACGCTAAGGGGCCCAAAGTCCAATGAGTACCTTTAGGATTTCACAGGTCATTTTGCGACATTTGGTTTCAAGACTACTCCTCACGGTTTAGGGCCCCTAAAATGCCAGGGCAGTATAGGAACCCCACAAATGACCCCATTCTAGAAAGAAGACACCCAAAGGTATTCCGTACGGAGTATGGTGAGTTCATAGAAGATTTTATTTTTTGTCACAAGTTAGCGGAAAATGACACTTTGTGAAAAAAAACTATTAAAATCAATTTCCGCTAACTTGTGACAAAAAAATAAAAACTTCTATGAACTCACCATACTCCTAACGGAATACCTTGGGGTGTCTTCTTTCTAAAATAGGGTCATTAGTGGGGTTCCTATACTGCCCTGGCATTTTAGGGGCCCTAAACCGTGAGGAGTAGTCTTGAAACAAAAATGACCTGTGAAATCCTAAAGGTACTCATTGGACTTTGGGCCCCTTAGTGCAGTTAGGGTGCAAAAAAGTGCCACACATGTGGTATCGCCGTACTCGGGAGAAGTAGTACAATGTGTTTTGGGGTGTATTTTTACACATACCCATGCTGGGTGGGAGAAATACCTCTGTAAATGACAATCTTTTGATTTTTTTACACACAATTGTCCATTTACAGAGGTATTTCTCCCACCCAGCATGGGTATGTGAAAAAATACACCCCAAAACACATTGTACTACTTCTCCCGAGTATGGCGATACCACATGTGTGGCACTTTTTTGCACCCTAACTGCGCTAAAGGGCCCAAAGTCCAATGAGTACCTTTAGGATTTCACAGGTCATTTTGAGAAATTTCGTTTCAAGACTACTCCTCACGGTTTAGGGCCCCTAAAATGCCAGGGCAGTATAGGAACCCCACAAATGACCCCATTTTAGAAAGAAGACACCCCAAGGTATTCCGTTAGGAGTATGGTGAGTTCATAGAAGATTTTATTTTTTGTCAAAAGTTAGCGGAAATTGATTTTAATTGTGTTTTTTCACAAAGTGTCATTTTCCGCTAACTTGTGACAAAAAATAATATCTTCTATGAACTCACCATGCCTCTCACTGAATACTTTGGGATGTCTTCTTTCCAAAATGGGGTCATTTGGGGGGTATTTATACTATCCTGGAATTCTAGCCCCTCATGAAACCTGACAGGGGGTCAGAAAAGTCAGAGATGCTTGAAAATGGGAAAATTCACTTTTTGCACCATAGTTTGTAAACGCTATAACTTTTACCCAAACCAATAAATATACACTGAATGGGTTTTTTTTTATCAAAAACATGTTTGTCCACATTTTTCGCGCTGCGTGTATACAGAAATTTTACTTTATTTGAAAAATGTCAGCACAGAAAGTAAAAAAAAAATCATTTTTTTTGCCAAAATTCATGTCTTTTTTAATGAATATAATAAAAAGTAATGGGTGTATCACAGGTGAAAGAAGGGAACGGAGTCGGCACTACAGCTCACTGCATGTACTGGGAGGGAAACGGCAGGAAGGGCAGTCTTCTAAACCTTAAGTGCAGACAGCGTGCTCAGGCTACGTGTGGATAGAAGATGCAAACATAGAGACAAAGTGGGTGAGCCGGCACTTGCTGTGTACTGTCTTTTATTCCAAAAGGTGGCATAACATAATTCCATATCACATAGACAATATGCGGTGGGTTAACATACCATAAAAGAAGGCTGCTGGAGGTGGGTGGGTGCTGGGCACAGAGGAGCCTGACGGCCGTTTCGCGCTAGGTACGCGCTTCCACGGAGGCTATAAGCTGTAAGCTGGCTGGCCGGGCTAAAATAGTTACCCTTGCGGCGTGCGGCGGACTTCCGGCGCTTGGAGCCGCCCATCCCACTCCCTGCAAACCAATCCTACGCTGGAGCGCATGTATGCGCTCCAGCGCCGGCTGGTGAGGGGGAGTGACGTCATGTTCCTCCCTTAAATAGAGGAGGAGATCGTGAGAAGAGGCTTAAGAGGGAGGAGGTGCTCCTCATCTTGGGAACTGATGCCATGGGCCCGTTGGGCTTAAATGATTATACTGACTTTTCCTGTTTCCTGGATCCATGAAATGTGTATGAAGTATTGATGTATTCCAGCGAAGTTAGGGGTACCCCCCATGGTTCCTGAACACCCTCTATCCTCCCCCTTCTCCTTCCCCCTTCCCTTCCTTCCCTTCCTTCCTATTCCTGTCTTTCCTTCCCACCTCCCTACCCCTCCCTCCCCGCCCCCTTCTCCCATCCCCCTTTCCTCCCCTTGTCCAGTTTTTCCCATTTTTCCCCTCCCTTTCCCCCTTCCCCCTGTGTTATGACGTCCATAAATAGGGATTGTCCAGCATAATATTAATAATACCTGCTTCTCACTCTTCCCCTTTCTTGCATGCCCATCCTGTATGTGCATTTTTAGTCACTTGTGCACCATGACAGTCAAGTCTTTTTAATTAATATATTGGCAACTTGTCACTTTATAATGTATTAGGGCTGTTAATCTTCCCTATTTTACTCAGATGCACTTGTGATAATAATGCTTTTATCACTATATAGTAGATATATTTGTTTCAGGTCTTTGCACTAAGAATTGTCACTTTAACACTGCACCCTTTTCCTGGGCCGCAGTTAGACCTTCCGCCACATGATGGCGCCGAATCCAGGAACGGAAGCTATCCATTGCAATAGCAATAACAGCCACCTAATGCAGTGTGGACTGTCTAAGCTTCCGTCCTCACCTGACGTCACTCCCCCTCACCAGCCGGCGCTGGAGCGCATACATGCGCTCCAGCGTAGGATTGGTTTGCAGGGAGTGGGATGGGCGGCTCCAAGCGCCGGAAGTCCGCCGCACGCCGCAAGGGTAACTATTTTAGCCCGGCCAGCCAGCTTACAGCTTATAGCCTCCGTGGAAGCGCGTACCTAGCGCGAAACGGCCGTCAGGCTCCTCTGTGCCCAGCACCCACCCACCTCCAGCAGCCTTCTTTTATGGTATGTTAACCCACCGCATATTGTCTATGTGATATGGAATTATGTTATGCCACCTTTTGGAATAAAAGACAGTACACAGCAAGTGCCGGCTCACCCACTTTGTCTCTATGTTTGCATAATAAAAAGTAAAAATCGCAGGAGCAATCAAATAGCACCAAAAGAAAGCTTTATTAGTGACAAGAAAAGGAGCCAAAATTCATTTAGGTGGTAGGTTGTATGAGCGAGCAATAAACCGTGAAAGCTGCAGTGGTCTGAATGGAAAAAAAGTGGCCGGTCCTTAAGGGGTAGAAAGACTGTGGTCCTCAAGTGGTTAAGGTGGCACACACCATACAATTTTTTAAATATCTGTTCAATTTAAGCATTGCAATCAATTTTTCTGACTGATTGTAACATTTCAAAAATATGACCAATGTACCACACACGTATGTTCAATTTTTCCTCAATTATGATAAAAATGATTGGAAACTGACAAAATTGCTAGGGTGTGTGTATTAATAAATTGACAATCTAACACACACCATACAATCTTTAGAAAGATTGAAGAAAAATATCTAGCATTCCAGATTGGTAAAAATCGAAGAAAACGGGAAATCCGATCGGATTTTTCAGTCGAATTAAAAATAAAAAGCTTTCAATCTTTTCGGGAGATCTGATCGTTTTTATTGAATTGCCGTAAAATCGGATCATTTTATTGTATCGTACCTTTACTATTGTAATGCCCAACGACACAGAGACACTCCACAGTGCTCTGCTGTTACCGAACAGGTGTTTGTGAATTGAAGCATAGTATTTAACTAAATGACTGAACTACTACTGTACCTGTGAAAATATTGAGGAATTAGCAAAAAATAAAATCTAAAATACCGAATGCTGTATTTTCCCGACTTTTTTTTTTTTTTTATTATTGAACAGCCTTTGATGAATTGAAGCCATTGCGTATATTATAGATAATGGCAGTTGGTGCTGTCTGTAACGATCGGTGTAACACAGAGAGGGTCTGATTACCGGTGATCTGCAGTATCACCGAGAATGCAGAATATACCCGATTATTGATGATCTGCAGTATCACCGATAATCAGATATATCTACTAACCTCTGGACACCTGAGATGAGAGTGTTTGGGTGCAACAGTATACTTTGAGGAAAGCACCCAGGAAATGTGAGCAAGACAGTAGGATCTACTGTGATGGGTTAGCTTCCTTCCACAAGCCTGCTACTCCCCAAGGGGTGGAGCCAGGCTGAGACAGTGGGAAGGACAGAACGTGAGTGACACCAGTGGAGGAGTGTCACTGACAGATCTGTGAACTATCTCCTAACAGGGGAGATAGTTCTCGAGGTCGGACAAGCCAGGTCGTAAACACATGGACAGATAAGGTACAGAGACAATAGGCAGATACAGAATCCAGAGACTAGCCAGGTATCGGCAACAGAGAATCAGAAATACAAGGTACAAAATCAGAGATCAGGAGAATGGTCGGAAATGCAGAAGGTCATAACAGATAATCAACAATGTCTAAGCTTGAGTGTGAGCTCCAAGATTCTCACACTCCAGGACTAACTAGATCATACAAATAATACAGATGGTACAGAATTCCTAGACTAAGGTGTGAGATCCGTAGTCGTCAACACCTTGGAAACTAGTCTAGATGACAATACAGATAGTAACAGAATTCCTAGGCTAAGGTGTGAGTTCCGTGATCATCAACACCTTGGAAACTGTCTAATAATCACAGATACTGACAAGGTCTGAGTGCTACCACGTAGTGATCGCAACGCCAGACACCAGAGAAATGACCAGCACCCAGTATATATACACTAGCGCTCACCAGCGCCTCCCCTAAGTGCTGGACCAATGAAAGTTGCTGCAATTGTCAGCTGACCGGCCTGGTCAGCTGACCCTCCTCTGACTGCCATAAAGGCCCTGCCTCTCTGCGCGCGCACGCGTCCTCCTGAACCAGTGTGGACTATCAGTCCAAGCCACACCAGTCATGTGTTGTAATGTTGTTGCTGTATGGGATGCGGAATCCGCCGCCACGCTGTCTGAGCGTGCGGCGTTTCCTCCGCATTCCGCCTTACTGAGAGAAGCAGGCCTACCATCTTTCCCCGAATTTAAGACATCCTCCAAAAGTAAGCTCTAGCCCATATTTCGAGTATACTCGAAATATAAGGCATCCTCCTAAAATAAGCCCTAGTTAGAATGGGCGCTAGGGTCCTGCTCCACATACCCCCCAATAGGGAATCTGCCTATATATACAGGGGGAATCTGGCTAAATACTAAAGGGGGGATCTGGCTACCACCGCAAAATATAAGACCTCCCTGAAAATAAGCCATAGCACATATTTTGGAAGGAAAATTAATATAAGACAGTGTCTTATTTTCGGGGAAACACGGTATGCGAGCAACTAGCCGCATTGGACGCGGAATCCGCCGCCCTGTAGTTAGAGCATGCGGCGGTTTCTCCGCGTTCCAACTGCGTCCCAACAGCCATGTCAAACACGGAATCAGCCGCCTCACTCTGAGTATTGGCGGCGGCTTTTCCGCGTTTTCTCACACTGTCTATATTTTTTTGTCTGCCAGTAGTAAAGATGATAACATGCAGGCTGAATGTGGATCAAACTATATGAACAATTTCTTGATCTCTTGTGTTTTTTTTAACTCTTCACTTTGCAGTGTGTTGATTTACTATATTTTTACCCCCTTTACGCTAAAGTTCCTCTCTAAATTCAAATGACCGTGCGACCTACTAGAAGAAGACATGCACTGGAGTGTAGGAACCCTTCTAGGGTTCTGGCTTACGTGGTACACGTGGGCGGCCATGATGAGATCTCTCTACAGGCGTGGTCAGAGAGGGAAGGGTCACATCCGCAGAGGAACCTGCAGGAGAACATGCCAACAACACGTGTTACTGATCATTGTACAGACAAGAATACACAGCTGTACTCCTCTGCAGTGGTCAGAGAGAGGTCACATCCACAGAGGAACATGCACGTGTTACTGATCATTGTACAGTATGGGGGAGGGGAGGTAGGTACAGTATGGGGGAGGGGAGGTAGGTACAGTATGGGGGAGGAGGTACAGTATGGGAGGAGGGGAGGTAGGTACAGTATGGGGGAGGGGAGGTAGGTACAGTATGGGGGAGGAGGTACAGTATCAGGGGGGAGGGGAGCAGTGTTCTCCCCAGGGCTAATTAGGTAGGTGTGGGGGGGGGGGGAGGTACAGTATGGGGGAGGGGAGGTAGGTACAGTATGAAAGAGGAGGGGATGTACAATATGGGAGGGGGGGTAGGTACAGTATGGGGGGGGGGGAGGTAGGTACAGTATGGGGGGAGGGGAGGTACAATATAGGGGAGGTACAATATGGGGGGAAGGTAGGTACAGTATGGAGGGGGGGGGGAGGTAGGTACAGTATGAGGGGGGAGGGGAGGTACAATAAAGGGGAGGTACAATATGGGGAGAGGGGAGGTAGGTACAGTATGGGGGGAGGGGAGGTACAGTGGGGGGGGGGGGGAGGTACAGTATGGGGGGAGGTAGGCACAGTATAGGGGGAGGGGAGGTAGGTACAGTATGAGGGGGAGGGGAGGTACAATAAAGGGGAGGTACAATATGGGGGGAGGGGAGGTAGGTACAGTATGGGGGGGGGGACGTACAGAATGGGGGGAGGTAGGCACAGTATGGGGGGAGGAGAGGAAGGTAAAGTATGGGGGAGGGGAGGTACAGTATGGGAGGAGGGGAGGTACAGTATGGGGGGAGGGGAGGTAGGTACAGTATGGGGGGGGGGAGGGGAGGTACAATATAGGGGAGGTACAATATGGGGAAAGGGGAGGTAGGTACAATATGGGGGGGAGGGGAGGTAGGTACAGTATGAGGGGGGAGGGGAGGTACAATATGGGGGGAGGGGAGGTGGGTGGGCACAGCACTGAGAGGAGGCACGCACTGATCCGGATAGAGGGGTGGGTGGGGCTCTAGCGGTAGTAGTGACGTCACATACCGGGCAGCAGCGGCTCCGGTCAGAGACGGATCAGCGGAGGTTTCGCTCTCCGGGCGCCGCCATGACAGCAGCACCGCGCATGCGCGTCGACCCGGGATCCCGCCCGTGACGTCACCGCTCAGATCCCGCAGCGCTGCTTTGACCACGCCCACCCGCTGCTGTGCCTGCCTGGCTCCTCCCACCCCTAAGTCTTCACCCAATCACGTTATCGCTGCTCCATCCTCAGCCCTGAATTATTGTATTATGTTTATAATTATATAGTTATTATTGTCATTTTTACTGTGTATGAATATATTAATGTACAACAAGAGAGACTCAGAGTGTGACCTATAGGAAGATCCTAGGGGGAGGTGACCCTCAGCGGTGTGACCTATAGGGGAGGTGACCCTCAGCGGTGTGACCTGTGGGGAGATAACCCTCAGCGGTGTGACCTATGGGGAGATAACCCTCAGCGGTGTGACCTGTGGGGAGATGACCCTCAGCGGTGTGACCTGTGGGGAGATAACCCTGAGCGGTGTGACCTATGGGGAGATGACCCTCAGCGGTGTGACCTGTGGGGGGAGATGACCCTCAGCAGTGTGACCTGTGGGGAGATGACCCTCAGCGGTGTGACCTGTGGGGAGATAACCCTCAGCGGTGTGACCTGTGGGGAGATGACCCTCAGCGGTGTGACCTGTGGGGAGATGACCCTCAGCGGTGTGACCTATGGGGGAGATGACCCTCAGCGGTGTGACCTGTGGGGGGAGATGACCCTCAGCAGTGTGACCTATGGGGGAGATGACCCTCAGCGGAGTGACCTGTGGGGAGATAACCCTGAGCGGTGTGACCTATGGGGAGATGACCCTCAGCGGTGTGACCTGTGGGGGGAGATGACCCTCAGCAGTGTGACCTGTGGGGAGATGACCCTCAGCGGTGTGACCTGTGGGGAGATAACCCTCAGCGGTGTGACCTGTGGGGAGATGACCCTCAGCGGTGTGACCTGTGGGGAGATGACCCTCAGCGGTGTGACCTATGGGGGAGATGACCCTCAGCGGTGTGACCTGTGGGGGGAGATGACCCTCAGCAGTGTGACCTATGGGGGAGATGACCCTCAGCGGAGTGACCTGTGGGGAGATGACCCTCAGCGGTGTGACCTATGGGGAGATGACCCTCAGCGGAGTGACCTGTGGGGCGATAACCCTCAGCGGTGTGACCTAGGGGGAGATATGACCCTCAGCGGTGTGACCTATGGGGGAGATGACCCTCAGCGGTGTGACCTGTGGGGGGAGATGACCCTCAGCAGTGTGACCTATGGGGGAGATGACCCTCAGCGGAGTGACCTGTGGGGAGATGACCCTCAGCGGAGTGACCTGTGGGGCGATAACCCTCAGCGGTGTGACCTAGGGGGAGATAACCCTCAGCGGTGTGACCTGTGGGGAGATGACCCTCAGCGGTGTGACCTATGGGGAGATGACCCTCAGCGGAGTGACCTATGGGGAGATGACCCTCAGCGGTGTGACCTGCGGGGAGATGACCCTCAGCGGTGTGACCTGTGGGGAGATAACCCTCAGCGGTGTGACCTGTGGGGAGATAACCCTCAGCGGTGTGACCTATGGGGAGATGACCCTCAGCGGTGTGACCTGTGGGGAGATGACCCTCAGCGGTGTGACCTGTGGGGAGATGACCCTCAGAGGTGTGACCTATGGGGAGATGACCCTCACCGGAGTGACCTATGGGGAGATGACCCTCAGCGGTGTGACCTGTGGGGAGATGACCCTCAGCGGTGTGACCTGTGGGGAGATAACCCTCAGCGGTGTGACCTGTGGGGAGATAACCCTCAGCGGTGTGACCTATGGGGAGATAACCCTCAGCGGTGTGACCTATGGGGAGATATGACCCTCAGCGGTGTGACCTGTGGGGAGATGACCCTCAGCGGTGTGACCTGTGGGGAGATGACCCTCAGCGGTGTGACCTGTGGGGAGATCACCCTCAGCGGTGTGACCTGTGGGGAGATATGACCCTCAGCGGTGTGACCTATGGGGGAGATATGACCCTCAGCGGTGTGACCTATGGGGAGATGACCCTCAGCGGTGTGACCTGTGGGGAGATGACCCTCAGCGGTGTGACCTGTGGGGAGATGACCCTCAGCGGTGTGACCTATGAGGGAGGTGACCCTCAGCAGTGTGACCTGTGGGGAGATGACCCTCAGCGGTGTGACCTGTGGGGAGGTGACCCTCAGCGGTGTGACCTGTGGGGAGATAACCCTCAGCGGTGTGACCTATGGGGAGATGACCCTCAGCGGTGTGACCTGTGGGGAGATAACCCTCAGCGGTGTGACCTGTGGGGAGGTGACCCTCAGCGGTGTGACCTATGGGGAGATGACCCTCAGCGGTGTGACCTATGGGGAGATAACCCTCAGCGGTGTGACCTATGGGGAGATATGACCCTCAGCGGTGTGACCTGTGGGGAGATGACCCTCAGCGGTGTGACCTGTGGGGAGATGACCCTCAGCGGTGTGACCTGTGGGGAGATGACCCTCAGCAGTGTGACCTATGGGGGAGATGACCCTCAGCGGTGTGACCTGTGGAGAGATGACCCTCAGCGGTGTGACCTATGGGGAGATATGACCCTCAGCGGTGTGACCTGTGGGGGAGATGACCCTCAGCGGTGTGACCTGTGGGGGAGGTGACCCTCAGCGGTGTGACCTATGGGGAGATAACCCTCAGCGGTGTGACCTGTGGGGAGATGACCCTCAGCGGTGTGACCTGTGGGGAGATGACCCTCAGCGGTGTGACCTGTGGGGGAGATGACCCTCAGCGGTGTGACCTGTGGGGGAGATGACCCTCAGCGGTGTGACCTGTGGGGGAGGTGACCCTCAGCGGTGTGACCTATGGGGAGATGACCCTCAGCGGTGTGACCTGTGGGGGAGATGACCCTCAGCGGTGTGACCTGTGGGGGAGATGACCCTCAGCGGTGTGACCTGTGGGGGAGGTGACCCTCAGCGGTGTGACCTATGGGGAGATGACCCTCAGCGGTGTGACCTGTGGGGAGATGACCCTCAGCGGTGTGACCGATGGGGGAGGTGACCCTCAGTGGTGTGACCTGTGGGGAGATAACCCTCAGCAGTGTGACCTATGGGGGAGGTGACCCTCAGCGGTGTGACCTATGGGGAGATGACCCTCAGCGGTGTGACCTATGGGGAGATGACCCTCTGCGGTGTGACCTGTGGGGAGATGACCCTCAGCGGTGTGACCTATGGGGGAGACGACCCTCAGCGGTGTGACCTGTGGGGAGACGACCCTCAGCGGTGTGACCTATGGGGAGACAACCCTCAGCGGTGTGACCTGTGGGGAGATGACCCTCAGCGGTGTTACCTGTGGGGAGATGACCCTCAGCGGTGTGACCTGTGGGGAGATGACCCTCAGCGGTGTGACCTGTGGGGAGATAACCCTCAGCGGTGTGACCTGTGGGGAGATAACCCTTAGCGGTGTGACCTATGGGGAGATATGACCCTCAGCGGTGTGACCTGTGGGGAAATGACCCTCAGCGGTGTGACCTGTGGGGAGATGACCCTCAGCGGTGTGACCTGTGGGGAGATGACCCTCAGCGGTGTGACCTATGGGGGGATGACCCTCAGCGGTGTGACCTATGGGGAGATGACCCTCAGCGGTGTGACCTATGGGGAGATGACCCTCAGCGGTGTGACCTATGGGGAGATAACCCTCAGCGGTGTGACCTATGGGGGAGATGACCCTCAGCGGTGTGACCTATGGGGGAGGTGACCCTCAGCGGTGTGACCTGTGGGGAGATGACCCTCAGCGGTGTGACCTATGGGGAGACGACCCTCAGCGGTGTGACCTGTGGGGAGATGACCCTCAGCGGTGTGACCTGTGGGGAGATGACCCTCAGCGGTGTGACCTGTGGGGAGATAACCCTCAGCGGTGTGACCTGTGGGGAGATAACCCTCAGCGGTGTGACCTATGGGGAGATAACCCTCAGCGGTGTGACCTATGGGGAGATATGACCCTCAGCGGTGTGACCTGTGGGGAGATGACCCTCAGCGGTGTGACCTGTGGGGAGATGACCCTTAGCGGTGTGACCTGTGGGGAGATGACCCTCAGCGGTGTGACCTGTGGGGGGATGACCCTCAGCGGTGTGACCTATGGGGAGATAACCCTCAGCGGTGTGACCTATGGGGAGATGACCCTCAGCGGTGTGACCTATGGGGAGATAACCCTCAGCGGTGTGACCTATGGGGGAGATGACCCTCAGCGGTGTGACCTATGGGGGAGGTGACCCTCAGCGGTGTGACCTGTGGGGAGATGACCCTCAGCGGTGTGACCTATGGGGAGACAACCCTCAGCGGTGTGACCTGTGGGGAGATGACCCTCAGCGGTGTGACCTGTGGGGAGATGTTAACCCTCAGCGGTGTGACCTATGGGGAGATGACCCTCAGCGGTGTGACCTGTGGGGAGATGACCCTCAGCGGTGTGACCTAGGGGGAGATAACCCTCAGCGGTGTGACCTATGGGGAGATGACCCTCAGCGGTGTGACCTATGGGGAGATAACCCTCAGCGGTGTGACCTATGTGGAGATGACCCTCAGCGGTGTGACCTATGGGGAGATGACCCTCAGCGGTGTTACCTGTGGGGAGATGACCCTCAGCGGTGTGACCTAGGGGGAGATAACCCTCAGCGGTGTGACCTATGGGGAGATGACCCTCAGCGGTGTGACCTATGGGGAGATAACCCTCAGCGGTGTGACCTATGGGGAGATGACCCTCAGCGGAGTGACCTGTGGGGCGATAACCCTCAGCGGAGTGACCTATGGGGAGATGACCCTCAGCGGTGTGACCTGTGGGGAGATAACCCTCAGCGGTGTGACCTGTGGGGAGATGACCCTCAGCGGTGTGACCTATGGGGGGATAACCCTCAGCGGTGTGACCTGTGTGGAGATGACCCTCAGCGGTGTGACCTGTGGGGAGATGACCCTCAGCGGTGTGACCTATGGGGAGATGACCCTCAGCGGTGTGACCTATGGGGAGATGACCCTCAGCGGATTGACCTGTGGGGCGATGACCCTCAGCGGTGTGACCTATGGGGAGATGACCCTCAGCGGTGTGACCTATGGGGAGATGACCCTCAGCGGAGTGACCTATGGGGAGATGACCCTCAGCGGAGTGACCTGTGGGGCGATAACCCTCAGCGGTGTGACCTATGGGGAGATGACCCTCAGCGGAGTGACCTGTGGGGAGATGACCCTCAGCGGAGTGACCTGTGGGGCGATTACCCTCAGCGGTGTGACCTGTGGGGAGATGACCCTCAGCGGTGTGACCTATGGGGAGATGACCCTCAGAGGTGTGACCTATGGGGAGATGACCCTCAGCGGAGTGACCTATGGGGAGATGACCCTCAGCGGTGTGACCTGTGGGGAGATGACCCTCAGCGGTGTGACCTGTGGGGAGATGACCCTCAGCGGTGTGACCTGTGGGGAGATAACCCTCAGCGGTGTGACCTATGGGGAGATAACCCTCAGCGGTGTGACCTATGGGGAGATATGACCCTCAGCGGTGTGACCTGTGGGGAGATGACCCTCAGCGGTGTGACCTGTGGGGAGATGACCCTCAGCGGTGTGACCTGTGGGGAGATGACCCTCAGCGGTGTGACCTATGGGGGGATGACCCTCAGCGGTGTGACCTATGGGGAGATAACCCTCAGCGGTGTGACCTATGGGGAGATGACCCTCAGCGGTGTGACCTATGGGGAGATAACCCTCAGCGGTGTGACCTATGGGGGAGATGACCCTCAGCGGTGTGACCTATGGGGGAGGTGACCCTCAGCGGTGTGACCTGTGGGGAGACGACCCTCAGCGGTGTGACTTATGGGGAGATGACCCTCAGCGGTGTGACCTATGGGGAGGTGACCCTCAGCGGTGTGACCTATGGGGAGATAACCCTCAGCGGTGTGACCTGTGGGGAGATGACCCTCAGCGGTGTGACCTGTGGGGAGGTGACCCTCAGCGGTGTGACCTGTGGGGAGATAACCCTCAGCAGTGTGACCTGTGGGGAGATAACCCTCAGCGGTGTGACCTATGGGGAGATGACCCTCAGCGGTGTGACCTGTGGGGAGATGACCCTCAGCGGTGTGACCTAGGGGGAGATAACCCTCAGCGGTGTGACCTATGGGGAGATGACCCTCAGCGGTGTGACCTATGGGGAGATAACCCTCAGCGGTGTGACCTATGGGGAGATGACCCTCAGCGGTGTGACCTATGGGGAGATGACCCTCAGCGGTGTGACCTATGGGGAGATGACCCTCAGCGGAGTGACCTGTGGGGAGATGACCCTCAGCGGTGTGACCTGTGGGGAGATGACCCTCAGCGGTGTGACCTGTGGGGAGATAACCCTCAGCGGTGTGACCTATGGGGAGATAACCCTCAGCGGTGTGACCTATGGGGAGATATGACCCTCAGCGGTGTGACCTGTGGGGAGATGACCCTCAGCGGTGTGACCTGTGGGGAGATGACCCTCAGCGGTGTGACCTGTGGGGAGATGACCCTCAGCGGTGTGACCTATGGGGGGATGACCCTCAGCGGTGTGACCTATGGGGAGATAACCCTCAGCGGTGTGACCTATGGGGAGATGACCCTCAGCGGTGTGACCTATGGGGAGATAACCCTCAGCGGTGTGACCTATGGGGGAGATGACCTTCAGCAGTGTGACCTATGGGGGAGGTGACCCTCAGCGGTGTGACCTTTGGGGAGATGACCCTCAGCGGTGTGACCTATGGGGAGACGACCCTCAGCGGTGTGACCTGTGGGGAGATGACCCTCAGCGGTGTGACCTGTGGGGAGATGACCCTCAGCGGTGTGACCTGTGGGGAGATAACCCTCAGCGGTGTGACCTGTGGGGAGATAACCCTCAGCGGTGTGACCTATGGGGAGATAACCCTCAGCGGTGTGACCTATGGGGAGATATGACCCTCAGCGGTGTGACCTGTGGGGAGATGACCCTCAGCGGTGTGACCTGTGGGGAGATGACCCTCAGCGGTGTGACCTGTGGGGAGATGACCCTCAGCGGTGTGACCTATGGGGGGATGACCCTCAGCGGTGTGACCTATGGGGAGATAACCCTCAACGGTGTGACCTATGGGGAGATGACCCTCAGCGGTGTGACCTATGGGGAGATAACCCTCAGCGGTGTGACCTATGGGGAGATGACCCTCAGCGGTGTGACCTGTGGGGAGATGACCCTCAGCGGTGTGACCTAGGGGGAGATAACCCTCAGCGGTGTGACCTATGGGGAGATGACCCTCAGTGGAGTGACCTATGGGGAGATGACCCTCAGCGGTGTGACCTATGGGGAGATGACCCTCAGCGGTGTGACCTGTGGGGAGATGACCCTCAGCGGTGTGACCTATGGGGAGATAACCCTCAGCGGTGTGACTTATGGGGAGATGACCCTCAGCGGTGTGACCTATGGGGAGATGACCCTCAGCGGTGTGACCTGTGGGGAGATGACCCTCAGCGGTGTGACCTGTGGGGAGATGACCCTCAGCGGTGTGACCTGTGGGGAGATCACCCTCAGCGGTGTGACCTGTGGGGAGATATGACCCTCAGCGGTGTGACCTATGGGGGAGATATGACCCTCAGCGGTGTGACCTATGGGGAGATGACCCTCAGCGGTGTGACCTGTGGGGAGATGACCCTCAGCGGTGTGACCTGTGGGGAGATGACCCTCAGCGGTGTGACCTATGAGGGAGGTGACCCTCAGCAGTGTGACCTGTGGGGAGATGACCCTCAGCGGTGTGACCTGTGGGGAGGTGACCCTCAGCGGTGTGACCTGTGGGGAGATAACCCTCAGCGGTGTGACCTATGGGGAGATGACCCTCAGCGGTGTGACCTGTGGGGAGATAACCCTCAGCGGTGTGACCTGTGGGGAGGTGACCCTCAGCGGTGTGACCTATGGGGAGATGACCCTCAGCGGTGTGACCTATGGGGAGATAACCCTCAGCGGTGTGACCTATGGGGAGATATGACCCTCAGCGGTGTGACCTGTGGGGAGATGACCCTCAGCGGTGTGACCTGTGGGGAGATGACCCTCAGCGGTGTGACCTGTGGGGAGATGACCCTCAGCAGTGTGACCTATGGGGGAGATGACCCTCAGCGGTGTGACCTGTGGAGAGATGACCCTCAGCGGTGTGACCTATGGGGAGATATGACCCTCAGCGGTGTGACCTGTGGGGGAGATGACCCTCAGCGGTGTGACCTGTGGGGGAGGTGACCCTCAGCGGTGTGACCTATGGGGAGATAACCCTCAGCGGTGTGACCTGTGGGGAGATGACCCTCAGCGGTGTGACCTGTGGGGAGATGACCCTCAGCGGTGTGACCTGTGGGGGAGATGACCCTCAGCGGTGTGACCTGTGGGGGAGATGACCCTCAGCGGTGTGACCTGTGGGGGAGGTGACCCTCAGCGGTGTGACCTATGGGGAGATGACCCTCAGCGGTGTGACCTGTGGGGGAGATGACCCTCAGCGGTGTGACCTGTGGGGGAGATGACCCTCAGCGGTGTGACCTGTGGGGGAGGTGACCCTCAGCGGTGTGACCTATGGGGAGATGACCCTCAGCGGTGTGACCTGTGGGGAGATGACCCTCAGCGGTGTGACCGATGGGGGAGGTGACCCTCAGTGGTGTGACCTGTGGGGAGATAACCCTCAGCAGTGTGACCTATGGGGGAGGTGACCCTCAGCGGTGTGACCTATGGGGAGATGACCCTCAGCGGTGTGACCTATGGGGAGATGACCCTCTGCAGTGTGACCTGTGGGGAGATGACCCTCAGCGGTGTGACCTATGGGGGAGACGACCCTCAGCGGTGTGACCTGTGGGGAGACGACCCTCAGCGGTGTGACCTATGGGGAGACAACCCTCAGCGGTGTGACCTGTGGGGAGATGACCCTCAGCGGTGTTACCTGTGGGGAGATGACCCTCAGCGGTGTGACCTGTGGGGAGATGACCCTCAGCGGTGTGACCTGTGGGGAGATAACCCTCAGCGGTGTGACCTGTGGGGAGATAACCCTTAGCGGTGTGACCTATGGGGAGATATGACCCTCAGCGGTGTGACCTGTGGGGAAATGACCCTCAGCGGTGTGACCTGTGGGGAGATGACCCTCAGCGGTGTGACCTGTGGGGAGATGACCCTCAGCGGTGTGACCTATGGGGGGATGACCCTCAGCGGTGTGACCTATGGGGAGATGACCCTCAGCGGTGTGACCTATGGGGAGATGACCCTCAGCGGTGTGACCTATGGGGAGATAACCCTCAGCGGTGTGACCTATGGGGGAGATGACCCTCAGCGGTGTGACCTATGGGGGAGGTGACCCTCAGCGGTGTGACCTGTGGGGAGATGACCCTCAGCGGTGTGACCTATGGGGAGACGACCCTCAGCGGTGTGACCTGTGGGGAGATGACCCTCAGCGGTGTGACCTGTGGGGAGATGACCCTCAGCGGTGTGACCTGTGGGGAGATAACCCTCAGCGGTGTGACCTGTGGGGAGATAACCCTCAGCGGTGTGACCTATGGGGAGATAACCCTCAGCGGTGTGACCTATGGGGAGATATGACCCTCAGCGGTGTGACCTGTGGGGAGATGACCCTCAGCGGTGTGACCTGTGGGGAGATGACCCTTAGCGGTGTGACCTGTGGGGAGATGACCCTCAGCGGTGTGACCTGTGGGGGGATGACCCTCAGCGGTGTGACCTATGGGGAGATAACCCTCAGCGGTGTGACCTATGGGGAGATGACCCTCAGCGGTGTGACCTATGGGGAGATAACCCTCAGCGGTGTGACCTATGGGGGAGATGACCCTCAGCGGTGTGACCTATGGGGGAGGTGACCCTCAGCGGTGTGACCTGTGGGGAGATGACCCTCAGCGGTGTGACCTATGGGGAGACAACCCTCAGCGGTGTGACCTGTGGGGAGATGACCCTCAGCGGTGTGACCTGTGGGGAGATGTTAACCCTCAGCGGTGTGACCTATGGGGAGATGACCCTCAGCGGTGTGACCTGTGGGGAGATGACCCTCAGCGGTGTGACCTAGGGGGAGATAACCCTCAGCGGTGTGACCTATGGGGAGATGACCCTCAGCGGTGTGACCTATGGGGAGATAACCCTCAGCGGTGTGACCTATGTGGAGATGACCCTCAGCGGTGTGACCTATGGGGAGATGACCCTCAGCGGTGTTACCTGTGGGGAGATGACCCTCAGCGGTGTGACCTAGGGGGAGATAACCCTCAGCGGTGTGACCTATGGGGAGATGACCCTCAGCGGTGTGACCTATGGGGAGATAACCCTCAGCGGTGTGACCTATGGGGAGATGACCCTCAGCGGAGTGACCTGTGGGGCGATAACCCTCAGCGGAGTGACCTATGGGGAGATGACCCTCAGCGGTGTGACCTGTGGGGAGATAACCCTCAGCGGTGTGACCTGTGGGGAGATGACCCTCAGCGGTGTGACCTATGGGGGGATAACCCTCAGCGGTGTGACCTGTGTGGAGATGACCCTCAGCGGTGTGACCTGTGGGGAGATGACCCTCAGCGGTGTGACCTATGGGGAGATGACCCTCAGCGGTGTGACCTATGGGGAGATGACCCTCAGCGGATTGACCTGTGGGGCGATGACCCTCAGCGGTGTGACCTATGGGGAGATGACCCTCAGCGGTGTGACCTATGGGGAGATGACCCTCAGCGGAGTGACCTATGGGGAGATGACCCTCAGCGGAGTGACCTGTGGGGCGATAACCCTCAGCGGTGTGACCTATGGGGAGATGACCCTCAGCGGAGTGACCTGTGGGGAGATGACCCTCAGCGGAGTGACCTGTGGGGCGATTACCCTCAGCGGTGTGACCTGTGGGGAGATGACCCTCAGCGGTGTGACCTATGGGGAGATGACCCTCAGAGGTGTGACCTATGGGGAGATGACCCTCAGCGGAGTGACCTATGGGGAGATGACCCTCAGCGGTGTGACCTGTGGGGAGATGACCCTCAGCGGTGTGACCTGTGGGGAGATGACCCTCAGCGGTGTGACCTGTGGGGAGATAACCCTCAGCGGTGTGACCTATGGGGAGATAACCCTCAGCGGTGTGACCTATGGGGAGATATGACCCTCAGCGGTGTGACCTGTGGGGAGATGACCCTCAGCGGTGTGACCTGTGGGGAGATGACCCTCAGCGGTGTGACCTGTGGGGAGATGACCCTCAGCGGTGTGACCTATGGGGGGATGACCCTCAGCGGTGTGACCTATGGGGAGATAACCCTCAGCGGTGTGACCTATGGGGAGATGACCCTCAGCGGTGTGACCTATGGGGAGATAACCCTCAGCGGTGTGACCTATGGGGGAGATGACCCTCAGCGGTGTGACCTATGGGGGAGGTGACCCTCAGCGGTGTGACCTGTGGGGAGACGACCCTCAGCGGTGTGACTTATGGGGAGATGACCCTCAGCGGTGTGACCTATGGGGAGGTGACCCTCAGCGGTGTGACCTATGGGGAGATAACCCTCAGCGGTGTGACCTGTGGGGAGATGACCCTCAGCGGTGTGACCTGTGGGGAGGTGACCCTCAGCGGTGTGACCTGTGGGGAGATAACCCTCAGCAGTGTGACCTGTGGGGAGATAACCCTCAGCGGTGTGACCTATGGGGAGATGACCCTCAGCGGTGTGACCTGTGGGGAGATGACCCTCAGCGGTGTGACCTAGGGGGAGATAACCCTCAGCGGTGTGACCTATGGGGAGATGACCCTCAGCGGTGTGACCTATGGGGAGATAACCCTCAGCGGTGTGACCTATGGGGAGATGACCCTCAGCGGTGTGACCTATGGGGAGATGACCCTCAGCGGTGTGACCTATGGGGAGATGACCCTCAGCGGAGTGACCTGTGGGGAGATGACCCTCAGCGGTGTGACCTGTGGGGAGATGACCCTCAGCGGTGTGACCTGTGGGGAGATAACCCTCAGCGGTGTGACCTATGGGGAGATAACCCTCAGCGGTGTGACCTATGGGGAGATATGACCCTCAGCGGTGTGACCTGTGGGGAGATGACCCTCAGCGGTGTGACCTGTGGGGAGATGACCCTCAGCGGTGTGACCTGTGGGGAGATGACCCTCAGCGGTGTGACCTATGGGGGGATGACCCTCAGCGGTGTGACCTATGGGGAGATAACCCTCAGCGGTGTGACCTATGGGGAGATGACCCTCAGCGGTGTGACCTATGGGGAGATAACCCTCAGCGGTGTGACCTATGGGGGAGATGACCTTCAGCAGTGTGACCTATGGGGGAGGTGACCCTCAGCGGTGTGACCTTTGGGGAGATGACCCTCAGCGGTGTGACCTATGGGGAGACGACCCTCAGCGGTGTGACCTGTGGGGAGATGACCCTCAGCGGTGTGACCTGTGGGGAGATGACCCTCAGCGGTGTGACCTGTGGGGAGATAACCCTCAGCGGTGTGACCTGTGGGGAGATAACCCTCAGCGGTGTGACCTATGGGGAGATAACCCTCAGCGGTGTGACCTATGGGGAGATATGACCCTCAGCGGTGTGACCTGTGGGGAGATGACCCTCAGCGGTGTGACCTGTGGGGAGATGACCCTCAGCGGTGTGACCTGTGGGGAGATGACCCTCAGCGGTGTGACCTATGGGGGGATGACCCTCAGCGGTGTGACCTATGGGGAGATAACCCTCAACGGTGTGACCTATGGGGAGATGACCCTCAGCGGTGTGACCTATGGGGAGATAACCCTCAGCGGTGTGACCTATGGGGAGATGACCCTCAGCGGTGTGACCTGTGGGGAGATGACCCTCAGCGGTGTGACCTAGGGGGAGATAACCCTCAGCGGTGTGACCTATGGGGAGATGACCCTCAGTGGAGTGACCTATGGGGAGATGACCCTCAGCGGTGTGACCTATGGGGAGATGACCCTCAGCGGTGTGACCTGTGGGGAGATGACCCTCAGCGGTGTGACCTATGGGGAGATAACCCTCAGCGGTGTGACTTATGGGGAGATGACCCTCAGCGGTGTGACCTATGGGGAGGTGACCCTCAGCGGTGTGACCTATGGGGAGATAACCCTCAGCGGTGTGACCTGTGGGGAGATGACCCTCAGCGGTGTGACCTATGGGGAGGTGACCCTCAGCGGTGTGACCTATGGGGAGATGACCCTCAGCGGTGTGACCTATGGGGAGATGACCCTCAGCGGTGTGACCTATGGGGAGATGACCCTCAGCGGTGTGACCTGTGGGGAGATAACCCTCAGCGGAGTGACCTATGGGGAGATGACCCTCAGCTTAAACATGCAGAAAAATTGGCATGTCAGCTTTCCCTTGGAGACACCTACTCCTTTCTGTCCTTTTTTTTTTTTAAGAGTGGTGTCACACTTCACCCATCTCTTCAATAGAGATTGCCCGAACCTCCAATTTTCGGTTTGCGAACTTCCGCAAAAAGTTCGGTTTGCAGGAACTTTTGGGAACCGCAATAGACTTAAATGGGGAGGCGAACTTTGAAAACTAGAAGCATTTATGCTGGCCACAAAAGTGATGGAAAAGATGTTTCAAGGTGAGTTTTTTCAGTGACGAGAAGATCAATGGGAGAATCGCACACCACTGTGGAGGTGCCGGACCATGTGAACTATAGTCGAAAAAATCAAAAAGGTCCGCACACTCAATCAACCAATGTGACACAAATCCACTCCATTAGCCAACGACTCGTTTCGGGGCCCCATTCTGTGTTGTTTTACCTTGACAAAGGGGACCCCACGGGGCCCCGAAACGAGTCGTTGGCTAATGGAGTGGATTTGTGTCACATTGGTTGAATAAACCTTCATCTTGGATGGATTGAGTGTGCGGACCTTTTTGATTTTTTCAGTGACGAAGGAATTTTTTTTTTTAAAAAGGCGTTATAGCTTTTGAGGAAATTGATTTTAAAGATCTCCTTCTGACCGTGGTAAAATTAAACGCCCGCCAACTTTAGCGGTTAATAGGGATGGTCGATGGATTCCGCGGAATTAAAAATTCTGTGATTCCGACCGGAATTTGGTGATTCCGGTTCCGTTGCGACGGAACGGAATTGCTGTAGCGCTATGGCGTAATTTCCGCAGAAAAATGTGGAATTCCGCGGAAAAATGATCTCTCTCTCCCTCTCTCTCTCTCTCTCTCTCTCTCTCTCTCTCCTGAATGTTTTAACTTAAAACCATCAACAGATACCGGCAGAATTTCGGAATTCCGCCGGATTGAAAAAGCAATTCCGTTCCGACCAAGCAGAACGGAATGACCAATTTCCGCCCGAAATTGCGGAAAATACAATTCCGCGGAAAGTGGTGACCATCCCTACTAGAGAGAGATGAATCTACATGGGTATCTGGGGTTCTCTTCGGACAACTGTTGAACACAAAAGGCAAGGCCGTCCCTGTATGGGTGCCCGCAGTATAGGTTAGCCAGGTCTAGTTTCACTTAGTATAGGTCCCCCCAGTATAGGTAGCCAAGAATAGGTACCCCAGTATAGGTAGCCAAGAATAGGTACCCCAGTATAGGTAGCCAGGCATAGGTGAGCCAATATAGTTGCCCCCGCTATAGGTTAGCCAGGTAGGTGCCTCCAGTATAGGTAGCCAGTATAGTTGCCCCCAGTATAGGTTAGATAGGCAGGCGCCCCCGGTATAAGTTACATAGGTAGGTGCCCCAGTACAAGTTAGCTAGGTGGGTGCCTCTAATATAGGTAGCCAGAATAGTTGCCCCCAGCATAGGTTAGATAGGTAGGTGCCCCCAGTATAGGTCATTTAGGTAGGTGTAGCCAGTATAGTTGTCACCTGTATAGGCTAGCTAGGTAGGTAGGTGCCCCCAATACAGGTTAGATAAGTGCCCCCAGTATAGGTTAGATAAGTAGCTGCCCCCCAGTATAGGTTAGATAGGTAGGTTCCCCTCAGTATACGTTAGATAGGTAGGTGCCCCCCAGTATAGGTTAGATAGGTAGCTGCCCCCCAGTGTAGGTTAGATAGGTAGCTGCCCCCCAGTGTAGGTTAGATTAGGTAGGTGCCCCCCAGTATAGGTTAGATAGGTAGTTGCCCCCCAGTGTAGGTTAGATTAGGTAAGTGCCCCCCAGTATAGGTTAGATTAGGTAGCTGCCCTCCAGCGTAGGTTAGATGAGGTAGGTGCCCCCCAGGATAGGTAGCTGCCCCCCAGTGTTGGTTAGATAGGTAGCTGCCCCCCCAGTGTAGGTTAGATTAGGTAGGTGCCCCCCAGGATAGGTTAGATAGGTAGCTGCCCCCCAGGATAGGTTAGATAGGTAGCTGCCCCCCAGCGTAGGTTAGATTAGGTAGGTGCCCCCCAGGATAGGTTAGATAGGTAGCTGCCCCCCAGCTAGAGTTGAGCTGAAATTTTCGTAATTTCGCATTACTATAATTACGCATGCGAAATTTGCGATTACGATGCGAAATTGGCGTAGCGAAATTGCCATTAAAATCGTAATTAAAAATACCGTAAGCGTAATTTTCAACGCGAAATTTCGCGTTTCGTTCATGCCGTAATTTCGCATTAAACGCTACCGTAATTTCGCGTTAAACCGTAATGCTCCTTATAATATAAAAAAGCCGCCGACTTTAAGGGTTAATAGCAAAGCCCCCTTAAATGCTAAGAGCCTCAAATTTGGAGAATATATTAAGGAGATCAGGAGGAATAAGAGGAAAAATTTTTTTTTCAAAAAGACCTTATAGTTTTTGAGAAAATCGATGTTAAAGTTTCAAAGGAAAAATGTAAACATTTAAAAACCCGCCGACTTTAACGGTTAATAGCAAAGCCTGCTTAAAGTTTAGGAACACCAAATTCCCAGGGTATATTAAGGGGATCAGTGGGAATAAGAGGAAAAATTTTTTTTTCAAAAAGACCTTATAGTTTTTGAGAAAATCGATTTTTAAGTTTCAAGGGCGAAAATGTCTTTTAAATGCGGAAAATGTCAGTTTTTTTTGCACAGGTAACAATAGTGTATTATTTTCATAGATTCCCCCAAGTGGGAAGAGTTTTACTTACTTCGTTCTGAGTGTGGGAAATATAAAAAAAAAACGACGTGGGGTCCCCCCTCCCAGACCTCTTTAACCCCTTGTCCCCCATGCAGGCTGGGATAGCCAGAATGCGGAGCACCGACCGCGTGGGGCTCCGCACCCTGACTATACCAGCCCGCATGGTCCATGGATTGGGGGGTCTCGGAAGGGGAGGGGCAGCCAAGCTTTCCCCTCCCCCTCCGAGCCCTTGTCCAATCCAAGGACAAGGGGCTCTTCTCCACCTCCGATGGGCGGTGGAGGTGGAGGCCGCGATTTCCTGGGGGGGAGGTTCATGGTGGAATCTGGGAGTCCCCTTTAAAAAGGGGTCCCCCAGATGCCCACCCCCCCTCCCAGGAGAAATGAGTATAGAGGTACTTGTACCCCATACCCATTTCCTTTAAGAGTTAAAGTAAATAAACACACAGACACTTAGAAAAAGTATTTTAATTGAACAAAAAACATAACCACGAAAAAAGTCCTTTAATATTCTTAATTAACCATTAATACTTACCTGTCCCTTTAAATAAATGATCCCACGCAATATCCTCGGAAATGTTCTATCAGTTACAATGTAACAAAGTTATTACAATATAACAACTTTGTTACATTGTAACTACGCCGCACCCGACGTCACTCGCCGCCGCCGCCGCGTCTGCGCTGCAGGACCCGACAGAGCTCTGAGCTATAGCTCAGAGCTCTCGAAAGCATCTTTGTATTTGGGCTCCAAGGAGCCCCATTGGTCCTTAGCAGACCAATGGGGTTCCTTCTGATTTGAAGGAACCCCATTGGTCTGCTAAGGACCAATGGGGCTCCTTGGAGCCCAAATACAAAGATGCTTCTCAGAGCTCTGAGCTATATAGCTCAGAGCTCTGTCGGGTCCGTGCAGGACGCTAAGTCCCCGCCGGCTCCGCTGCCCTCCCCGCCTCTCCCACATGTCACCCACATGTCACCCACATGTGGGTGACATGTGGGTGACAGATGTGGGCGGGGTGGACAGCGGGAGCTGCGGGGACTTAGCGTCCTGCACGGACGCGTATGCGGCGGCTGAGCGGCGAGTGGCGTCGGGTGCGGCGTAGTTACAATGTAACAAAGTTGTTACATAATAACTTTGTTACATTGTAACTGATAGAACATTTCCGAGGATATTGCGTGGGATCATTTATTTAAAGGGACAGGTAAGTATTAATGGTTAATTAAGAATATTAAAGGACTTTTTTCGTGGTTATGTTTTTTGTTCAATTAAAATACTTTTTCTATGTGTTTGTGTGTTTATTTACTTTTAACTCTTAAAGGAAATGGGTAAGGGGTACTACAAGTACCTCTATACTCATTTCTCCTGGGAGGGGGGTGGGCATCTGGGGGACCCCTTTTTAAAGGGGACTCCCAGATTCCACCATGAACCCCCCACCCAGGAAATCGCGGCCTCCACCTCCACCGCCCATCGGAGGTGGAGAAGAGCCCCTTGTCCTTGGATTGGACAAGGGCTCGGAGGGGGAGGGGAAAGCTTGGCTGCCCCTCCCCTTCCGAGACCCCCCAATCCATGGACCATGCGGGCTGGTATAGTCATGGTGCGGAGCCCCACGCGGCCGGTGCTCCGCATTCTGGCTATCCCAGCCTGCATGGGGGACAAGGGGTTAAAGAGGTCTGGGAGGGGGGACCCCACGTCGTTTTTTTTTTATATTTCCCACACTCAGAACGAAGTAAGTAAAACTCTTCCCACTTGGGGGAATCTATGAAAATAATACACTATTGTTACCTGTGCAAAAAAAACTGACATTTTCCGCATTTAAAAGACATTTTCGCCCTTGAAACTTAAAAATCGATTTTCTCAAAAACTATAAGGTCTTTTTGAAAAAAATTTTTTTCCTCTTATTCCCACTGATCCCCTTAATATACCCTGGGAATTTGGTGTTCCTAAACTTTAAGCAGGCTTTGCTATTAACCGTTAAAGTCGGCGAGTTTTTAAATGTTTACATTTTTCCTTTGAAACTTTAACATCGATTTTCTCAAAAACTATAAGGTCTTTTTGAAAAAAATTTTTTTCCTCTTATTCCTCCTGATCTCCTTAATATATTCTCCAAATTTGAGGCTCTTAGCATTTAAGAGGGCTTTGCTATTAACCCTTAAAGTCGGCGGCTTTTTTATATTATACGGAGCGTTACGGTTTAACGCGAAATTACGGTAGCGTTTAATGCGAAATTACGGCATGATACGACTGTAATGCGAAAATTACGCGAAAATTACGCTTACGCGAAATTTCGCAAAATCCTTCTTCATTACGATTATGTACTTACGGCCATAATCGTAATTACACTAATTACGCGAAATTTCGCAAAATCGTAATTAGGTCATTACGCTCATCTCTACCCCCAGCGTAGGTTAGATTAGGTAGGTGCCCCCCAGGATAGGTAGCTGCCCCCCAGCGTAGGTTAGATTAGGTAGGTGCCCCCCAGGATAGGTTAGATAGGTAGCTGTCCCCCATAATGGAGGGGGGAATCACCGTAGCCGCGGGGAGGGCAACCCGACCTCTCCCGGGCCGCCCTCCGTGCTCCCCCCTCAGATGTATAGTGAGCTGCAGCCAGGGAGGGAGCGCTGTATACAACATACCTCCCTGGCTCCAAGCGCTGCTCTCTCGTCGCCGGTCTTCTCCCATCTGCCTACACGCGTATACATACGCTGCTTCCGGCTAAACAGGAAGCAGCGTGTGTATACGCGTGTAGGCAGAGAGAAGAAGACCGGCGGCGAGAGAGCAGCGCTTGGAGCCAGGGAGGTATGTTGTATACAGCGCTCCCTCCCTGGCTGCTGCTGCTCACTATACATCTGAGGGGGGAGCACGGAGGGCGGCCCGGGAGAGGTCGGGCTTCCCCCCTCCATTACAGCGCCCACCTCCCAACAGCGCCCCGGGCGGTGGCACGCCCTGCACAGGGCTAGAAACAGGCATGGCTTGAACCACCAACCTTGCGGTTAACAGCCGAACACGCTAACCTATTGCGCCACAGAGACTGTGTACCACAAAGACTGTGCACACAGTTGCTGTTGAATGATTTTATGGGGATGTATGTGTGTCTTTTGGAGGAAGGAAGTAAGTCTGCTCCAAGAAGTTTCAGCATGAAGTGTTGGTGGTATAATGGTTAGGATGGCAGCCTGCCAAGCACTAAACCTGGGTTTGATTCCTAGCCAATGTATGTGAGTTGGCTTTTGACATCCTACAAATCCCTAAGCAAGCTCATTTTTCTCTTGGATATATCATAATGGTACATGCTAGGCTGGCTTCAGCATGTAGCATTGTAGTGTGTTGTGTTGGTGGTATAATGGTTAGGATAGCAGCCTACAAAGCGGTAGGTTTGGGTTCTATTCCTGGCCAATGTGAGTTAGCTTTTGACATACTACAAATCCTTAAAGAGTAACTGTTAGCCCCAAAAATGCAATTTAAATCTCTATTGCAATCTTTTATTTACTATTTAAGTGAGCCAAAAAGGCAATGCAGAAGTTAAAAATCAATCTATTTTTTTTACTATGTAGCCTTTTCCCCAAGCTCCGGACGCAAAGCCGCATATCAGATACTGATGAGCATGCAGAGCATGCCTATGTCTGCCCAACCCCCCTCTCCCCCCCAGGACCAGGTGCCGATCTATTCGCACCACAAACAGCTGACCGCTCTGACAGGGAGAGAGAGCGGCAGCACTTCCAGGGCAGCCACCGCAGAGCAGCCGCCGCCGAGTCACATGTGAGACATGTGAGAGAGATGCACGGCAGCGGCTGCTCTGCAGTGGCTGCGCTGGAAGTGCTGCCGCTCTCTCTCCCTGTCAGAGCGGTCAGCTGTTTGTGGTGCGAATAGATCGGCACCTGGTCCTGGGGGGGAGAGGGGGGTTGGGCAGACATAGGCATGCTCTGCATGCTCATCAGTATCTGATATGCGGCTTTGCGTCCGGAGCTTGGGGAAAAGGCTACATAGTAAAAAAAATAGATTGATTTTTAACTTCTGCATTGCCTTTTTGGCTCACTTAAATAGTAAATAAAAGATTGCAATAGAGATTTAAATTTCATTTTTGGGGCTAACAGTTACTCTTTAAGCAAGCTCATTTTTCTCTTGGATATATCACAATGGTACATACTAGGCTGGCTTCAGCATGTAGCAATGTAGTGTGTTGTGTTGGTGGTATAATGGTTAGGATAGCAGTCTACAGAGCGGTAGGCCTGGGTTCGACTCCTGGCCAATGTGAGTTAGCTTTTGACATCCTACAAATCCCTAAGCAAGCTCATTTTTCTCTTGGATATATCACAATGGTACATGCTGTTATGATCACTTCTGCAGCATGTACTGCTGGCTGCACTTTTACTGAAGACAAGCAGTTTTTGATTTTTTTGCGTGCATTTGCTCGCATAGTTTTGCGTGCTCTTACACTGAGTTGATTCCATCTGCAGTCGCTCTGAAGTTAATGACAGGTTAATATGCTTTTGTGAAAACAAACATTGTCTCTTGCAGTGGGGCTGCAATCCCTTTCTTGCAGGCTGCATATCATTGTCTGCCTTTTCCTGCTGTCAGCTTGTGACTGATTATCATTCACCTGTGTGGGAATCTGCATGTCTGCTCCCATTGGATGACCTCAGTATAAAGGACTGCTTCCTGCAGTGCTCCATGGGCTATCATAGTCTCAGATTCAGTCTGTTACTCTGTCCGGCCCCCACCTCGTTCCTTGTCCGTGTGGACTGCACTGACTCCTGCGAAGGGGTCAGTGAGTCCTTCCAGTTCAGCTCTTGTTATCAGCAATTGTTACTTTGCTAGTCTTGCATCATATATTGGTTCATTGCCAATATATACGCATACTAGCGCGTTTGTTATTTTCCTTGTATTCGTGTTACGTTAATACATCAGTGTCGCTGATATATACGTACACAAACTGTTTATATCCTGTGTTCAGTCAGTTAGTTTCCAGCACGTTTTGGTAGGTTGCGCGTATTGTGATCACCCGTGCTAGCTAGTTCAGTCCTGATCCTAGTCCTGCTCCAGTTCTTAGTCAGTGTTCCTTGCTTATGTCATATATCGGTTTATCGCCGATATATACATATGTCAGTTAGTAGTTTGTAGTTCATTGATAGCTGTAACCATAATACGCTAGGAAATCATACCTATTGTATATTTGTGTGTATTACGTCTGTCTTCTTTGACTCTATTTCCTGACTATTCTGTCCTGTCCTTGTGAAGCACGCCACCGCTGCAATAGCATTGGCTGCCTCATTCCAGTCTGTCTTGTCTTGGACGTTTGCTGTCACTTAAGCAGTGACTAGTTCAGCAAGCGTTCATTCTGTTACCTGTCCTGATCTTCTGAGTTCTGGTTTATGCGCTCAGCGCTACCTTGCGCTGAGCCACTATAGTGAAAGGATTGTTTGTGGCTGTTCGGATCTCCGCCTGCTCTGTGCGCCACATCTCCTATTGGAGTCAGTCCTCTCCTCCACTAAACTGGGGATATCCTGGTTCCTTGTGCTAGTGTGTGTACCTCCTCCACGTCAGAATCCGCATTGTGTGCTGACTGTGGAGGATATACCACCAAGCTTAACATTTGCTAGGCTGGCTTCAGCATGTAGTGTTGGTGGTGGTATAGTGGTGAGGAGAGCTGCCTTTCAAGCACATGACCTGGGTTTGATTCCTGGCCAATGTATATGAGCTGGCTTTTGACATCCTACAATTCCCTGGAAGACAAGATCCTTCTGCGAAGGAGGGAAGAAGAAAAAGTACTAGGGGAACAGCCAACAGGTGCAATGGGCTACCATTTAGCATAAACAAGGTTTCATTTGTGATTACTTCAATTTTTCTGCCGGATTGTGGAATTCCGCAAAATTTTCTTAAAATTCCGGCGGGAATGTCATAGCGACGGAATTTAGCAATGGCGGAATCCGCGAATTCCGGCGGAACGGAATTTGCTCTTTCCGATCATCCCTAGCGGTTAATAGCAAAGTCCCTTTAAGAGCCAGAAACACCAAAATTGCTGGGAATGTTAAAGTGAACCTTAAGTGTCAAAAATAAATTGAGTTTTACTCACCTGGGGCTTACCTCAGCCCCCTGCAGCTGATCAGTGCCCACGGCGAGTCGCTCTGATGCTCCGGGTCCCGCTGGTGGCCACTTCCGGTTTCGCCGTCAGGACCCGTCAGGCTGGGGAACGCGGCTGATTCTACGCGTTTCCGCCAGCAGGATCCCGGAGCATCAGAGCGACTCGTCGTGGGCACCGATCAGCTGCAGGGGGCTGAGGTAAGCCCCAGGTGAGTAAAACTCAATTTATTTTTGACACTTAAGGTTCACTTTAATAGTGGAAACAAGAGTAAAAAAAAGACCTTATACTTTTTGAGAAAATCGATTTTAAAGTTTCAAAGAAAAAAGAGCCGTTTCATTAAAAAAAGAAACGATTCATTAAAAAGAAGCGGATGATTAATGAACCGTTTTTCAAAGGATGATGGCTCAGCAGTGGCACATTTTCTAGCATTGTAGGGACTCTTAGGGGGATTGTTAGGATTCCGCCTGTGGCATGTTCTGTTCATTGCAGGTGGAGCCGTAAATGGACAGTTCCGGCTTGTCAGTCTGCATTCAGTTGTGCATTTGCAGTGAGTCACATTTGTAATTGCTCTGAAGTTCTGGGCAGCTTGGGATGCTGTCATGAATTCAAGCATTGTCTGTTGCTGCTGAGTTGCAGTTACTTTCATGCAGGTTGTATAGTTTTGTCTGCCTTTTCTGGCTGTCAGCTTGTGACTGACTGCCATTCACTTGTGTGGAGATTTACATCTCTGCTCTCATTGGATGACCTCAGTATAAAGGTTTGCTTCCTTCAAGAGTGCTCGGGCGGAGTGAATGGCAGTCAGTCACAAGCTGACAGCCAGAAAAGGCAGACCAAACGCATAGTTTCAGCTCTGTCTAGGCTGTTACTGGGTCCCTTGATATTGTAAAATATTTTCCTTGTCTTAGTTCAGTTATTCCTGTGGAGCTACGTTATATATTTCCCACGGGGACATATTTCCGTACTCCTTCTAGTATAGAGATTCTGTATTGCCTAGTCTTGTTCACTGTATTGCTCCTGATCCTAGCCAGTCTTTCTTGCTTATGTTATATATCGGTTCATCGCCGATATATACATATGTTAGTGTGAGAAAACGCGGAAGAGCCGCCGCCATGAGCCAGCGGCCGGCGGCTCTTTCCGCGTGCAGCGACCTCACACACGGAGAGGCAGCCGCCTCCTCCCAGCATGGGGCGGCTGTCCCCGTGAAGAAGCGTGCGGAGCGCGGAGAAACCGCCGCGTCCGCGCATACCTCCGCTGTGGAGGCTCAGAGTGGGGCTGCTGTGGCTGGGACATGTAGTCCCTCCAGATTTAGAGTGACGCGCGCGCACTCAGGCAGGGCATATATAGTAGCCAGAGGTAGTCAGCTGACCAGGCTGGTCAGCTGACTCTGGCTTCACTCCCCATTGGTCCAGCACTGTGGGAGGTGCTGGGGAGCGAGATGGGTATATATACTGCTGGCTGGTCATTTCTCGGGTGTCTGGCGTTGCGATCACAATGTGGGAGCACGCAGACCCTTAGTCAGATCCGAAAGTGTGCCGGGACCAGCTGGAGCTGTAATCCTACACTTAGCTAGATTCTGTTGATAGCTAAAGTACTAGTTTGATTGTGATTATCTGTTATGACCTATTGCTTGCTCGACCATTCTCCTGAACTCTGATCTTGTACCTCGATATTTCTGATACTCCGTTGCCGAACCTCGGCTCGTTCCTAGACTCTGCTTCTGCCTCCTGATTTTGTACCCCGATATATCTGATACCCCGTTGCCGAACCCTGCCTGTACTTTGACTCCGCCTTTGCCTCCTGATCTTGTACTTTATCTGTCCGTGTGTGTACGACCTGGCTTGTCCGACCTCGAGAACCGACCTTACTGTTGGAGGCGGTTCCTCGTTCTGTTAGTGACCCTTCCGCCAGAGGGTTATTTTCAGTATATCCTTCCTGCTGACAGCCTGACTCCTCCCGTCTTGGAGAGCTCAGGTTTGCGGAAGGAATCTGTACAGTATGCCTTGCTGTACTGAGGCCCAGTCCTCTAAGTGTTACTGCTACACCAAGCACTACACTCTACTCAGGTGAACAGAGGTTAGCTTGTATATCGGATTATCGGTGATACCGCAGATCACATATAATCTGGTATATATCTGTATTCCCAGTGATTCTGCAGATCACCGGTAATCAGATTCTCTCTGTGCTTCACCGATCGTTACAGAACGCCAGACCAAAAAACAGATGGAATCACGCGCTGATCCTATGACTGTGCTTGCCACTTCGGTGGATAACATCCATCAAGCACTGGGCCAGCACAAAGCCTTAATTGATGCCTTATCAGGCTCTGTGAAAACCCTCCAGACGTCAGTTGATTCAGTGCGATCCCCTCCTAGTGATGACATACGTATGCCTGTACCAGATACATTTTCTGGCCACAAGTCTGACTTCCGGAATTTCAGGAGTAGAGTGTTATCATATTTCGAGTTGAGACCCCGATCCTCGGGGACTGAGACCCAACGGGTCACCTTTATTAAAACTTTACTGACTGGTGACTCCCAGTCATGGGCATACAACCTGCCTTCTACCGATACTGCTCTGACCTCGGTAGAGGAATTCTTTAAGGCCATGGCCGTAATTTACGACGACCCTGACCTTGCTGCATCCTCTGAGCGGAAGCTCAAACTTTTGCGGCAAGGCAGAGGGTCGGTCGAGGATTATGCGGCAGAATTTCGCAGATGGTCAGTCACCGCCAGATTCGACAACTTTGCCCTGATGGATTACTTCCTGTCTGGGTTGTCGGAGGAGGTTTCCGACCTAATGTTAACTGTACCCGAGCCTAAGACCGTCGATGAGGCTATATCATCGGCCATTCAAGTTGATCGTAGGCTACGCCATCAGAGGCAGACTAAGGGCAGTCACCGTGTCAGGGTGACATCATACGCAGCGCCATCCGCTACACCCCTAGTACCACCTTCTCTGCCTGTCTCACCTTCCCCGGCCTTGCCTCCACCCGAACCAATGCAGATTGGTCGATCGAAACTGACCCAGGTGGAGCGAAGGCGGAGAATGACGGAACAATTGTGCCTGTATTGTGCAGCAGCAGGGCATAGGGTGCGAAACTGCCCTAACAGGTCGGGAAACGGGTCTGCCTAGGAGTAGTGGGGGGTGACACCCTGGGCACACAATCTTCACCCCTTAAAGAAAGAAAATTGCTTCTCCCTTGTACTGTCACATGGGATGATAAGTCTGTAGCCACTGAAGCTTTTATCGACTCCGGCTCAGCGGCTAATTTTATGAACTTCGAATTTTCTCAGGAGTTGGGTCTACCACTCACTCCCGTGAGACCCCCCATTCAGGTCACGGCAGTGGACAATTCCCCTTTGCAACGGAATCGTGCCCTGTCACAGACTCCGCTGGTGAAGCTCACCATAGGGGTATTGCATGGGGAACAGTTACAATTTTTTGTGTTACACATGTCAACTTCCACTATTATCCTGGGCATGCCATGGTTACAAATTCATTCTCCGCAGATAGACTGGGCCACAGGGCAGTTAACAGCATGGTCACCTCATTGTTTTCAGCAGTGTTTGGGGAAGCTGACATTGGGTCAAATCAGGGTGCAGGTGGAAGGTGTACCGGAACAGTACTTGGATTATGCGGATGTGTTCTGTCCCAAGGCTGCGGATAAACTGCCCCCGCATCGCCCGTTTGACTGTCCAATTGACCTTCGCTCTGGTTGTATGCCTCCTCGAGGCCATTTGTATAATCTATCTGGCCCTGAGAAACTAGCCATGCAGGAGTATGTTCGTGAGAACCTGGCCAAGGGCTTCATTCGGCCGTCCCGGTCACCCGCTGGGGCAGGCTTCTTTTTTGTTAAGAAGAAAGACGGGGGCTTACGGCCTTGTATCGATTATCGTGGCCTTAACAAGATCACAGTGAAGAATCGCTACCCGTTGCCACTTATAGACGATTTATTCACACAGGTCACGGAGGCTAGGATATTTTCAAAGTTAGATTTACAGGGGGGCATACAATCTGGTGCGTATACGAAAGGGCGACTGTGAGAATCCGCTCAGCTGCCTGCGCAGGCAGGCAGCCTTTTGACCATTGTTTAGGTTTGCTTGCTGCAGGACTCTGGAAAGGAGACCTTCTGTCAGTTGTGCAGCTTGTGTTGCTGAGGGATTTGCATACATTAGTCATGCAAATCCGTTACCTGCCTTCTTTTGATGACTGGTACTATAAAAGCATTCTGCTCCCAGAATGCTTTGCTGGACATTTCCCTTCCATGGTCTGTTCCTGATGGACACTGCTGGAGTGTCAGCCATGCTACTTCTCGTTGAAGATTAGTTTAGAGTTATTCGTGGGACTGCGCTAGGCAGATTCCCTAGTCTAGTTAGGATTGTATTATTTGTATTGCCTGTTCTGTCTGTCTGTGGGGTGCTAACCAGAGCAGCGGTTGCTATTGGTAGGCCCTTCTGTTCTGTTATTATCTTCTCTGGATCGCACTAGTCTCTTTGCGCTAGTGCTGTGGATCCTTCTGTTCTGTCTCCTGGGATCGCACTAGTCTCTTTGCGCTAGTGCTGTGGATCCTTCTGTTCTGTCTACTGGGATCGCGCTAGCCACTTTTCGCTAGCGCTGGGGATCCTTCTGTTCTGTCTCCTGGGATCGCGCTGGCTACTTTTCGCTAGCGCTAGGGATCCTTCTGTTCTGTCTTCTGGGATCGCGCTGGCTACTTTTCGCTAGCGCTGGGGATCCTTCTGTTCTGCTACTCTGTACCTGGATCGCGCTAGCCACTTTTCGCTAGTGCTGTGGATCCTTCTGATCTGTCTTCCTGAATCGCACTAACCGCTAGCGGTAGCGGCTGTGGATCGTTCTGATCTGTGTTTCTGCTTGGATCACACTTGCTCTGACGGAAGAGCGGTGGATCCTTTCTGCCTAGTTCCTGTTTCACGTTTGTCTGTCTTGTCTGATTCGAAACGCTTGCTGTAGGCTCGGTGAGGTAACCGTTAAGCAAGCGCTCGCGTTCTCTGTTTCGTGTTTGTCTGTCTTTGGTCGCGTCAGCGCACGTTTGGTGCGCTGACCACGGAGACGATTCCACAATCGTTACAGCGACGAATGGAAGACGGCCTTCAATACCCCTGACGGGCATTACGAGTACAGGGTGATGCCCTTCGGGTTATGTAATGCCCCGGCCGTCTTCCAAGAACTCATCAATGAGGTTTTCAGGGAGGTGTTAGGGAAGTTCGTTTTAGTCTACTCAGACGATATTCTCATCTTTTCTAACAACCTCTCAGAACACAGAACCCATGTCAGAATTGTATTAGACAAACTGAGGCAGAATATGTTATACGCCAAACTCGAGAAGTGTATTTTTGAGGTGATGTCGGTTGCCTTTCTGGGATATATAATCTCCACCTCAGGTCTGTCCATGGACCCTGCCAAGGTCTCCGCGGTCCTGGAGTGGCCGCAGCCGGTGGGGTTAAAATCGCTACAACGGTTCTTGGGGTTTGCGAACTATTATAGAAGGTTTATAAAGGGGTACTCCACAGTAGTCGCACCCCTCACTAGCCTTACTAACAAAGGGGCAGACACCACTCATTGGCCTCCCGAGGCCTTACAGGCATTTTCTACTCTAAAAGGGTTGTTCTGCTCGGCGCCCATACTGAGACACGTGGACACTTCCTTCCCATTTTTTGTTGAGGTAGACGCCTCAGAGGTCGAGGTGGGGGCTGTGCTGTCTCAGCGTTCTGGTCTCCAGGGTAGATTACACCCGTGTGCCTATTTTTCCAGAAGGTTCTCTCCGGCAGAGAGAAACTACGATATTGGCAACAGGTAGTGTTGGGCGAACACCTGGATGTTCGGGTTCGGGCCGAACAGGCCGAACATGGGCCAGATGTTCGGCATGTTCGGCCCGAACGCCGAACTCAATGGAAGTCAAGGGGACCCCCGAATATGCCCATTTTGGGGTCGCAGGCATAAGGGGGGAGCATGCCCCGATCGCGGGGGGGGGGTCGGAAATTCCCCCCACCCCCTCCGCTAGCGCTCCCCCCTCTGCCCGCTTCCCCATAAAAAAAGTTTAAGGCAAGGTAAATAGTACCTGGTGGCTGGCACTGGAGTGAGGAGGAGGAGGAGTCCGAGTAGCAGAGTGACGCGTTGAGGCCGGGCAGCGGGCGGTTCAGCGGTAGTACCCTTGTGGTACTTCCGCCCTTTCTCTGACCTCACGTCCTCTACGTGACGACGCATATGAGGGTACGCGTGACGCGTACCCTCGTATGCAGAGGACGTGAGGTCAGAGAAAGGGCGGAAGTACCACAAGGGTACTACCGCTGAACCGCCCGCTGCCCGGCCTCAACGCGTCACTCTGCTACTCGGACTCCTCCTCCTCCTCACTCCACTGCCAGTGCCAGCCACCAGGTACTATTTACCTTGCCTTAAACTTTTTTTATGGGGAAGCGGGCAGAGGGGGGAGCGCTAGCGGAGGGGGTGGGGGGAATTTCCGACCCCCCCCGCGATCGGGGCATGCTCCCCCTTATGCCTGCGACCCCATAGGGGGGCCGTATTGCGGCATGTTCGGGCGAACAGGGCCCTGTTCGGCCGAACAGGGGCCCTGTTCGTCCCTGTTCGGCGGGCATTGAAAAGTTCGGGCGAACCCGAACTAAAAAGGCCAAACACCATCAGGTGTTCGGCCGAACTCGAACATCACCCGAACAGGGTGATGTTCTGCAGAACCCGAACAGTGGCGAACACTGTTCGCCCAACACTAGCAACAGGGAGCTCCTAGCCATCAAATTGGCCTTCGAAGAGTGGCGTCATTGGCTAGAGGGAGCTGAGCACACTATCATGGTTTATACCGACCACAAGAACCTGGAATACATCGAGGGGGCTAAAAGGTTAAGCCCGAGACAGGCTCGATGGTCTCTATTTTTCTCGAGGTTTACATTCTTGATTACGTACACGCCAGGTAGTAAGAATACCAAGGCAGATGCACTCTCTAGGTGTTTCGAACCGGAGACAGCACAGCCCTCTGTTCCCGAGACCATTGTCCCACGAAGAGTAGTGTTAGCCGCTACTGAGACTTGGGAGGACTGGAAGGAGACTTTGAGTCCTTTCCAGCAGGATATCCCGGAAGGAAAACCAGATGGGGTGTTGTTTATCCCGTTACCATTCCGTCTCCAGATCTTGGAGATGGTCCACTCTCATAAAAATACGGGACATCCTGGGGCGTCTAGAACGCAAGATCTCGTGGCCAGATGTACATGGTGGCCTTCGCTAGCAGCTGACTGCAGAGAGTTTGTCAGGGAATGTGCGGTGTGCGCAAAAAGCAAGCCCTCCCGGCTGGCATCTGTAGGTACATTGCAGCCTTTGCCCACCCCGAGTGAACCATGGACCCACTTGTCCATGGATTTTGTGGGAGAGCTTCCTAGGTCCGAAGGCATGTCGGTTATCTGGGTGGTGGTCGACCGTTTTAGTAAAATGGCCCACTTCGTGCCCCTGAAAGGACTCCCTTCGGCCCAGGAACTGGCCGATTTATTTATCACCCATGTCTTCAGACTGCATGGCATTCCAGAAGACATAGTATCCGATCGGGGAGTCCAGTTTGTTTCGAAATTTTGGAGGGCATTCTGCCACCAAATGGGCATGAAATTGTCGTTCTCCTCGGGTTACGACCCACAGACAAATGGCCAGACGGAGAGGGTCAACCAATCGTTAGAGCAATTTTTGAGGTGTTACGTTGCCGAGGCGCAGAGTGATTGGGTTAAATTTTTACCTTATGCAGAATTTGCCCACAACAACTTAAAGAGTTCTTCCTCAGGTTTCTGTCCATTTCAGATAGTAACCGGTAAACTACCTAAATTCTCTCTGTTGCCAATTGCGTCCACTCCATTTCCAGCATTGGAGGCTTGGCAAAGGTCATTTAAGGACATGTGGTGGACCATCAAGAATAATCTCGTAAAAGCATTTCAGAGTCAGAAAGGTCAGGCTGACAAGAAACGCTCGTTAGAGTGGAAATTTCAACCAGGAGATTTGGTTTGGGTGTCAACCCGTCACCTGACCCTGAAACAACCTTCTGACAAACTTGGTCCCAGGTTCGTGGGTCCATTCCCGGTTACTAGGAAAATCAATGATGTCACATATACCGTTGATCTCCCCACCAACATGCGGGGAGTGAGGTCCTTCCACGTATCACTTCTCAAACCCGCAGTCCAGGTGGGTCCCACTCCTCCTCCTCCTGTTTTAGTCGATGCCCAACCCGAATATGAGGTGGAGAAGATCATAGACTCACGTACTGTACAAAACTCGGTGCAGTATCTCGTACATTGGAAGGGGTACGGCATTGAGGAGAGGCAATGGGTACCTGGGAACTGCATGCATGCGGACGAGTTAGTGAGGGAATTTCATGCTGTACATCCAGAAAAACCTGGAAGGAGCTGTCCGGAGTCCACTCCTCGGGGGGGCGGGGGGGGGGGGGGGGTACTGTGAGAAAACGCGGAAGAGCCGCCGCCATGAGCCAGCGGCCGGCGGCTCTTTCCGCGTGCAGCGACCTCACACGGAGAGGCATCCGCCTCCTCCCAGCATGGGGCGGCTGTCCCCGTGAAGAAGCGTGCGGAGCGCGGAGAAACCGCCGCGTTGGATGCGGCGGTTGGCGCGCATACCTCCGCTGTGGAGGCTCAGAGTGGGGCTGCTGTGGCTGGGACATGTAGTCCCTCCAGATTTAGAGTGACGCGCGCGCACTCAGGCAGGGCATATATAGTAGCCAGAGGTAGTCAGCTGACCAGGCTGGTCAGCTGACTCTGGCTTCACTCCCCATTGGTCCAGCACTGTGGGAGGTGCTGGGGAGCGAGATGGGTATATATACTGCTGGCTGGTCATTTCTCGGGTGTCTGGCGTTGCGATCACATATGTGGGAGCACCCAGATCCGTAGTCAGATCCGCAAGTGTGCCGGGACCAGCTGGAGCTGTAATCCTACACTTAGCTAGATTCTGTTGATAGCTAAAGTACTAGTTTGATTGTGATTATCTGTTATGACCTATTGCTTGCTCGACCATTCTCCTGAACTCTGATCTTGTACCTCGATATTTCTGATACTCCATTGCCGAACCTCGGCTCGTTCCTAGACTCTGCTTCTGCCTCCTGATTTTGTACCCCGATATATCTGATACCCCGTTGCCGAACCCTGCCTGTACTTTGACTCCGCCTTTGCCTCCTGATCTTGTACTTTATCTGTCCGTGTGTGTACGACCTGGCTTGTCCGACCTCGAGAACCGACCTTACTGTTGGAGGCGGTTCCTCGTTCTGTTAGTGACCCTTCCGCCAGAGGGTTATTTTCAGTATATGCTTCCAACTGACAGCCTGACTCCGCCCGTCTTGGAGAGCTCAGGTTTGCGGAAGGAATCTGTACAGTACGCCTTGCTGTATTGAGGCCCAGTCCTCTAAGTGTTACTGTTACACCAAAACACTACATTCTACTCAGGTGAACAGAGGTTAGCTTGTATATCGGATTATCGGTGATACTGCAGATCACATATAATCTAGTATATATCTGTATTCCCAGTGATTCTGCAGATCACCGGTAATCAGATTCTCTCTGTGCTTCACTGATCATTACAGTTAGTCAGTCGTTTGTAGTTTCATTGATAGCTGTACATTGTAATACGCTAGGAAATCATATTTATTGTATATTTGTCTATGTATTACATTTGCCTGTCTTTTGATTCTGCTATTTCCTGACTATTCTGTCCTGTCCTTGCAGGTAGCCATTGCTGTGGTTGCTATTGGCTACCTCACTCTTGTCTTTGTGAATGCTTGATGCCACTGAGATAGTGAATAGATTAGAGTAACATCTGCAACTATGGCGGCTACGGACACGCAGGGTATACCCGCAGCCGCCTTTGTTCCCTGTTCTCAGGCCTCATCCGTTCCGTCGGCGTCTAGCACGCCGGGAACGGTACTGTCTCGTGCTCATAGGGCCGCTGTATCGCGCGGGTGCGTGCGGAGACAGGACCTTTATGCTGGAAGAAGGCGCGTCAGCTGACCTGCCGGTCGGCTGACGGCACAGGTGACTCACGCCGCTCGGATTGGCTGATTGGTAAGGGGCGCGACTGTGAGCTCTCCTCGGCTTCTTAAGCCTTCACTGGTCATTTGCAACTTGTCTGCTGTTGCGAATAAACTCGTGTTAGCGCTCAGACCTTAGACTAGTATCCGGTGTGCTTTGATCTGGGAGGAAACCAGGGATTTCACACAAGACTAGGACCATTGTTATAGTGTATTACTGATTACCTGTGTATGATTCTGGCTATACTCTGACCTTGCTATTGCTCATCGATTCTGTACTTCTGCCTATCTGACCTTAGTTGCTGAACCCCTGCCTGATAACTCACTATTCTTCTGCCTCACGTTTCTGTACTGTACCTGTCTCTCAGTTGCCGAACCTTGCCTGTCTGACCTCTCTCTACTCACCAGTGGGCCCTTGCCACTGGTGAGGTGCTCTTTTGATTAATTACTGTAACGATTGCAGAATCAATTTCGTGGTCAGCGCACAAGATGCGCACTGACACAACGAAAACCCTCCACAAGCGTATGAAAGGGGGAACCTAGCTTTGGTGCAAGCACCAGTAGAGGGCAATTCCCACCGGCAGATGGCGCTGTGGAGTGCAGACGAGTACAACCGCTGCACGGCCACAGATGCCAGATGGGGATTGTACAGATCAAGACAATGCGGGGCTGAACAGCCCTTAAAGAGAAAGAGCACAGGTACAGGATGAATGTGTGTTCATCAATCTAGTCGCGACCTTGTGACTGTGAACACACATCAGCAGAAACAAAAGTAGGAACGCAATCGCGAGAGAGGCGACTGCCAGAGGTGACACAAGGCTGAAGCAAGACAGGGCACGAGAGTAGCAAAGACACAGCAAATGACAATGAGAAGTAATGAAAATAACAAATGCTAACTAAACGCGAACACCGCACTCATTCGCAACAGCGAACACGTTTACAGCGCAGTCTCCGCGAGTTAAGCACAACAGAGACAAGCACGCCTAACTAACCACCGACAGACAAACACGAAACAAAGAACGGGAGCGCTTGCTTAGTGGTTACCTCACCGAGCCTACAGCAAGCGTTCGTATCAGACAAGACAGACAAACGGAAAACAGGAATACGAGAGGAAAGATCCACTGCTCTTTCCATCAGAGCGAGTGTGGTCTAAGCTCAGGAACAAGAAAACAGATCAGAAGGATCCACAGCGCTAGCGCAATGCTAGTGTGATCCAGACAAGACAGAACAGAAGGATCCACTGCCACTACCGCTAGAGGCTAGTGCGATCCAAGCAAGACAGAACAGAAGGATCCACAGCGCTAGCACAAGGCTAGTGCGATCCAGGCAAGACAGAACAGAAGGATCCACTGCCACTACCGCTAGAGGCTAGTGCGTTCCAAGCAAGACAGATCAGAAGGGACTACCGGTAGCAACCGCTGCTCCGGTTAGCACCCAGACAAACAGAACGATTTCCTGTCGATCACCGATGGGACAGGACAATCGCAACAGACAGACAAAACAGATATACAATCTAACTGCACTAGGGAAACTGCCTAGTGCAGTCCCAGGAATTACTCTAAGATAACTTTGACAAGATATAGCATGGCTGACACTCTAGAAGTGTTTCAACAAACCCTGAAGGAATGACCAGCAAAGGACTCTGGGAAACATAGCTTCTTATACTGCCAGCCCTCAAATGAGACAGCTAGATGATTTGCATAACCAATGTATGCAAATTCCTCAGCAGCAGAGCAGATCAGAAACTTGCAAAGGAAAGACAGGTCTCTCTTCCAGAGACCTGCAGCCCACAGACTAGAGGAATGGTCAAACAGCTGTCTGCCTGTGAAGCCAGCTGAGCGGATCCTTACAATTACCCACCAGCTCCTCTGGGGAGGTTTAGTTTAAGTTATACAGCTCCTGTGACTGATAGTACCTTACCAGCTCCTCTGGTAAGGTTTAGCCAAACTTTGTTGTCACTCCTGTTATTAGTACTTTACCAGCTCCTCTGGTAAAGACCTATTATTTATACTACTGTTGTTGCAGCTAGTACCCACCAGCTCCCCTGGTGAGGGCTAGCACTGCTATTGCAGCTAGTACCCACCAGCTCCCCTGGTGAGGTCTAGTACTGTTGTTTCAGATAGTACTCACCAGCTTCTCTGGTGAGATCTATCCATTAATCTACTGTTGCACCAAACATTTTACACCTCTGTTTCTCAGCCGTCTATACTTGCATTATTGGTGATAATGCAGATCACCACATAATCGGGTATAGCGTCTGTATTATTGGTGATTCTGCAGATCACCCAATAGTCAGACGTCTGTGTGCTACACCAATCGTTACAATTAGCAAGCATTCATTCTGTCAGCCTCCGTCCTCCTTGTCCTGTCCTTGCAGGTAGCCATTGCTGTGGTTGCTATTGGCTACCTCATTCCAGTCTGTCTTGTATCTGTCTGAATGTTTGCTATCGCAAGAGCAGCGCAACATCGCACTGTGCTGCCATTGCGTCTTGTCAGAGGCCCAGAGTTGCAGTTGCTCTGGGCAGCCTGTGTAGCCTCTTCCATAATTCAGCTCTCAGCCTTGTTGTGCCGGCTGGTCAGAAAGTATGACCCCCCCAGCGTTACAGGGATCATGACTGGTGAGTTTCGGGCCCCTAGGCCAAAGAGGTCATAGCCTAGGGTCACAAAAACCTGTTCATTTTGGCAATGTTAATGGTGGCGATTCTGACAAACATAAATCACACAGCCATGGCCGTGAGCAAAGTCTGAATCTCACTACATGTCTCATGCAGGTAGAAGGCATATTGTTGTACTTGCACTCCAATTTTGGGTTCCCTACATCTCTGCAAACCAGAGTTACGGGGATGCAAAAGTGCCCTCTTCCCCACCTTTGGTGCCCCAGGAGGAGGTGGGGGCGATGACTCCCTGGGGGGGGGGGGGTTTCATGATGGCATCTGGGAGTCCCCTTTAAGAAGGGGAGCCCAGATGCCCACCCCCCTCTCAGGAGAAATGAGTATTTCCACAAAGGGTTAAAAGAAATAAAAACACAACCACGAGAAAAGTATTTTATTATTCTAAATTAACCATAAACACTTACCTGTACCTTAAAAAAATGTTTTCCACGCCAATATCCTCGGTAAACAATCCAACGAATACAGTATCCTCTTATCTTGCAATCTTCAATTAAGTTGATTGAAGATCTCCAACACCTCCCACATAGCAGAGAATGCGTCCTTTAGGATGCATAGCTGCCGGCTCCTGCTGTCTCTACCCAACCTGCCTTTACCTTTCGCCCTCACCTAGGCTGGCACCTGGTCCTGCACAGGGCGCATTCTAAGCTATACTAACGGTTCATTAATCATCCGCTTCTTTTTAACGAATCGGTTCTTTTTTTTAATGAATTGGCTCTTTTTTCTTTGAAATGTTAAAATCGATTTTCTCAAAAAGTATAAGGTCTTTTTGAAAATGTTTTTTTTTTCTCTTGTAGTAACTGCCCTCCTCTACATACCCTGCAAATTTGGTGTTTTTACTATGTATGGGGACTTTGCTATTAACCGCTAAAGTCAGCGGGCATTAAAGTCTATGGGCGAACCAAACTTTTTTCAAAAAAAGTTCCTGGTTCACTGCTAACGCGAACCACCGAAGTTTGCCGAGAACTGTTCGGGCCATCTCTCCTCTTCAACTACAAGAACGGCCCAGGAGTAGTCTTAGCTACCCTAATATGTACCGCAGGGCCCTTATTACACTTTCTCTTACAGGCTGTAATGATCTGCTCGGCTGCCTGTGCAGGCAGGCAGCTTTTTGACCATTGTTTAGGTTTGCATGCTGCAGGACTCTGGAAAGAAGAGATTCTGTCAGTTTTGCAGCTTGTGCTTGCAGAGGAATTTGCATACGTTGTCATGCAAATTGCCTGGCCACATTCATTGGAGGCGTGTACTATAAGTACTATGTGTTTCCCACAATGCTTGGCTGTTCATAAGGATTTAGTCCTGGGTAACACTCCTGGAGGAGTGACAGCCTTACTCTCTGTTTGAAGATCAGCTTAGAGTAATTCCTGGAAAACTGCACTAGGCAGGTTTCCTTAGTGCAGTTAGGATTGCTTATCTGTTTGTTTGTTCTGTTGCTATTGTCCTGTCCCAGTGGTGGTCGACAGGAAATTGTTCTGATCTTTGTTCCTGGAGTATAGCTGGTGCAGCGGTTGCTACCAGCTATCTCTTCTGATCTGTCTCACTTGGATCTCGCTGGCATCTTGCGCTAGCGCTGTGGATCCTTCTGTTCTGTCTCTATGGATCGCGCTAGCCACTTTCCGCTAGTGCTGTGGATCCTTCTGTTCTGCTACTCTGTACCTGGATCGTGCTAGCCACTTTCGCTAGCGCTGTGGATCCTTCTGTTCTGTCTCCTTGGATCGCGCTAGCCACTTTCCGCTAATGCTGTGGATCCTTCTGTTCTGCCACTCTGTACCTGGATCGTGCTAGCCACTTTCGCTAGTGCTGTGGATCATATCTCTCGCTTGTCCCTGTTTTCGTGTGTCTGTCTTGTCTGCTACGAACGCTTGCTGGAGGCTCGGTGAGGTAACCGTTAAGCAAGCGCTCGCGTCCTCTGTTACATGTTTGTCTTGTCTTGGTTAGTTAGGCGTGCTTGTCTCTATTGTGCTTATCACGTGGAGACCGCGCACGAATGCGTGCACTGTTGCGAATGAGTGCGGTGTTCGCGTTCAGTTAGCGTTTGCTATTTTCCTTGTTATTCTCATTGTATTATTTGCTGTGTCTTTGCTAACCTCGTATTCTGTTCTGATCTGCCTTGTGTCACTTTTGGCAATCGCCTTTCTTGCGGTTGCGTTTTTGTATCGTATCTGCTGTTGTGTGTGCGCTGTTGTGGGGTGGCGACTAGATTGGCGCACACACATACAACCTGTCCCTTTGCTCGTTCTCATTCGCAATCGCTTCCCTTGCGATTGCGTTCTGGGCTTCGTACAATTCCTGTCTTGCATTTGTGGAGGTACAGAGGATTGGTTCCTCTGCACTCCCCAGCGCCATCTGCCGACAGGAATTTCCCTCTACGGGTGCGTAGCACCTTTTGCTAGGTTCCTGCAATTACACGCTTGTGGAGGATTTCCGCCGTGTCAGCGCACGCGTTGTGCACTGATAACGGAGAAAGTTCCACAATCGTTACAGTATGACCAGCCCAACCCAAACCCCCAGTGTAGACGGAATTTCTGATTTGTACGATTTTGTCGAGTTTGGGTCCTGTGTCTTTAAGAGCTTTAAAAGGTTAAACTCAGAGACCAAAGCGGAATTTCTTTCTGAATGCGTGAGGTTTTGCCTGAATCCCACCTTTCAGATTTCTGATCCGTCCACGTCGGCTCTTCTTTTTGCTTATGTGCTCTTAAAGACAATTTGTTCACCTGGGCATATGATGTGCTAAAAAATAATTCTTGGAATGGTAATCTGTATCAGTTGCTTGCAGTGATATTCTCTCACTGGTTTAAACTGCCTGGCTTACCACCTGCTCCGATTGAATGTGTAGCTGCTGATAAGTCAGCTGATCTTTCCCTTCCATGCAAAACTTTTCAGTATGACAATCAGTTCAATGTGTCTGTTGCCACTTCAGGTTTTAAACAGCAGACATGCAAAGTGGCTAAAAAGAGAAAAACTAAAAAACGCAAGCATCGGAATAAAACACTCCCTATTGATGTTTATAAGGATGTTGTTCCGTCTCCGGCTTTTTTGCCCCAATCCAAAGCTTATGTGGATCCTGCTATAGGTAGGATCGCACACTATATTAAAGCAGTTAAAATATCTGTTCTTGTTCCTGATCTCCACCCATATGGAGATTTTCTGGATACTGGCCTGTTTGAACCCCCATTTGCTTCCTGGGATGTTGGGGCCTTGCTGGAGGAATTCGATTTTGATTGGAAAGCCTTTTGCGATTTTTACATCGCAAAAAGCGAAAATGTCTTGAATGCTTGTCTCGATTCTATGTACCTTCTTATTGATTCCGATGAATGTGACTAGGATGATGTGGATCTGGTGATCTATGTATGGCAAACTATTTTGGATGAGTTGCACACACACCAACCGATTGATTCCAATAAAAAGACATTGTTCTCAGATGATTGTTCCAGCCTTTCTGGGGTAAAGCATGTGAGTCTTGACTTTGTGCAATCTGCAATGAATGAGCGTGCCGCTGTGGTTGATTCCTGTGCGAATTCTGAAGGATTCGCTCCTGACAGTGTGCAGTTTGAATCTGTGCGATCTGATGCCTGTTTCTCGGATGTTCCTGCAGATTGTGATCGGCATGAGTCTGCCGGTTTCCTCAAGGATGTGTGGGATCCTTTTTCATTTTGAAACAGATCTTTGAGATCTTCCGTCTGTGACCCTGCTATGGGGAAAATTTCTCGACTATGCAGCGTCAAAAGTAAAATTAATATGCCTAATAAAGTTTATCCTGTTGATGTCACTATTTCTTCTGCACATGAGTCTCTGTCTCACCCTGTTCACACCTGTAAGGGCCCGTTGCCTGGGGACAGTTGCTCCAGTGTTTCTGTCCTAAATGCTTTGCAGTCTGCCCCGCAGATCGCGGAGGTTTGCACTATGGAAGCGTCAGTTTCACAACCTAAAGTGAATTTTGATTCGCAGGTTTTGCGTTCTGATTCCTCGGATTCGACATTGTTAGCCGAATCTAAGAGTGAGACAGCGCTTCGGTTTTGCGAATCTGATGCTGAACCTTCTTTGCCTTATTCAGAGACGCTTTCTCTGAACCTGCCCTGTACCATGAATGAAAACATGTTTTCCTTTCGCACTGACGTTTGTGAGCCCCTATCTTGCTCTGAGGGAAGTGCTGATTCTGCACCCTGTACTCTGGATGAGTCAATGTGGCCTTGCTTAGAATCCCCTGCAGTGTCCCTAGAGGCTCGTCTAGGTATTGCCACTATACTCACCTGTTTTTCTGCAGTTTTGGAGTTACAAGCTAGTTTGACTGCCACACAGAATTCTGGGTACAGTGAGAATGAAGTTGGGGAGTCAGTGTGTGTTCCAGTAAATATTCCTGTACATCCCGCTAATTATGATGAAGTTCAGTCTCAGGTTATGGTGGAACCATTCCTGGGACATCTGCCCTGTTCACAAAATAAAGTTCCAGTTTTGCCCTGTAACATGGATAGTTCAGAATCCTTCTTAGAAGATGTTCCTGAGGTCTTGTTTGATGTTCTGGAGGTCTCCGAGTTCCTCCCAAAGGGTGCAGAACTTGTAGGAGATGTCTCCTGCCCCCCAAGTCCTTCTGAGGTATTGCCCTCTTCCGTAGGCATTGCTGCCTTGCTGGCTACCTTTTCAGCTCTGGTGGAGCTTCATTCATGGGTAGTCAATGATGAATTTCTGTCAGATACCAGTACAGTCATTGAGATCTCTAAGCCTGAGATCGAGTCTTCTTTTGAAATACCAGTACCTGTGACCTTTACTCGTGATGATTTTCTGCCCGGTCCTGGTTTTGGTCTGGTCGTGCCGGACTCTGAGGTTGGCAGTTCCCCGACATGTCCTGAGGTTTCTCCTGTGCTGGTGTACCCCAGTGTGCTCTGTGACATAGAAAGCCCAAGTGTGCCTCGGTTACCAGCGTACTCAGATGCTTCCTCGGTGGAGACATGTTCTGATTTAGCCTGCCTGCTTGCATGCCCAGAAGTGGTCCCTGAAAGTCCTGATCTTGATGGGTGTCCTGCTAATTCTGAATCTGGAACTGTCATAGGTTCCATGGGGGTGCTTGGTAGCTCTCCATGTGGGCCTGGCGAGCGTTCTGGCTTCTTGGAATCTCTGCGGAGCTTCAAGGCGTTCTGGGAGATTCCGAGAGAAGTTTTGCTTGGTGCCCTGAATACGATCAACAGCGGCTTTTGTTTTGAAAGAGAAACTTCGAACAGGTTTTGTGGCAGATTTGGTATTTTCGGACGCTCCTTGGAAGGTGGTGGGTATTGTCTGGAGGGTGTCGGTGGCTTCTTCTCTGGTATCCACAGTCCTGATGGGTGTTATGCTGAGACTTGTAGTGCTGATGGGCATGTTTCGGTGGCTTCTGTTTCCGATGACGTCGGTTTCGGGTGGACTGACTCTGGAATTGGACCTTGTCGGGCTGTCCCGACCTTCATGAGTCTTCGGTTGGAGTCTTTTGCTAATAGCTGTTTTGAGGGTCGTCTGGAATTCGACCCTGAAGGGGGGGGGGGGGTACTGTAATGATCTGCTCAGCTGCCTGTGCAGGCAGGCAGCTTTTTGACCATTGTTTAGGTTTGCATGCTGCAGGCCTCTGGAAAGAAGAGCTTCTGTCAGTTTTGCAGCTTGTGCTTGCTGAGGAATTTGCATACGTTGTCATGCAAATTGCCTGGCCACATTCATTGGAGGCGAGTCCTGGGTAACACTCCTGGAGGAGTGACAGCCTTACTCTCTGTTTGAAGATCAGCTTAGAGTAATTCCTGGAAAACTGCACTAGGCAGGTTTCCTTAGTGCAGTTAGGATTGCTTATCTGTTTGTTTGTTCTGTTGCTATTGTCCTGTCCCAGTGGTGGTTGACAGGAAATGGTTCTGATCTTTGTTCTTGGAGTATAGCTGGTGCAGCGGTTGCTACCAGCTATCTCTTCTGATCTGTCTCACTTGGATCTCGCTGGCATCTTGCGCTAGCGCTGTGGATCCTTCTGTTCTGTCTCTATGGATCGCGCTAGCCACTTTCCGCTAGTGCTGTGGATCCTTCTGTTCTGCTACTCTGTACCTGGATCGCGCTAGCCACTTTCGCTAGCGCTGTGGATCCTTCTGTTCTGTCTCCTTGGATCGCGCTAGCCACTTTCTGCTAGTGCTGTGGATCCTTCTGTTCTGCTACTCTGTACCTGGATCGCGCTAGCCCCTTTCGCTAGTGCTGTGGATCCTATCTCTCGCTTGTCCCTGTTTTCGTGTGTCTGTCTTGTCTGCTACGAACGCTTGCTGGAGGCTCGGTGAGGTAACCGTTAAGCAAGCGCTCGCGTCCTCTGTTACATGTTTGTCTTGTCTTGGTTAGTTAGGCATGCTTGTCTCTATTGTGCTTATCACGTGGAGACCGCACACGAATGCGTGCACTGTTGCGAATGAGTGCGGTGTTCGCGTTCAGTTAGCGTTTGTTATTTTCCTTGTTATTCTCATTGTATTATTTGCTGTGTCTTTGCTAACCTCGTATTCTGTTCTGATCTGCCTTGTGTCACTTTTGGCAATCGCCTTTCTTGCAGTTGCGTTTCTGTTTCGTATCTGCTGTTGTGTGTGCGCTGTCGCGGGGTGGCGTCTAGATTGGCGCACACACATACAACCTGTCCCTTTGCTCGTTCTCATTCGCAATCGCTTCCCTTGCGATTGCGTTCTGCGCTTCGTACAATTCCTGTCTGGCATTTGTGGAGGTACAGAGGATTGGTTCCTCTGCACTCAGCGCCATCTGAATTTCCCTCTACGGGTGCGTAGCACCTTTTGCTGGGTTCCTGCAATTACACGCTTGTGGAGGATTTCCGCCGTGTCAGTGCACGCGTTGTGCGCTGATCACGGAGAAAGTTCCACAATCGTTACACAGGGCAATGGAAACCGTTTTGCCCATGCGATAAAGCGAGGTGCAAAAATGAAATCATGCCTAGCAGAGGCTGGTTTTGAGCCATTGAGCTCTGGGTTATGGGCCCAGCACGCTTCCGCTGCGCCACTCTGCAGCCATGTGGTGATGGCTTCATTGTAGGAAAAAGTGAGTGAGACTGATTAGCCGTTGTAATGATCGGTGTCAGCACACAGAGAGAATCTGATTATTGGTGATCTGCAGTATCACCAAGAATGCAGAAATATACCTGATTATTGATGATATGCAGAATCACCAATAATACAGATATAGTACTAACCTCTGGACACCTGTATATATCGTGAGTGTTTAATGCAACAGTATTTACTTTGAATAATCCACCTGATGAGCAGGTGATCCTTGGCAGTGTGGGCAACACTGCTCTTTTGAGAAGCACGAGAACCTTCCAGCAGCCTGAGATCTTCCAAAGGGGTGGAGTCCCAGGGTGAAGGTAGGAAGGACCTGTGAGTGAGTGACACCTGAAAGGTGGACGTCACTAGCAGGTCTGGAGACTATCTCTTAAGGGGAGAGATAGCTCTCTTGGTCGGGCAAGCCAGGTCTGCATAAAGTACAAAGACAGAAAACTGATTCGGTATCCAAGGCAAGCAGGGTCTGGCAACAGGTAATCAGATACATAGTGTCACGATTGTGGAACTTTCCCCGTGATCAGCGCACAACGCGTGCGCTGACACAGCGGAAATCCTCCACAAGCGTATAATTTGCAGGAACCCAGCAAAAGGTGCTACGCACCTGTAGAGGGAAATTCCTGCCGGCAGATGGCGCTGGGGAGTGCAGAGGAACCAATCCTCTGTACCTCCACAAGTGCCAGACAGGAATTGTACGAAGCGCAGAACGCAATCGCAAGAGAGGCGATTGCGAATGAGATTGAGCAAAGGGATAGGTTGTATGTGTGTGCGCCAATCCAGTCGCCACCCCCGCGACCGCGCACACACAACAGCAGATACGAAATAGGAACGCGATCGCGAGAGGTGCGATCGCCAGACGTGACACAAGGCAGATCAGAATAGAATACGAGGGTAGCAAAGGCACAGCAAATACAATAAGGAGATACGGAAAATAACAACGCTAGCTAACCGCGAACACCGCACTCATTCGCAACAGTGCACGCAGTTATGCACAATCTCCACGTGATAAGCACAATAGAGACAAGCACGCCTAACTAACCATTAACAGACAAACATGAAACAGAGGACGCGAGCGCTTGCTTAACGGTTACCTCACCGAGCCTGCAACAAGCGTAGCGGACAAGACAGACACACGAAAAACAGGAACTAGGCAGAAAGGATCCACCGCTCTTCCGCCAGAGCAAGTGTGATCCAAGCAGGAACACAGATCAGAAAGATCCACAGCCGCTAACGCTAGCGGCTAGTGCGATCTAAACAAGACAGAGCGATTCGCTATCAACCGCCGCTGGTGACAGCGCAATCGCGACAGACAAGACAGAACAGAAGGATCCCCAGCGCTCGCAAAAAGTAGCTAGCGCGATCCCAGGAGACAGAACAGAAGAGATAGCTGGTAGCAACCGCTGCACCAGCTATACTCCAAGAACAGAGATCAGAACCATTTCCTGTCAACCACCATAGGGACAGGACAATGGCAAACAGGCAAGACAAGACAGAACAGGCAATACAGATAATACAACCTGACTGGGCTAGAAGGGGAGCCTAAAGCAACCCCCAGGAATTAACTATACTAGATAGCAATGGCTGACACTCCAGCAGTGTCCATCAGGAACTGAGCATGGAAGGGAAATGTCCAGCAAAGCATTCTGGGAAACATAAAGCTCTTATAGTGCCAGTCATCAAAGAAGGCAGGTAGGGGATTTGCATAACGAATGTATGCAAATTCCCCAGCAAGAGAACAGACCAGAAACTTGCAATGGAAAGACAGGTCTCTGTTCCAGAGACCTGCAGCCCACAGACTAGAGGAATGGACAAACAGCTGTCTGCCTGTGCAGCCAGCTGAGCGGATCATCACACATAGGTACCGAATCAGAAAGCAGAGGGATAGTCAGGAATGCAATAGGTCATAACAGATATCAAAAATGCCTAGTCTTAGGTGTGAGGTGCGTGGTCTCTACACCCTGGAACTAGTCTGGAGTATAATACGATGGTACAAAGTATTCCTAGACTTGGGTGTGAGTTCCGTGGTCTTGACACCCTGGAACTAGTCTGGAGGATAACAGAATGTTAACACAGATTCCCTAGTCTTGGGTGTGAGGTCCGTGGTCTCGACACCCTGGAACTAGTCTGAAGTATAACACAATAATAACACAGTAGTAATCTGGCTCAGTGTGAATTCCCAGGTCCTCCTGGTTCTAATAGTGGTGCTCAAATACCCCTTTTTAAAATTCGAGTTTGGTCGAATTCGAATAGTAAATTATTCGAGGTCAGTCGAATATTCGAGTCGAATAATTTTTACTATTCGATTCGACCTCGGACTTCGAGCTGACTATTCGAGTCGGTATTCGAGCTCATTATTCGAGCTGACTATTCGAATTGGCCTTAAATAGCTTCCAACACTTGTTTTGAGGGTGAATGATGCAAGAAACATCTTTTTTTCCAAGTAACAACAGCAAGTGATTATGTGGGGATGTTCCTTTAAAAAAAAAAAGGTGGAAAGAGAAGTTGTGTCCAGAATTTTGTTCAGTACTGTATATACTTCTTCTTCTTCTTCTCCTTCTTCTTCTTCTTTATCTTCTATATCTTCTTCTTCTATATCTTCTTCTATATCTTCTTCTTCTTCTTCTATATTGTCTTCTTCTTTTTCTTCTTCTTCATCTTCTTCTTCTTCATCTTCTAATCTTCATCTTCTTCTTCTTCTTCATCTTCTTCATCTTCATCTTCTTCTTCTTCTTCTTCTTCTTCATCTTCTTCATCTTCTTCTTCTTCTTCATCTTCTTCATCTTCTTCTTCATCTTCTTCTTCTTCATCTTCATCTTCTTCATCTTCTTCTTCATCTTCTTCATCTTCTTCTTCATCTTCTTCATCTTCTTCTTCTTCCTCTTCTTCTTCTTCTTCCTCTTCTTCATCTTCTTCTTCTTCATCTTCTTCTTCTTCTTCCTCTTCTTCTTCTTCTTCATCTTCTTCATCTTCTTCATCATCTTCTTCTTCATCTTCTTCTTCATCTTCTTCATCTTCTTCATCTTCTTCATCTTCTTCTTCTTCTTCTTCTTCCTCTTCTTCTTCTTCTCCTTCTTTTTCTATATCGTCTTCTTCTTCTTCACTTATTTCTCTTTCCATTTTTTTTTTAAAGAAATGCAGCTATTTTTGAGCGTAACAAATAGCTGGTGGGCGCACGCATGTTGGAAGCGCCATTGTATGTGCTCCCTGGCAGTGGACTGGAAACACACAGACAGCAGGAGGTAAATTCAGCAGCAGGAGAAGGAGGATGAGTGTGTGGCAGCAGGCAGTCAATGAGGCAGGCAGCGTGACATAATAGCCCTGGTACCTAGCGTTGATACCAGGGCTATAAATAAACACAACAGGAGGTCCCAGACAGCGGTCGTGCAGCCCACATCGTGTCCAATACACAACTGGGACAACACAGTTTTCAACCCGGGCACCTCAGAAAAATTAAACCTTTTTTTTTGTAATGGTTTTGTAGTGTTGGTTTTACAACCAATTACACAGATATAGCTATTTTTTGACGTAATAGCTGGTGGCAGAGTGGCAGCAAAAGGTAAATCTGTGTACCCTGGCAGTGGGAAACACAGACAGACAGCAGCAGCAGCAGGAGGAGGAATGGAGGAGGAGCAGTGTGAGTGTGGCAGCAGGTAGGCAGCGTGACTGTTATGATCATGTCTGCAGCGTTTACTGCTGGCTGCAGTGGCATTGTAACCCAAGCAGTTCTGATGTCATTAAATGCATTTTCTTGCATAGTTTGGTTTGCACTTAAACTAGTTGCTGATTCCATTTGCAGTCACTCTGAAATTAATGACAGTTTAACATGCTCTTGTGTAAACAAACATTGTCTGCTGCAGTGGAGGGGCAGTCCCTTTCCTGCAGGCTGCATATTATTGTCTGCCTTTTCCTGCTGCCAGCCTGTGATTAATTACCATTCACTTGTGTGGGAATCTGCAGGTCTGCTCCCATTGGATGACCTCAGTATAAAGAACTGCTTCCTGCAATGCCTCATGGGCTACCATAGTCTCAGATTCTGTCTGTTACTCTGCTCGTGCCCGACCTCGTTCCTAGTCCGTGTGGACTGCGCTGACTCCTGCGAAGGGGTCAGCGAGTCCTCCTAGTTCTGCTCTTGTTTCTAGAAGTTGTTACTTTGCTTGTCTTGTGTCATATATTGGTTCATCGCCAATATATACGCATACTTGCGCATTTTGTTATTTTCCTTGTATTCGTGTTACGTTGATATATCAGTGTCGCTGATATATACGTACACGAACTGTTTATATCCTGTGTTCCGTTAGTCAGCGTTCCAGCACGCTGAGCTAGTTATCCTGTTCCTGGTCCTGTTTGTGGATTGCGTTCATCTCTGCGAAGAGATAGCGAATCCTTCTGAGTCCTGTTCCCTGTATTACTCCAGTCTTAGTCAGAGTTCCTGCTTATGTCATATATCGGTTCATTGCCGATATATACATATGTTAGTCAGACGTTACGAATAGTTTCATTGATAGCTGTAATTGTAATACGCTAGGAAAACATACTTATTGTGTATTTATCTGTGTTACGTTCATCTATCTTGATCCTGCTGTTTCCTGTCTCTCCTGTCCTGTCTTTGTGAGGCACGCCATCGCCGCAACGCATTGGCTGCCTCATTCCAGTCTGTCTGGTTTTGGACGCTTGCTGTCGCTAAGTAATCGCTAGCTAGCAAGCGTTCATTCTGTCTACCTGTCCTGATCTCCTCAAGTCCTGGTTTATGCGCTCAGCGCTACTTTGCGCTGAGACGTTATTACGAAAGTGTTTGTGGCTGTTCGGATCTGCACCGGCTCTGTGCACCACAATCTCCTATTGGAGTCATTCCTCTCCTCCACTAAACTGGGGATATCCTGATCCCTTGTGCTGGTGTGTGTACCTCCTTCACGTCAGCTTATGTGTTGTATGCTGACTGTGGAGATTACACCTCCAAGCTTAACATTATGGTAGCCCCATTACCAATCCCCATTGTGGGAGGGGGTTCCCAGCAAAAATGACACTGTTTGTTATGGTTCCTGTTCCTTTAAGAAATTTGAGAAGCTCAATTCTGAAACAGAAAATGAGTTTTTTTCTGAATGTGCCAGGTTCCTGGCCAATCCTGAGCTCCAGGCTACTCCTGTTTCAACGTGGGCCCCCCAGCTAGTTTATGTTTTATTTAAGGGAAGATTGTTTCAGTGGGCCTACGATGTCTTGGATCATACCAATTTAAAAGAGAGACCACTGGAATTTCTAGCGTTTGTGATCCATAACTGGCTGCGCAAAACCGATTTGCCTAGCCCTTTTGATAAGCTCCTGGCAGCTTGTCAATCAGCTGCTCCTTCTACTGCCTACAAAAATAATCAGCAAGCAGATAATTGTTCTGATAACTTTTCTTCTGCTAAGGCAGCAGGGTCTAAAGCCAAACGTAAACGCTCCAAAAGAAAAGCGTTACAATCAGCGGAGTCGTTGCCCTTGGCGACTGCGCATCAGATCTGTAATGAGACTCCGCCAGTAGTAGATAATGAAATTCAGTCACCATTCAGGGGAGTCAAATGGACCTATGAAACTACTAATGAACTTTCATTGCTAGCCAGGGAAAATAAAAGTTCTTGTTTAAATGAATTATCTGAATATGATTATGAAGATATATTACAGAGTATTGAACAGATCAATTTATTCGTGCAGCAAGGGAAATTTGCATACACTACAGTTCAACACTTGCTACAGGTACTGGAGATCCTTAGGAATAAGAAATCGGCCAATCACCTGCTAAATAACCCAATGTATGTTTCTGCCACTAACACATTTGCAAACTATGATCAGCCGGAATGCTCAGCTGTTAAATATGCATGGGATCCTCCATTTGAGAAAGGAGAGATGGAAGCCCTGGTCTATGAATGGAAGAAAGATGCAAGTTCATTTTGTCAGTTTTACAGTGCAAAAAGTGAATTAGTATTGAATGCATGCATTAAGTCTGCCTATAACCTAATAAAAACTGGTGTGTGTGGGTATGACTTTGTGGCTCCATTGATCGATGTGTGGAGAATGATTCTGGACGATTTTTATGCGATTCAATCAGTTGATACCAGGGAAGACACACTGTCAAGTGGAGATTGTTCCACTTCCTTAGTTCCTGAGGACTCGCCTGCTTCAGCACCTTTGGCTGATTCAGCGAGTGATTCAGAGCTCCTTTTGTGTGAAATTGAAGTTCCTGTAATTCCACCCTGTACCATGGATAACTCAGTGTTACTTCCCAGTAAGACAGAAATTACTAATACTTCCTTAATCTTGCCCTGCACAAATTTCTCAGCAGAGGACCCAGAGGTCCTGCTGACTTCTGAGTCCAGCCTAGCCAGTACTCATGAGTCTTTGTTCAGTGAAACAGACACCAGAAAAATCTTGCCTGTCTCTGCAAACACTTCTGCAGAAATTACCTGTGTTAATAAAGTTCAACTCCTGTCTGATCCAGCAGATGCCAATAGATGCACTACATCAGTTTCTGAGTCCCAGCAATCCTGTCCAGAAATCTCAGAACCCCAGCATCTGAATTTTCCAATTTCACAATTGAATGGTGATTTAGATGCGCAAACATTGTGTTTTGATCTTCCTGTTTCTACACCTCACTCTAGTTTCATGAATAACTCAGAGCGTCTGCTATGTGAGTCCGAAATCGCAGAATTATTACCGTGTTCAGAAAATGTTCCAGTGAACTTGCCCTGTACCATGAATTGTGCAGTAGATCTCTCCAATGAAACTCAGGTCACAGAATCATTATGCTGTCCAGCAGGTGCTTCCATGGTTTTGCCCTGCAGTGTGGACTGTTCGGTGATCCTGTCCAGTGAAGCTGTGGTCACAGAGTCTTATGCTTCACCCAGTACTTTGGATACTTCTAACCCTCTAGCAGAACAGTCTGAGGCACTGCTTACCTCAGTTGGTGTTGCAGTAATATTCACTTGTCTAGCAGCTGTTTTGGAATTACAGTCTGCTCTAATAAAACTTGATGAATTTCTGCCCAGCGAAGCAGAAGCCATTGAAATATTGTCCTCGTCAGCAAGTGTGTTAGATACCTTGCCCTGTACACAGTCTGATTTAACCAATGTTGTTGAGTCCCTCTCCAGTGTTGTAACAGCCGAGGAACTCCAGCCCTGTCCTCTGAATGTTTCAAAAGTCTTGCCCTGTAACATGGATAATTCTGACTCGCTGGAAAAAATAATAGAAATCTCAGAATTTCAGTCCGGGTTAATGAGTGTTTCTGAAACCCAGCCCTGTATCCTGGAAAATTCTGGTTCTCTGGCCGGTGTGGCAGAAGTTCCTGAGTCCCCTTCCTGTCCAGTGAGTTACTCAGTTTTGCCTAGTTCAGTGGGGATTGCTGCACTATTGACTTGTTCTGCAGCCCTTCATGAGCTCCAATCCAGTGTATTTGATGAGTCTCTGTCTAGTCCAGAAGAAGTTATGGGAACCCTGTCTAGTTCGGTGCATACATCAGAAGATTTGTCCTGTCTTGTAAATGCCCCTGAACATGATTTGTTAATAACTTTGCTGGAATCAGAGACATCTAAGTCTGATCCTGCATTTTTTAGTGAGAATCCAGTAACTGTGAAGTCTAGTCATGATGATTTTTTTTTGCCCAGTCCTGGTTTCGGTCCTACCTTGACTGACTTTGAGGTTTGCAGTTCCTTGACATGCCCAGAAGTCTCTCTTGTGCCGGTGTGCCCAGATGTGCTTCGTATGCCAGAGTGCCCAAGTGTGTCTGTGTTGGCGTGCTCACATGCTTCCCTAGTGGAGACATGTTCTGATGTTGCCGGTTGGCCTGCATGCCCGGAGATGGTTCTGGTCCCTAAAAACCCTGATCTTGATGTTTGTCCTTGTGACCCTGACTCTAGAGTTGCCCTGGGTTCCATAGGGGTTCTTGATGGTTCTCCATGTGAGCCTAAGGGGCGTTCTGACCTGTGGGGTCTCTTTGGAGCTTCCAAGTGTTCTGGGAGATCTCTGAGGAAACTTGTCCTGGTACCTTGGACTGGTTCAACGGTGGGTTTTGTGTTGGTGGGGACAGTTCTGGTGGGCATTGCAAAGGCTTTGGCGTTTTTGGACAGTCCCGGGAAGGCGGTGGGTATCGCTCAGAGAGTTTCTGGGGGCTTTTCTCTGGAAGTCGTGGTTCTGATGGGTGTCACACTGGGGCTTGTGGTACTGATGGGCGTGGTTCTGTAGGTTCTGGTTCTGATGGGTCCAGTCTTGTGGGGACTGATTCTGGAATTTGGTCTTGCCGGGCTGTCCCGGTCATCATGAATTATCAGTCAGATTGTTTTGTTGGGAATTTCAGTTTCGAAAAGCGTCTGGTATCCGCCTTTAAGGGGGGGGGGGGGGGGGGGGGGTAATGTTATGATCATGTCTGCAGCGTTTACTGCTGGCTGCAGTGGCATTGTAACCCAAGCAGTTCTGATGTCATTACATGCATTTGCTTGCATAGTTTGGTTTGCACTTAAACTAGTTGCTGATTCCATCTGCAGTCACTCTGAAATTAATGACAGTTTAACATGCTCTTGTGTAAACAAACATTGTCTGCTGCAGTGGAGGGGCAGTCCCTTTCCTGCAGGCTGCATATTATTGTCTGCCTTTTCCTGCTATCAGCCTGTGATTAATTACCATTCACTTGTGTGGGAATCTGCAGGTCTGCTCCCATTGGATGACCTCAGTATAAAGAACTGCTTCCTGCAATGTCTCATGGGCTACCATAGTCTCAGATTCTATCTGTTACTCTGCTCGTGCCCCACCTCGTTCCTGGTCCGTGTGGACTGCGCTGACTCCTGCGAAGGGGTCAGCGAGTCCTCCTAGTTCTGCTCTTGTTCTAGAAGTTGTTACTTGCTTGTCTTGTGTCATATATTGGTTCATCGCCAATATATACGCATACTTGCGCATTTTGTTATTTTCCTTGTATTCGTGTTACGTTGATATATCAGTGTCGCTGATATATACGTACACGAACTGTTTATATCCTGTGTTCCGTTAGTCAGCGTTCCAGCACGCTGAGCTAGTTATCCTGTTCCTGGTCCTGTTTGTGGATTGCGTTCATCTCTGCGAAGAGATAGCGAATCCTTCTGAGTCCTGTTCCCTGTATTACTCCAGTCTTAGTCAGAGTTCCTGCTTATGTCATATATCGGTTCATTGCCGATAAATACATATGTTAGTCAGACGTTACGAATAGTTTCATTGATAGCTGTAATTGTAATACGCTAGGAAAACATACTTATTGTGTATTTATCTGTGTTACGTTCATCTATCTTGATCCTGCTGTTTCCTGTCTCTCCTGTCCTGTCTTTGTGAGGCACGCCATCGCCGCAACGCATTGGCTGCCTCATTCCAGTCTGTCTGGTTTTGGACGCTTGCTGTCGCTAAGTAATCGCTAGCTAGCAAGCGTTCATTCTGTCTACCTGTCCTGATCTCCTCAAGTCCTGGTTTATGCGCTCAGCGCAACTTTGCGCTGAGACGTTATTACGAAAGTGTTTGTGGCTGTTCGGATCTGCACCGGCTCTGTGCACCACAATCTCCTATTGGAGTCATTCCTCTCCTCCACTAAACTGGGGATATCCTGATCCCTTGTGCTGGTGTGTGTACCTCCTTCACGTCAGCTTATGTGTTGTATGCTGACTGTGGAGATTACACCTCCAAGCTTAACAGTGACATAATAGCCCTGGTACCTAGCGTTGATACCAGGGCTGTAAATAAACACAACAGGAGGTCCCAGACAGCGGTCGTGCAGCCCACATCGTGTCCAATACACAACTGGGACAACACAGTTTTCAACCCGGGCACCTCAGAAAAATTAAACCTTTTTTTTTGTAATGGTTTTGTAGTGTTGGTTTTACAACCAATTACACAGATATAGCTATTTTTTGATGTAATAGCTGGTGGCAGAGTGGCAGCAGAAGGTAAATCTGTGTACCCTGGCAGTGGGAAACACAGACAGACAGCAGCAGCAGCAGGAGGAGGAATGGAGGAGGAGCAGTGTGAGTGTGGCAGCAGGTAGGCAGCGTGACATAATAGCCCTGGTACCTAGCGTTGATACCAGGGCTGTAAATAAACACAACAGGAGGTCCCAGACAGCGGTCGTGCAGCCCACATCGTGTCCAATACACAACTGGGACAACACAGTTTTCAACCCGGGCACCTCAGAAAAATTAAACCTTTTTTTTTGTAATGGTTTTTTGGTTTTGGTTTTACAACCAATTACACAGATATAGCTATTTTTTGACGTAATAGCTGGTGGCAGAGTGGCAGCAGAAGGTAAATCTGTGTACCCTGGCAGTGGGAAACACAGACAGACAGCAGAAGGGCAGTACACAGCAGCCCACTGTAGGTGTAAAATGTGTGGCTGCAGGCGACGTAATAGTCAAAGTGAACCAGGCTGGCTTAGTGAGCAGGAGCCAGGAGGTGGTAAAGGGTGGTAAGGCACATTAACGATGGTTCTTAGCCAGTTCATGTCCCCCTCTCGCCGACAACAGGGGCCAGGAACTCGCCTTCCACCCACGCCTGGTTCATCTTGAGAAACGTCAGTCTGTCCACAGACTTGTGAGACAGACGTGAGCGTTTCTCGGTGACCACGCCACCAGCTGCACTGAAGCAGCGCTCGGACAGCACGCTGGAAGGGGGGCAGGACAGCACTTCCAGGGCGTACTGCGCCAGCTCGCTCCAGATCTCCAGGCGCTTGACCCAATACTCCATGGGATCAACAGGGGCATCGCTGTCAAGCCCGCTGTAGGACCCCATGTAGTCAGCCACCATGCGGGTCAGGCGCTGGCTGTGACCGGAGGAGGATGCTGCTGCATGCACCTCCTCTCTAGTCACTGCTGCCGGAGCCTCTACAGTCCTGTAGAGCTCGTGGCTGAGAGACAGCAGGTCTGTGGGGCGCTTGCTGCTGGATGCAGGCACCTGCTGCTGCCTCTGTGCTGGCTGCTGGACAGTGGGGGTGGAAGGCTGGGGGAAGGCTTCCTCCAAGCGCTCAACAAGGGCCTGCTGCAAGCTCCTTATTTGTTGCGCTGGGTCTCCTCCTGCAGGCGGCAGGAACTGGCTCAACTTCCCCTTGAGGCGTGGGTCCAACATCATGCTGATCCAGATGTCCTCCCTCTGCTTCATCTGGATCACCCTGGGGTCTCTGCGCAGGCACGTCAGCATGTGCGCTGCCATTGGGAAGAGGCGGGCCACGTCTGCTGGCACATCGACGGCAGTGCTGCTGTCCTCATCCTCCTCCTCTGCCTCGTCAGCCTCATCCTCTCTCCACCCCCGCACCAACTCAGCTGCACTGTGCTGCTCCCCCTCATCAGCAGCAAGGTCAGGGACCTCCACCAAGTCCTCCTCCTCCTCCCCCTCAGAGGTGGACTGTGCAGCTGCTTGCCGCTCCTGCTGGTCCAAGGCTGCCGCTCCCTGTTCCAGCAAAGCATCGAGGGCCCTGTTCAGCAGACAAACCAGGGGCACCCACTTGCAGACCATAGCATGGTCCCTGCTCACCATGTTAGTGGCCTGCAGAAAGGGAGCCAGCACTAAGCACACCTGCTGCATGTGCCTCCAGTCATCATCGGGGACGATGGACGGGATGTTGCTGGTCTTGTCCCTTCTCTGAGCGGCGGAAACAGTGGCCAGGGCAAGGTACTGTTTGACAGCGCGCTTCTGTTCAACCAGACGCTCCAACATCGCCAGGGTGGAGTTCCAGCGAGTCGGAACGTCAAGGATCAGCCGATGGCGTGGCAGATCCAGCTCCTTTTGCACGTCTTCCAGGCTCGCACAGGCTGCAGCCGAGCGCCGGAAGTGACGCACAACGTTCCTTGCCGTTTCCAGCAGTTCGCCCATCCCCTGGTAGGTGTGCAAGAACTTCTGCACCACCAGGTTCAGCACGTGGGCAAGACAGGGGATGTGGGTCAGGTTTCCCCTGTCTATTGCGGCAACCAGATTGGCCCCATTGTCGGCCACCACCTCTCCGACTCTGAGGCCTCTGGGGGTCAGCCAAATCCTCTCCTGCTCCTGGAGTTTGGCCAACACATGGGTTGCCGTCAGCTTGGTCTTCCCAAGGCTGACCAAGTGCAGCAGCGCTTGGCAGTGGCGGGCCTTCACGCTGCTGCTGAGGCGGGGGGTTTGGCCAGGTGTGCCGAAGGATGGCAGAGGATCGGAGGAACCTGCTGCAGTTCCCCTGACCCTGCGGGGTGGCACCACCCACTGTGTTGCTGCTGCTGCTGTGCCCGCTGCTGCTCTCCCATCCTCACCCCCTTCCACCAAGCTGACCCAGTGGACAGTGAAGGACAGGTAGCGGCCTGTCCCGAAGCGGCTGCTCCAGGAGTCCATGGTGACGTGGACCCTTTCACCAACCGCGTGCTCCAGCCCTCGCTCCACATTGGCCATCACAAAGCGGTGCAGTGCAGGAATGGCCTTGCAGGAGAAAAAGTGTCTGCTGGGGAGCTGCCAGTCTGGGGCAGCGCACGAATGTCGCTCCCCTCCTGCACGAGCGTGTACGGCAGGAGTTGGGAGCACATGGCCCGTGCCAGCAAGCCGTTCAGCTGCCGCACGCGATGGCTGCTGGGAGGCAGAGCCCTAACCACCCCCAGGAAGGACTCGCTCAAAAGGCTCTGGCGTGGCCTTTTGCTGGCACGGGAATCAGCAGACACAGCGGAGGAGGCCACTGAGGACTGGCTGCCAGAACAGGCCTCAGTGTCGGCGGCAGGAGTTGCAGAGGGGGGAGGAGCAGTGCGTTTCCGCACTCCTGCTGGTGCTGCTGGAGGAGCAGGAGGGCGGGTGGCTGCTGTTGCTGCTGCTGCTGCTGCTGAAGGCTGTGCAGTGATGGGTGTGGTGCCACTGCCAGCACCAGATGCCTTCAGCCTCTGAAACTCCTCATGCTGGTGGAAATGTTTCGCAGCAAGGTGGTTGATGAGCGAGCTGGTGCTGAACTTTAAGGGGTCTGCACCTCTGCTCAACTTCCGCTGACAGTGGTTGCAAGTGGCGTACTTGCTGTACACAGTGGGCATGGTGAAATATCGCCAGATTGGTGACAGAAACATCCCCCTACGGCATGGAAGCGCTGCTGCCTGTCTCCCTGTGGTGGTTGGGGGGGGGGGCTTGGGTGCGGCTGGTGGTGGTACTGGCAGATGCTGCTGCTGCTGCTGAGCCTGAGACACCAGCAGGCTGTGGGACCTGCCTACTGCTGCCAATGCTTGCAATGATGCGCCTCCTTGCAAGGCCCACAAGCGCATCCTCCTCCTCCTACTCAGAGCTGCTGAGGATGACATCCCCTGGAGGTGGTGGCGCCCACTCTCTGTCTGTCACCGGGTCATCATCATCCTCCCCCTCCTGAAACATGTCCTGCTGGGATGATAACCCCCCAAACTCCTCTCCTGATGCATGGATGGGCTGCTTGACTGTCGCCACAGTCTTGCTGTCCAATCCCTCATCCCCCAAAGTGCCCATCAGCATCTCCTCCTCAAGATCGCCAACAACAGCAGACAATTTACTCATGATGCCTGGGGTCAAAAGACTGCTGAATGACAGGTCGGCGAGTGACGGTGAATTGGCCTCCTCCCCAGACCCTGCTGGGCGGCTGCTGCGAATAGGGGTGGTGGTGGTGGTGGTGAGGGTGGAGGCCTCGGATGCAGAGCTGATGGCGGGCTGCTCATCCTCCGTCATGAGTTGCACCACAGTGTCTGCATGCTTTTCCTCAATGGGACGTTTCCGACCCGGCTGGAGGAAAATCGGAGCAGGTGCTACACGCTGCTGCTGCTGTGTCTCTGCAGCGTGAGTTGCAGATGCTCCTGCTGGGCGGCGCCCAAGGCGTCCACGGCCAGTGGCTATGGGAGGAATGTTAGCCACTGACGCTGCTGCTGCTGCTGCGGAACTGTGCATGGTGGCGCGGCCGCGGCCTGCCACAATGCTGCTCCCTCTCCTCCTGATTCCCTTGCTGCCCTTCCCCTTGCCCAAACCGCGCTGGCTGCCACTTCCAGACATCTTCGATGTTTTGGGCGTATAGACAAAAGTTTTTTAAAAGGGCGGGTGAAAAGTGGGGTACTTTAATGGAGTGGGTTGGTGGGTGAGGTGACTGAGTGAGTGTCCCTAGTACAGTAAGTAAGTAGTAACAGTCAGGAAGTACAACTAGCAGTTACAATAATCAGTAGTAATCACAAGTAAATTTAGTGTGTGTACACTACAGACAGTGAGTGCACGCACGCGCAAACACGCGCAGGAGCTAGCCTATGAACAGTGACTGAGTGAGTGTCCCTAGTACAGTAAGTAAGTAAGTAGTAACAGTCAGTAAGTACAACTAACTAATTACAATAATCAATCAGTTATCAGAAGGAAATAGAGTGTGTGTAGTGTGTGTACATAGACAGTGAGTGCACACACGCAGGAGCTAGTAGCCTATGAACAGTGACTGAGTGTCCTAGACTCCTAGTACAGTAAGAGTAAGTAGTAACAGTAAGTACAACTAACTAATTACAATAATCAATCAGTTATCAGAAGGAAATAGAGTGTGTGACTGTGTGTAGTGTGTGTACACAGACAGTGAGTGCACACACGCAGGAGCTAGTAGCCTATGAACAGTGACTGAGTGTCCTAGACTCCTAGTACAGTAAGAATAAGTAGTAACAGTAAGTACAAACAACTAACTAATTACAATAATCAATCAGTTATCAGAAGGAAATAGAGTGTGTGTAGTGTGTGTACACAGACAGTGAGTGCACACACGCAGGAGCTAGTAGCCTATGAACAGTGACTGAGTGTCCTAGACTCCTAGTACAGTAAGAGTAAGTAGTAACAGTAAGTACAACTAACTAATTACAATAAGCAATCAGTTATCAGAAGGAAATAGAGTGTGTGTAGTGTGTGTACACAGACAGTGAGTGCACACACGCAGGAGCTAGTAGCCTATGAACAGCGACTGAGTGTCCTAGACTCCTAGTACAGTAAGAGTAAGTAGTAACAGTAAGTACAACTAACTAATTACAATAAGCAATCAGTTATCAGAAGGAAATAGAGTGTGTGTAGTGTGTGTACACAGACAGTGAGTGCACACACGCAGGAGCTAGTAGCCTATGAACAGTGACTGAGTGTCCTAGACTCCTAGTACAGTAAGAGTAAGTAGTAACAGTAAGTACAAACAACTAACTAATTACAATAATCAATCAGTTATCAGAAGGAAATAAAGTGTGTGTAGTGTGTGTGTCAGGCATAGACTCACCCCCTCGGCGGCTGGCAGTATGGACGCCGCTCTCGGCTCTGACGTCACCGGATCCCCGAACTTCCGGTCCGCGTCAGCTGGCAGCGCCGGCGGCCGTTCCAGCCGCATGTCGTCATTGCAGGGCAGGGCAACGCGCTCACGCACGGAGCGTCAGGCCCTTTATGCCCTGAGGAGGAGGCTGCCTTGATCCGCCCTGCTGAGGCACTCCCCACCCCTTGCTGACCTCATCCGGGGGGTGGGGGTTCCTGGACTGACAGTCTGCATTTAAGCAGCAGACTGCCAGTACTCCTTGTCCGCTGTAGCGATCACACTCTGTGCTAGCTCTCGGATCCACAGTATACTTATATATTGGTTACGCCAATATATAAGTACTGGAAGAAACATACCATTGTATTTACCTGTGCCTTTGATCTTTTGCCTGTCTTTGACTCTGAGTTTCTCTAATCCTTTTTGTACCGTTGCCTATCTGATTACCCGTTGCCAACCTTGCTGTGCCCTCGTTCACTCTCTTGCCTACCGTCTCTGTACCTCGTATCTCTGATCTCTGTTGCCGAACCCCGGCTAGCCTTTAGACTCCGCATCTGCCTCCTGATTCTGTACCTCGTATTTCTGATAACCTGTTGCCGATCCCTGCCTGTCGACCATCCCCGCCAGCGGGCCCTTGCCGCTGGACGGCAGTCTGAGCTCTGTGGGCCCTCGCCACAGAGCAATACGTTATTTACTGTTTGCACCAATCATTAAAAGACCATTTTGGGTGGACAGAGGTTAGTTATATATCGGATTATCGGTGAGACTGCAGATCACTTATAATCAGGTATATCTGTATTTCTGGTGATACTGCAGATCTCCAGAAATCAGACACTCTCTGTCCTCACTAGTAGTTACGGAACGTGACAGTACAGCGGACCAATTAACATGGAAGCCCTGGTCCAGCAGGTTAATACTCTGACGACAGTCGTTGCTCAATTGGGCCAGACCATTAAAGACCAGCAGGTCCAGCTCAACCGACTAACAGAGATTGTGCAAAACTTGCAGGCGTCAGGTGTTCCCGCTCCTATAGCACCTGTCGAACCTAAGATGCCGTTGCCCATACCATTTTCAGGGGAACGTTCTGATTTCCGAAACTTTCGAGATCGCTGTCAGTCATATTTTTTGATGCGTCCCATTTCATCTGGTTCTGAATTACAAAGAGTCACGCTTATAAAAACCCTCTTACAGGGCAACTCACAGACCTGGGCCTATAGCTTACCCTTAGGTCATGAGGCCCTTACCTCTGTTGAGAAGTTTTTTGAAGCCATGGCGGTGGTATATGACGATCCAGATATTGCTGCCACGGCTGAGATGAAATTGAAAAGACTCAGACAGGGTCAGAATTCTGTTGAGACTTATGCTGCGGAGTTCCGCAAGTGGTCGTTCTCCACCAGGTGGGAGGCACAGTCTCTTCTAGATAGGTTTCTGACTGGGTTAGCTGACTCCGTATCTGAGTTAATGTTAAGTCATCCTGAACCCAGAACCCTGGATGAGGCCATAAGTCTTGCTATTAAGATTGATCGCAGGGTACGTTTTCACAAGTCATCTAGACAGCGACCCATTATGCGACCTCAGCCTCCCATGAGTCTTCCCAGTTCTCCTCCCTCTGACGAGCCCATGCAACTGGGTCACTCCAAACTATCTGAGACAGAAAAGTTAAGAAGGAGAAAGGAGGGTCTATGTCTGTATTGTGGGGAGAAAGGTCATATCGCGTCTGTTTGTACCAGGAAGGCGGAAAACTTCTCCGCCTAGGGTTAGTCGGAGGTACTACCCTGGGCGAGAATTCTGTACCTCCCAGAGATAAGGTCTTATTACCCATTTCCATTTCCTGGAATAAACAAGACAATTTACTGCAGGCTTTTATTGACACAGGCGCTGCAGCCAATTTTATGGATTCTAATCTGGCTCTAAAAATGGGCATACCAGTCATTCCTTTAGAGAAGCATATCATAGTCACGGCCATTGACGATTCACCATTGCAGGATAGTTTACCTGTCTCGGTCACACCTGAGTTAACTTGTACTGTGGGGGTTCTACACTGTGAGAAGTTACGATTCTATCTCATTAGAATGCCGTCCTGTCCTATCATTTTGGGTTTGCCATGGCTACGTCTGCATTCCCCACAGATTGATTGGGCCTCTGGGCAATTAATATCCTGGTCACCCTACTGTCAGAAGCACTGTATTTCCCAAATCTCGCTTCATTCTACTCACTTAATTCTTCAGGGCCTCCCTCAGCCTTATGTATCTTACGCCGATGTGTTTTGTCCACGGTCTGCTGATTCACTACCACCTCACAGACCGTATGATTGCCCGATTGAACTCAGACCTGGAACCATGCCTCCCAGGGGTCACCTTTATAATCTCACTGGTCCCGAGAAAGTGGCCATGAGAGAATACATCCGGGAGAACTTGGAGAAGGGGTTCATTCGACCCTCTAGGTCACCCGCTGGGGCAGGGTTTTTTTTTTGTAAAGAAAAAAGATGGTGGGCTACGTCCTTGTATTGACTACAGAGCTCTCAACGCAATCACGATTAAAAATCGTTACCCGCTCCCTCTGATCGACGATCTTTTTAATCAGGTCACAGGTGCCCAGATATTTACTAAGTTGGATCTCAGGGGAGCCTACAATTTGGTCAGAATTAGACAGGGGGACGAATGGAAGACAGCGTTCAACACTCAGGACGGGCATTACGAATATACGGTCATGCCTTTTGGCCTGTGTAATGCCCCCGCTGTCTTCCAAGAGCTGGTTAATGACATTTTCAGGGACGTTGTGGGGAGGTTTGTGGTCGTTTATTTAGATGACATTCTGATTTTTTCTCATGATATCAAGGAACATCGGTCACAGGTTCAGTACGTTTTGCTCAAATTACGTGAGAATTCATTATATGCCAAATTGGAAAAATGTTTATTTGAGGTCACGGAGGTTCCATTTTTAGGTTATATAATTTCTAGTTCCGGGTTATCAATGGATAACAGCAAAGTCACGGCTGTATTGAACTGGCCTCAACCGGTTGGGCTGAAGGCCTTACAACGGTTTTTGGGTTTTTCTAATTATTACAGAAAATTCATAAGAGGGTATGCCGCTTTGATAGCCCCTCTCACTGATATGACAAGAAAAGGGGCTAACACCGTCAATTGGTCTTCCGAGGCCATCTCCGCCTTTCAAAGCCTTAAGACAGCCTTCTGTTCCGCCCCCATTCTGCATCACGTCGATTCTTCCAGGCCGTTTATTGTGGAAGTAGACGCATCTGAGATTGGGGTTGGGGCAGTCTTATCACAATACACCGGGTCACAGGGAAGACTCCATCCCTGCGCTTTTTTTTCGAAAAAATTTTCTGAGGCAGAGAAAAATTATGATATCGGGAATAGGGAATTGCTTGCTGTGAAGTTGGCTTTTGAGGAGTGGCGACACTGGCTTGAGGGGGCAGAACATGTGATCACAGTATATACGGACCATAAGAATTTAGAGTATCTGAAGGGGGCTAAGAGGTTAAATCCTAGACAGGCACGGTGGTCTTTATTTTTTTCCAGGTTTGATTTCATTATCACGTTTAAACCGGGAAGTAAAAATGTCAAAGCGGATGCTCTTTCCCGATGCTTTGACATAGAATCGGTATTGCCCTCCGAACCAGATCCAATTTTATCTGAGAAAGTGGTGTTGGCTTGTATAGACTCAAGGGAGGATCTTGCCTCTGTTCTTCTTCCTCATCAACCAGACAGTCCGGCAGGAAAACCTCCTGATCTGATGTTTGTTCCGTTACAGTTTAGATTACAAGTGTTGCAGCTGTTTCATTCATCCAAACTGGCAGGTCATCCTGGAGTAGCTAGAACCAGAGAATTGTTATCTAGAAGTGTCTGGTGGCCCAATTGGAGGAGGGATGTCGAGGAGTTTGTTGTCTCTTGTACAGTATGCTCACGGAGCAAACCCTCACATATATCCCCAGTAGGTACCCTCCAACCCCTACCCATACCCTCCGAGCCCTGGACTCACATATACATGGATTTCGTAGGGGAATTACCTTCTTCAGAGGGTAACACGGTGATTTGGGTTATTGTCGATCGATTTTCTAAAATGGCTCATTTCGTGCCTTTGAAAAAATTTCCTTCCGCCAAGGAACTGGCAGATCTGTTTGTGATCCACATCCTTTGCCTTCATGGGGTCCCAGAGAATATAGTGTCTGACAGGGGGGTGCAGTTTGTCTCGGAAATTTGGAAGGAATTTTGCAGAGTACTGGGGATCACGCTCTCATTTTCGTCTGGTTATCACCCTCAGACCAATGGTCAGACAGAGAGGGTGAACCAGTCACTGGAACAGTATCTCCGGTGTTATGTGGCAGACAATCAAACGGAATGGGTTCAATACTTACCATACTCCGAATTTGCCCACAACAATCTTCGGAGCTCTTCCTCAGGGTTTTCACCTTTTCAGATTGTTAATGGGAGATCTCCTAGGTTTTCCCCCCTTCCTGTCAGTTCCTCTCCTTTCCCTGCCCTGGAAACCTGGCAGGAGACGCTAAGATCTCGATGGAGGGAAGTGAATGCCAATTTAAAGAAAACAGTTTCCCTCCAGAAACAACAGGCTGACCGAAAGCGTTCACCCGAGTGGGAGTTCTCTCCCGGGGATCTTGTCTGGATCTCCACTCGGCATATCGCCTTGCGGCAGCCATCAGCTAAACTTGGGCCTAAATTCGTAGGTCCATATCCGGTAGCTAAAAGAATCAATAAAGTATCTTATCAGATAACGTTACCCCAATCTATGCGTGGGGTAAGAACATTTCATGTGTCGTTATTAAAACCCGCGGTGCATGTGGACTCTGGTCCTCCTCCTGTTTTTGTAGACGGTGAGCTTGAGTATGAGGTCGAGAGAATACTAGATTCTCGATTTCTTAGGAACTCTCTCCAGTATCTGGTTCATTGGAGAGGATACGGTCCGGAGGAGAGATCCTGGGTACCAGCACATCATTTTCATGCACAGGAACACATACAGGAATTTCACGATTCCCATCCTGATAAACCTTCATTAGCGCGTTCGGAGACCACGCCTCAGGGGAGGGGTAATGTCAGGCATAGACTCACCCCCTCGGCGGCTGGCAGTATGGACGCCGCTCTCGGCTCTGACATCACCGGATCCCCGAACTTCCGGTCCGCGTCAGCTGGCAGCGCCGGCGGCCATTCCAGCCGCATGTCGTCATTGCAGGGCAGGGCAACGCGCTCACGCACGGAGCGTCAGGCCCTTTATGCCCTGAGGAGGAGGCTGCCTTGATCCGCCCTGCTGAGGCACTCCCCACCCCTTGCTGACCTCATCCGGGGGGTGGGGGTTCCTGGACTGACAGTCTGCATTTAAGCAGCAGACTGCCAGTACTCCTTGTCCGCTGTAGCGATCACACTCTGTGCTAGCTCTCGGATCCACAGTATACTTATATATTGGTTACGCCAATATATAAGTACTGGAAGAAACATACCATTGTATTTACCTGTGCCTTTGATCTTTTGCCTGTCTTTGACTCTGAGTTTCTCTAATCCTTTTTGTACCGTTGCCTATCTGATTACCCGTTGCCAACCTTGCTGTGCCCTCGTTCACTCTCTTGCCTACCGTCTCTGTACCTCGTATCTCTGATCTCTGTTGCCGAACCCCGGCTAGCCTTTAGACTCCGCATCTGCCTCCTGATTCTGTACCTCGTATTTCTGATAACCTGTTGCCGATCCCTGCCTGTCGACCATCCCCGCCAGCGGGCCCTTGCCGCTGGACGGCAGTCTGAGCTCTGTGGGCCCTCGCCACAGAGCAATACGTTATTTACTGTTTGCACCAATCATTAAAAGACCATTTTGGGTGGACAGAGGTTAGTTATATATCGGATTATCGGTGAGACTGCAGATCACTTATAATCAGGTATATCTGTATTTCTGGTGATACTGCAGATCTCCAGAAATCAGACACTCTCTGTCCTCACTAGTAGTTACGGAACGTGACAGTGTGTACACAGACAGTGAGTGCACACACGCAGGAGCTAGTAGCCTATGAACAGTGACTGAGTGTCCTAGACTCCTAGTACAGTAAGTAGTAACAGTAAGTACAACTAACTAATTACAATAATCAATCAGTTATCAGAAGGAAATAGAGTGTGTGTAGTGTGTACACAGACAGTGAGTGCACACACGCAGGAGCTAGTAGCCTATGAACAGTGACTGAGTGTCCTAGACTCCTAGTACAGTAAGTAGTAACAGTAAGTACAACTAACTAATTACAATAATCAATTACAATAATCAATCAGTTATCAGAAGGAAATAGAGTGTGTGTAGTGTGTACACAGAAAGTGAGTGCACACACGCAGGAGCAGCTAGTAGCCTATGAACAGTGACAGTGAGTGTCCTAGTACAGTTACAGTATATAACTACAATACTAATACAATCAGTAGTAAAGGACAGCAGAAATACTGGTATAGAATAGAGAGAAATAAACAGAGGACAGGAGGACAGCTGCCCACACAGGCAAGGCCCTGAGGCCTAAAGCTGTAAGCTTGCAGCAGCTGGCCTGTCTCTATGTAACACAAAAGCTACTAACTAAAATACAATGTCTAACTAACTAACAACAATATAGGTGTGTATAGGAGGTGTATGTGAGCAAAAACGCTAGGTAAATGACCACAATAAAGCTCTTGCTAAGCCAAAGCACAAAGGAGCAACTCTCTCTCTGTACAAGTCTCAGGCAAGCACGGAGAAACCTAACATGGAGGCCGCTATTTATAGGGTAGGGGCTGGCCAGGGTCCCCCTCTGTGATTGGCTGCCGTCAGAGGGCCTGGGAGCCCTCTGATTGGCTCTAAGGACATCAATCTGGGCTATGACGCTATTCGAGCTCGGTACCGAGCTCGAATAGCGCCGTTTTGCTCGAATAGCTCGAATAGTGAATGGGCTATTCGAGTGTACTCGAATAGCCCATTCGAATAGCTACAGCTATTCGGAGCTCGAATACCGAGCTCGAATAGCTGGAAAAGAGCTCGAATATTCGAGCTACTCGAATATTCGAGCTCTGCTGAGCACCACTGGGTTCTAACACACTGTTGGATCTGACTAAGGTCTGAGTGCTTCCACATAAGTGTTCGCAACGGCAGACAACCTGAAACTGGCCAGTAGTGACTATATATAGGGCAGCGCTCTCCAGCGCCACCCATCAGCGATCAACCAATAGCCACTTGCCGTGAGATCAGCTAACCGACCTGGTCAACTGATCCCTCCTTGTTTGTCATAAAGGTTCTGCCTCTCAGCGCACGTGCACGTATTCCTCCATCTGTGTGAGCTAACAGACCCAGCCACACCAGACACACGCTGCTGCGGACAAACCGCCGCGCTGGATGCAGAATCAGCCGCCTGACCGCCAGTACACGCGGCGGCTTTGCCGCGTTCTCTCACAGCCGTACGGTAAAATGGGCACTCCTTTGCCTACTCCTTTCTGGCCTCTGTCATGAAAGGATCATATAAATATATGTAGAAATCTGATATATACCGTTTTTGTTTCAAAGTGGAGTTAAACTTCTTGGAGCAGATTTACTTCCTCCCTCCACAAGACCAAGACACACATACATCCCCATAAAATCATTTAGCAACAACTGCAGGCACAGTCTCTGTGGCGCAATCGGTTAGCGTGTTTGGCTGTTAACCGAAAGGTTGGTGGTTCAAGCCCACCCAGGGATGGCTTTTCCTTTTGTGTTCAACAGTTGTCCGAAGAGAACCCCAGATAGCCATGTAGATTCATTTGAGACACGTTGGAATCTCATTCACGTTCATGAAAAGGGTGAGCAGCATCAAGTTCATGTCTTAGTGATACAACAGACATCCCTGGCAGTGTCTGTGACCAAATGAAGTTTTCTGTACCCCAGAAGCAGCAGTAAAGTATTAGCCGGGGATCGAACCCAAAGCCTGGCGACGGCTGTCAAGCCAAAGAAAGGCAGTTCAAGCCCACCCAAGGACAGGCTCGCCTTAGTGCCTTGCTAGCTATTTGTTTAGAACATTATAGAGTGTCTGCATTAAGTGTTGACCATTTAGAAAGAACTTTAAGCTGGCGTAGAGTCTGCTGCACCGGAATGGAACCTCTCCAGAGACTGAGCAGGTGCAGGATGTCCTAACTGTTCGGAGAACTTGTCTTGGTCTTGTCTTCCATGGAATTGTAGGGTGCCAAAAGCAAGCTCACATGCATTGGCAGGGAATCAAACCCGGGTCAACTGCTTGGAAGGCAGCTATGCTCACCACTATACCACCAACGCTACATACTGAAACTCGCCTAGCATGTACCATTGCAATATACCCAAGAGAAAAATGAGCTTGCTTATTTGCCTACTTTGCTAGATGTAAGCAGTGGGACACATGGTGATACTGCTTACAGACTTCAATTCAAGACTTCAGAAAGATCATGTGCCCCCCTGGATGATGCTGGTGCAACACACACAGCAAAGGACAGCAATTTGAAGTCTGGAAGATTCCAGGGCAAGGGTGGGAAGGATGAAAAGCTAGGTGGCCATGCAACCATTCCTGCTAACCCAAAGCTTACTTGTGCCCTACAACACATTGGCTTAAGACTTGACCAAATCCAATGCTCCAATATGGGGAAGCTTCTCTGTTTGCTGTTTTTTTTTTTTTTTTTTAAGTGCGGTGTCACAGTTCACCCATCTCTTCAACTACAAGAACGGCCCCGGAGTAGTCTTAGCTACCCTAATATGTACGTTACAGCAGTGCCCTTATTACACTTTCTCTTACAGGGCAATGGAAACCGTTTTGCCCATGCGATAAAGCAAGGTGCAAAAATGAAATCTTGCCTAGCAGAGGATGGTTTCGATCCATCGACCTCTGGGTTATGGGCCCAGCACGCTTCCGCTGCGCCACTCTGCTTCTGTTTGTATTTAACCTTCAAGTTTAAGAAGGGTACATTAGTTGAAATAGTTACACTACTATCTATGTTACAGCAAGGCCCTAATGACACTTTCTCTTAAGGGGCTATGGCCGACAATTGGCCCATATGGTAAGCAAGGTATAAAAACCAACGTACACCTAGCACAGGATGGTTTCGATCCATCGACCTCTGGGTTATGGGCCCAGCACGCTTCCGCTGCGCCACTCTGCTGCCATACAGTGAATGCTTCATTGTGGGAAAAAGTGGCGTTAAACTTCTTGGAGCAGACTTACTTCCTCACTCCACAAGACACACATACATCCCCATAAAATCATTTAGCAACAACTGAAGGCACAGTCTCTGTGGCGCAATCGGTTAGCGCGTTCGGCTGTTAACCGAAAGGTTGGTGGTTCAAGCCCACCCAGGGACGGCCTTACTTTTTGTGTTCAACAGTTGTCCGAAGAGAACCCCAGATAGCCATGTAGATTCATTTGAGACACGTTGGAATCTCATTCACGTTCATGAAAAGGGTGAGCAGCATCAAGTTCATGTCTTAGTGATACAACAGACATCCCTGGCAGTGTCTGTGACCAAATGAAGTTTTCTGTACCCCAGAAGCAGCAGTAAAGTATTAGCCGGGGATCGAACCCAAAGCATGGCGACGGCTGTCAAGCCAAAGAAAGGCAGTTCAAGCCCACCCAAGGACAGGCTCGCCTAAGTGCCTTGCTAGCTATTTGTTTAGAACATTATAGAGTGTCTGCATTAAGTGTTGACCATTTAGAAAGAACTTTAAGCTGGCGTAGAGTCTGCTGCATCGGAATGGAATCTCTCCAGAGACTGAGCAGGTGCAGGATGTCCTAACTGTTCAGAGATCTTGTCTTGGTCTTGTCTTCCATGGAATTGTAGGGTGCCAAAAGCAAGCTCACATGCGTTGGCCGGGAATCGAACCCGGCTCAACTGCTTGGAAAGCAGCTATGCTCACCACTATACCACCAACGCTACATGCTGAAACTTGCCTAGCATGTACCATTGCAATATACCCAAGAGAAAAATGAGCTTGCTTATTTGCCTACTTTGCTAGATGTAAGCAGTGGGACACATGGTGATACTGCTTACAGACTTCAATTCAAGACTTCAGAAAGATCATGCGCCCCCCTGCATGATGCTGGTGCAACACACACAGCAAAGGACAGCAATTTGAAGTCTGGAAGATTCCAGGGCAAGGGTGGGAAGGATGAAAAGCTAGGTGGCCATGCAACCATTCCTGCTAACCCAAAGCTTATTTGTGCCCTACAACACATTGGCTTAAGACTTGACCAAATCCAATGCTCCAATATGGGGAAGCTTCTCTGTTTGCTGTTTTTTTTTTTTTTTAAGTGCGGTGTCACAGTTCACCCATCTCTTCAACTACAAGAACGGCCCAGGAGTAGTCTTAGCTACCCTAATATGTACGTTACAGCAGGGCCCTTATTACACTTTCTCTTACAGGGCAATGGAAACCGTTTTGCCCATGCGATAAAGCAAGGTGCAAAAATGAATTCATGCCTAGCAGAGGATGGTTTGGATCCATCGACCTCTGGGTTATGGGCCCAGCACGCTTCTGCTGCGCCACTCTGCTGCCATACAGTGAATGCTTCATTGTGGGAAAAAGTGGCGTTAAACTTCTTGGAGCAGACTTACTTCCTCACTCCACAAGACACACATACATCCCCATAAAATCATTTAGCAACAACTGCAGGCACAGTCTCTGTGGCGCAATCGGTTAGCGCGTTTGGCTGTTAACCGAAAGGTTGGTGGTTCAAGCCCACCCAGGGACGGCCTTTCCTTTTGTGTTCAACAGTTGTCCGAAGAGAACCCCAGATAGCCATGTAGATTCATTTGAGACACGTTGGAATCTCATTCACGTTCATGAAAAGGGTGAGCAGCATCAAGTTCATGTCTTAGTGATACAACAGACATCCCTGGCAGTGTCTGTGACCAAATGAAGTTTTCTGTACCCCAGAAGCAGCAGTAAAGTATTAGCCGGGGATCGAACCCAAAGCCTGGTGACGGCTGTCAAGCCAAAGAAAGGCAGTTCAAGCCCACCCAAGGACAGGCTCGCCTTAGTGCCTTGCTAGCTATTTGTTTAGAACATTATAGAGTGTCTGCATTAAAGGGGAACTGAAGAGAGAGGTATATGGAGGCTGTCATGTTTATTTCCTTTTAGACAATACCAGTTGCCTGGCAGCCCTGCTGATCCTCTGCCTCTAATACTATTAGCCATAGCCCCTGAACAAGCATGCAGCAGATCAGGTGTTTCAGTGGTTCAGACTTATAAGTCTGATCTGACAAGACTAGCTGCATGCTTGTTTCTGGTTTTATTCAGATACTACTGCAGAGAAATAGACCAGCAGGGCTGCCAGGCAACTGGTATTGATTAAAAGGAAATAAACATGACAGCCTCCATATACCTCTCTCTTCAGTTCCCCTTTAAGTGTTGACCATTTAGAAAGAACTTTAAGCTGGCGTAGAGTCTGCTGCACCGGAATGGAACCTCTCCAGAGACTGAGCAGGTGCAGGATGTCCTAACTGTTCAGAGATCTTGTCTTGGTCTTGTCTTCCATGGAATTGTAGGGTGCCAAAAGCAAGCTCACATGCGTTGGCCGGGAATCGAACCCGGGTCAACTGCTTGGAAGGCAGCTATGCTCACCACTATACCACCAACGCTACATGCTGAAACTCGCCTAGCATGTACCATTGCAATATACCCAAGAGAAAAATGAGCTTGCTTATTTGCCTACTTTGCTAGATGTAAGCAGTGGGACACATGGTGATACTGCTTACAGACTTCAATTCAAGACTTCAGAAAGATCATGTGCCCCCCTGGATGATGCTGGTGCAACACACACAGCAAAGGACAGCAATTTGAAGTCTGGAAGATTCCAGGGCAAGGGTGGGAAGGATGAAAAGCTAGGTGGCCATGCAACCATTCCTGCTAACCCAAAGCTTACTTGTGCCCTACAACACATTGGCTTAAGACTTGACCAAATCCAATGCTCCAATATGGGGAAGCTTCTCTGTTTGCTGTTTTTTTTTTTTTTTTTTTTTAAGTGCGGTGTCACAGTTCACCCATCTCTTCAACTACAAGAACGGCCCAGGAGTAGTCTTAGCTACCCTAATATGTACGTTACAGCAGGGCCCTTATTACACTTTCTCTTACAGGGCAATGGAAACCGTTTTGCCCATGCGATAAAGCAAGGTGCAAAAATGAATTCATGCCTAGCAGAGGATGGTTTCGATCCATCGACCTCTGGGTTATGGGCCCAGCACGCTTCCGCTGCGCCACTCTGCTTCTGTTTGTATGCAACCTTCAAGTTTAAGAAGGGTACATTAGTTGAAATAGTTACACTACTATCTATGTTACAGCAAGGCCCTAATGACACTTTCTCTTAAGGGGCTATGGCCGACAATTGGCCCATATGGTAAGCAAGGTATAAAAACCAACGTACACCTAGCAGAGGATGGTTTCGATCCATCGACCTCTGGGTTATGGGCCCAGCACGCTTCCGCTGCGCCACTCTGCTGCCATACAGTAAATGCTTCATTGTGGGAAAAAGTGGCGTTAAACTTCTTGGAGCAGACTTACTTCCTCACGCCACAAGACACACATACATCCCCATAAAATCATTTAGCAACAACTGCAGGCACAGTCTCTGTGGCGCAATCGGTTAGCGCGTTCGGCTGTTAACCGAAAGGTTGGTGGTTCAAGCCCACCCAGGGACGGCCTTTCCTTTTGTGTTCAACAGTTGTCCGAAGAGAACCCCAGATAGCCATGTAGATTCATTTGAGACACGTTGGAATCTCATTCACGTTCATGAAAAGGGTGAGCAGCATCAAGTTCATGTCTTAGTGATACAACAGACATCCCTGGCAGTGTCTGTGACCAAATGAAGTTTTCTGTACCCCAGAAGCAGCAGTAAAGTATTAGCCGGGGATCGAACCCAAAGCCTGGCGACGGCTGTCAAGCCAAAGAAAGGCAGTTCAAGCCCACCCAAGGACAGGCTCGCCTTAGTGCCTTGCTAGCTATTTGTTTAGAACATTATAGAGTGTCTGCATTAAGTGTTGACCATTTAGAAAGAACTTTAAGCTGGCGTAGAGTCTGCTGCACCGGAATGGAACCTCTCCAGAGACTGAGCAGGTGCAGGATGTCCTAACTGTTCAGAGATCTTGTCTTGGTCTTGTCTTCCATGGAATTGTAGGGTGCCAAAAGCAAGCTCACATGCGTTGGCCGGGAATCGAACCCAGGTCAACTGCTTGGAAGGCAGCTATGCTCACCACTATACCACCAACGCTACATGCTGAAACTCGCCTAGCATGTACCATTGTATTATACCCAAGAGAAAAATGAGCTTGCTTATTTGCCTACTTTGCTAGATGTAAGCAGTGGGACACATGGTGATACTGCTTACAGACTTCAATTCAAGACTTCAGAAAGATCATGTGCCCCCCTGGATGATGCTGGTGCAACACACACAGCAAAGGACAGCAATTTGAAGTCTGGAAGATTCCAGGGCAAGGGTGGGAAGGATGAAAAGCTAGGTGGCCATGCAACCATTCCTGCTAACCCAAAGCTTACTTGTGCCCTACAACACATTGGCTTAAGACTTGACCAAATCCAATGCTCCAATATGGGGAAGCTTCTCTGTTTGCTGTTTTTTTTTTTTTTTTTTTTTTAAGTGCGGTGTCACAGTTCACCCATCTCTTCAACTACAAGAACGGCCCAGGAGTAGTCTTAGCTACCCTAATATGTACGTTACAGCAGGGCCCTTATTACACTTTCTCTTACAGGGCAATAGAAACCGTTTTGCCCATGCGATAAAGCAAGGTGCAAAAATGAATTCATGCCTAGCAGAGGATGGTTTCGATCCATCGACCTCTGGGTTATGGGCCCAGCACGCTTCGGCTGCGCCACTCTGCTTCTGTTTGTATTCAACCTTCAAGTTTAAGAAGGGTACATTAGTTGAAATAGTTACACTACTATCTATGTTACAGCAAGGCCCTAATGACACTTTCTCTTAAGGGGCTATGGCCGACAATTGGCCCATATGGTAAGCAAGGTATAAAAACCAACGCACGCCTAGCAGAGGATGGTTTCGATCCATCGACCTCTGTGTTATGGGCCCAGCACGCTTCCGCTGCGCCACTCTGCTGCCATACAGTGAATGCTTCATTGTGGGAAAAAGTGGCGTTAAACTTCTTGGAGCAGACTTACTTCCTCACGCCACAAGACACACATACATCCCCATAAAATCATTTAGCAACAACTGCAGGCACAGTCTCTGTGGCGCAATCGGTTAGCGCGTTCGGCTGTTAACCGAAAGGTTGGTGGTTCAAGCCCACCCAGGGACGGCCTCTCCTTTTGTGTTCAACAGTTGTCCGAAGAGAACCCCAGATAGCCATGTAGATTCATTTGAGACACGTTGGAATCTCATTCACGTTCATGAAAAGGGTGAGCAGCATCAAGTTCATGTCTTAGTGATACAACAGACATCCCTGGCAGTGTCTGTGACCAAATGAAGTTTTCTGTACCCCAGAAGCAGCAGTAAAGTATTAGCCGGGGATCGAACCCAAAGCCTGGCGATGGCTGTCAAGCCAAAGAAAGGCAGTTCAAGCCCACCCAAGGACAGGCTCGCCTTAGTGCCTTGCTAGCTATTTGTTTAGAACATTATAGAGTGTCTGCATTAAGTGTTGACCATTTAGAAAGAACTTTAAGCTGGCGTAGAGTCTGCTGCACCGGAATGGAACCTCTCCAGAGACTGAGCAGGTGCAGGATGTCCTAACTGTTCAGAGATCTTGTCTTGGTCTTGTCTTCCATGGAATTGTAGGGTGCCAAAAGCAAGCTCACATGCGTTGGCCGGGAATCGAACCCAGGTCAACTGCTTGGAAGGCAGCTATGCTCACCACTATACCACCAACGCTACATGCTGAAACTTGCCTAGCATGTACCATTGCAATATACCCAAGAGAAAAATGAGCTTGCTTATTTGCCTACTTTGCTAGATGTAAGCAGTGGGACACATGGTGATACTGCTTACAGACTTCAATTCAAGACTTCAGAAAGATCATGCGCCCCCCTGGATGATGCTGGTGCAACACACACAGCAAAGGACAGCAATTTGAAGTCTGGAAGATTCCAGGGCAAGGGTGGGAAGGATAAAAAGCTAGGTGGCCATGCAACCATTCCTGCTAACCCAAAGCTTACTTGTGCCCTACAACACATTGGCTTAAGACTTGACTGAAAGGTTGTAATAATGTGCTGCTTAAATCACCCCGATATTAAAATATATACAGCACATCACAATTTCTTAAAAATGACATCATTGCTTCAGCAGCACATTCCTCCAGACAGTGCTTTACAGATACATTAATAATTAACACTCTAGAAGTTCCAGGCACCTGAATACAAAACCTGTATTTCAATACCCAGTTGGTATATTACCATACAAGCCACTGTGACAGAGATCTGAAGACTCAGACCTATTCATGCATTGTTGTTAAAAAACCTGGTCTATTGAGAAATTAACACATGTAACAAAGTCTACCTCTGCCAGTTGTTTACAGAATAACAAATCCTATTGTCTCTGCTGTCTGTACCATGTCTATGCTATTGTTTCAAATATTTTCTATGTGTACTCCGGTCTAATCTGGTTTTTTCCCTAACATCAATATAAGATTGACCTGTAAATAAAGATTTGAGATGCTGTTCCACCAATTTAAGTGTTTGTGGTTCTGTATCTCCCAGCTGGAAGAGAGGGTATTCACTTGGAGTGGGGGAGAACTTTAACCTGGGTTGCAGATTATTCTGCTAAGTCATCTTGTAGCTGCCTCCGCTGAAATTGAGCTAACAGTTTGGTGTCGAGAAGTTGGATCCGCCATATACAGTATCGGGTGAGTAATTCTATTTTTTGATTACCACCCTATACTGTCAGAGCGGATTAATAGAACCCGGAGGAAAAGTGCTTCTGTAGCGCCTCTCCCAGGAATCTGATATTCCTAAAGTAAATAGCGGGTCTGATGCCCCAATTAAGAAAGCAGTACTGTGTGTCTAAGTGAATATTCTCTCTAAACCTTGTATATTGTTGTATAGTCGCTTAAGTGAATTTTAGTTATATAAGATTGCATGTTACTGTATAGATTTGTGTAGATTGTATGTGAGGTTAAGCTGAGATTGAAGGTATAAACTTGTCCACAGAGGATAGTTAAAATTCAAACCATAAATCGGGTGTATTTAAACCTGATTAGAAACTATAGAAGAATCACATAAGCTGGAGACCAGGTTTGCCAGTAAAGTCTAATACTGACGTCACCATCCCTAGATAAACCTTCAAACTCAGCTAATCTCACTCTATTTTTTTTTAGCTTGGCATAATGGGAAAGTCTCAAGGTAAGGGGACTCCCACGGGTTATTTTTGATTTATGATGTATCATATTCTGTGATGCTGTTTAATGCGGATATATAGATTTGTAAGTTTTAGAAAGAATCATGTTCCACAATTTGCTTTGAATCTTATTTCTGACTAACTCTATTTAGGAGTTTCATTTTTTTTCTCGGAGACACTCAGCAGTTGCAGGTGTCTCTCTGGACCAGGACATTTTGAATGGGCATTGCGGCCGCAGGATAACTTTTTTTATCAGTCCCTCCAAAATGTTCTGGCCTGGCTACTAGATGTTTCTGAGCCTTTTCTTCTAATTACTATAAATGTGTTTGTCTATCTCCTCTCACTGTAGTTTCTGTGGAACTGTGATTTAAATTGCTTGTGTATGACTGGTTGCACTTTTTCAGCTAGGTTGTACTTTAAATATGCATCTCTGGACATCTGCTCAGAGTTGTTGCAGGTTTCTACCCCCTCCCTCCATGTATTGGGAGAGACTTGTGTTAATGCTTTTGTTTTTTCTCTTTCCTCTTCCCTGAAAAGACTGGGGGCAATGAGGAGAGTGTCAGGAAACAGAAACAAAAGAAGATCCCAGCTATATGTTGTTTGTCTGTTTGTGTATGTGTCTGTGCACAGAGAGTATCCAAATATTTTTTTTAGAGTTAGGAATAAACCTCTTAATTTAATTGATCGTTTTTTTCTACAGTCAGAAAAGTCAAAAGCTAAATTATTGTTGGAGTCTAAGGTATGCGGACTGTGGTTATGTAAATGTGCATGTGTTGTCTTTCTTTGTCTACTATAGGAGAGGGTTTGTAAATTGTCTTGAGGCAAGGCAGGTGAGATTGAATGTGTAATTGGTTTTCACCTCATATAATGAATGACCCATGCACAAAGTTGCTGGCCATTGTGATGTTTTGAATTTAGTGTTTTGCATAGGAAACAATTTATTTCGGGTGAACCAGATGTAACATGTCTTAAAATTTGTAATTTAAAGTTGGTTATAAAAAATTAACATACGGAAAGGCATGTTCCATCTGAAGTTTTTTGTTTTTTTATGTGGGTTTTTTTTTTGTCAGGTATTTTTGCATATACCTGAGAATTCAAAGCACACAACAGTTTTGCTGTCAATGGGTGAATTAGGTTTGTAAATCTTCCAGTAGGAATTAAGTTGCTGTGAATGAAATGTAATCATTTTAACTTGAGCTTGCACTCATGCCGATATGAATGTAATGTAGAGATTGTGTCCAAAATCATCTTGCTCAAATTACTAGAAGTTATGCTCATGCCAGGTTTTCTGTTCATATTGCCAAGAATAATGCAAACAATTGTGTGAATGTTTGGGTACGTGTATAATATTAATGGTGATGAGTCCCTTAAGCAAAGTGACATACTTATATTTTTTCACTTGTAATTGTGTAAAATTCTAACAAATGCTTTTACAGCAATTTCTTTGTTGGTTTCTGGTCTGTCTCTGGTTACAATATGAGGGGTGTGGGAAACAAACCCTGGTGTTGTGCATTTGGGGAGGGTTTTGAACAGCAGACGTTGACCCCCTGTACCACCTACTGTGCACGGGGTGAGATGGGGGGCCAACTAAACCTGCAAGTGGCTGAATCACACAGCCTCATAACCGGGCCCACATCAGTGTTCTAACATGCCTGGAGAGGGTGGAGACAAATATGTCATGTAAAATACTTATTGGTTGATTTGATTGTAATTGTCTCCATATGTCTGTTTGTATTGATACTGTGCTGTATAAAGCAAGGTCAGAGAAATGTGTTTAAGTGTCAGAACTCTATAGTACTAGGATTTACAGACAGTATGATGTTAGTAAAAGAAATTTGAATAGAGAGAGTAACCTTTGTCAAAAATATTGTTACATAGCTACGCATGTGGTAAATAGGTTGCACACACCCACTAAGCTGTTTAACTTCTTATTACCATTGAGGACCTCTACATAACTGCTTTGATTGAGACTGAGCTATCAATTACTTGGCTCATGCAGTTTGACAAACCTTGAACTCTTGTCTGATTCATCTTTACTAATTTGCCTGCACAAGTGTTCTTTATTACCTGTTCACTTGGAGACCTGCCTGTGATATCACCTGATTATGGAATACTTTGGAGATCATCTGATATGATTCTCCTGCACTGATGCAGCCCTAGAAGGATGACCCTCTGCTGTAAGGATGAGCCCTTCCTGCACCTGCCCTCCTCCTGTGTTGGTGATGGCTGCTTCAAGCCTTTCTTTTGTGTCATCCTTTGGGAAGAACTCCGCCTCTGCTGTTGCAACTGTGAGGTTTCTCAACTGGGATGAGAAGTTGAGTCTGCCCTTCCCTGCCTTCTACAACCTGGCTGCAATTGCTACATCCTTGTTATAAATCTGTTTCCATTTCTTTTGTGGGTGCCCAATGCCATACAATGAAACTGCTAACAAAAAGGCACTGGGTGTAGCCACGGTGATTACACGGCCAGCTCTCAGCCGCCACTGTCTGTTTGCCCCGAGACAGTGAGAGCTTGGCAGAAAAACATCTGCATTCATCATGAGGGCTTGTGGTGATGAATTCACCGTCCTCCTTCACCCTTCAAATGAACAATATTCTACTCTGCAATAATGAACTGACATTTCCTGGACCCACTCGAGGATCATTTTTTTTTCCAAAATGCATTAAGGAGTTCTAACCTTATGGGTGAGGTGTGGCTTTAGGCAACCTGTTACAGTTTACCACATTCAGTTTTCCATTAAGTTATGCAGGGCTAGATTAGGATGATATACTAGCAAAGCTAACTACTGTTAATTCATCGTGTAGTTGTGTAACCCTTTAAACTGTATATTGTATTTGTGTACCAATGACAACACTAACTCATTGATCTCTAACATACATAGAGCTGTGCATAGTATCTAAGTGATCCCGCCCTTTCCTTTAGAAAAGGTTGGGATCAAAGGTTGGGTTGAAAGGTTGTAATAATGTGCTGCTTAAATCACCCCGATATTAAAATATATACAGCACATCACAATTTCTTAAAAATGACATCATTGCTTCAGCAGCACATTCCTCCAGACAGTGCTTTACAGATACATTAATAATTAACACTCTAGAAGTTCCAGGCACCTGAATACAAAACCTGTATTTCAATACCCAGTTGGTATATTACCATACAAGCCACTGTGACAGAGATCTGAAGACTCAGACCTATTCATGCATTGTTGTTAAAAAACCTGGTCTATTGAGAAATTAACACATGTAACAAAGTCTACCTCTGCCAGTTGTTTACAGAATAACAAATCCTATTGTCTCTGCTGTCTGTACCATGTCTATGCTATTGTTTCAAATATTTTCTATGTGTACTCCGGTCTAATCTGGTTTTTTCCCTAACATCAGGGTGTATATAAGATTGACCTGTAAATAAAGATTTGAGATGCTGTTCCACCAATTTAAGTGTTTGTGGTTCTGTATCTCCCAGCTGGAAGAGAGGGTATTCACTTGGAGTGGGGGAGAACTTTAACCTGGGTTGCAGATTATTCTGCTAAGTCATCTTGTAGCTGCCTCCGCTGAAATTGAGCTAACACCAAATCCAATGCTCCAATATGGGGAAGCTTCTCTGTTTGCTGTTTTTTTTTTTTTGTTTTTTTTAAGTGCGATGTCACAGTTCACCCATCTCTTCAACTACAAGAACGGCCCAGGAGTAGTCTTAGCTACCCTAATATGTACGTTACAGCAGGGCCCTTATTACACTTTCTCTTACAGGGCAATGGAAACCGTTTTGCCCATGCGATAAAGCAAGGTGCAAAAATGAATTCATGCCTAGCAGAGGATGGTTTCGATTCATCAACCTCTGGGTTATGGGCCCAGCACGCTTCCGCTGCGCCACTCTGCTTCTGTTTGTATTCAACCTTCAATTTTAAGAAGGATACATTAGTTGAAACAGTTACACTACTATCTATGTTACAGCAAGGCCCTAATGACACTTTCTCTTAAGGGGCTATGGCCGACAATTGGCCCATGTGGTAAGCAAGGTATAAAAACCAACGTACACCTAGCAGAGGATGGTTTCGATCCATCGACCTCTGTGTTATGGGCCCAGCACGCTTCCGCTGCGCCACTCTGCTGCCATACAGTGAATGCTTCATTGTGGGAAAAAGTGGCGTTAAACTTCTTGGAGCAGACTTACTTCCTCACTCCACAAGACACACATACATCCCCATAAAATCATTTAGCAACAACTGCAGGCACAGTCTCTGTGGCGCAATCGGTTAGCGTGTTTGGCTGTTAACCGAAAAGTTGGTGGTTCAAGCCCACCCAGGGGCGGCCTTTCCTTTTGTGTTCAACAGTTGTCCGAAGAGAACCCCAGATAGCCATGTAGATTCATTTGAGACACGTTGGAATCTCATTCACGTTCATGAAAAGGGTAAGCAGCATCAAGTTCATGTCTTAGTGATACAACAGACATCCCTGGCAGTGTCTGTGACCAAATGAAGTTTTCTGTACCCCAGAAGCAGCAGTAAAGTATTAGCCGGGGATCGTACCCAAAGCCTGGTGACGGCTGTCAAGCCAAAGAAAGGCAGTTCAAGCCCACCCAAGGACAGGCTCGCCTTAGTGCCTTGCTAGCTATTTGTTTAGAACATTATAGAGTGTCTGCATTAAGTGTTGACCATTTAGAAAGAACTTTAAGCTGGCGTAGAGTCTGCTGCACCGGAATGGAACCTCTCCAGAGACTGAGCAGGTGCAGGATGTCCTAACTGTTCAGAGATCTTGTCTTGGTCTTGTCTTCCATGGAATTGTAGGGTGCCAAAAGCAAGCTCACATGCGTTGGCCAGGAATCGAACCCGGGTCAATTGCTTGGAAGGCAGTTATGCTCACCACTATACCACCAACGCTACATGCTGAAACTTGCCTAGCATGTACCATTGCAATATACCCAAGAGAAAAATGAGCTTGCTTATTTGCCTACTTTGCTAGATGTAAGCAGTGGGACACATGGTGATACTGCTTACAGACTTCAATTCAAGACTTCAGAAAGATCATGTGCCCCCTGGATGATGCTGGTGCAACACACACAGCAAAGGACAGCAATTTGAAGTCTGGAAGATTCCAGGGCAAGGGTGGGAAGGATGAAAAGCTAGGTGGCCATGCAACCATTCCTGCTAACCCAAAGCTTACTTGTGCCCTACAACACATTGGCTTAAGACTTGACCAAATCCAATGCTCCAATATGGGGAAGCTTCTCTGTTTGCTGTTTTTTTTTTTTTTTTTTGTGTTACAGTTCACCCATCTCTTCAACTACAAGAACGGCCCAGGAGTAGTCTTAGCTACCCTAATATGTACGTTACAGCAGGGCCCTTATTACACTTTCTCTTACAGGGCAATGGAAACCGTTTTGCCCATGCGATAAAGCAAGGTGCAAAAATGAATTCATGCCTAGCAGAGGATGGTTTCGATCCGTCGACCTCTGGGTTATGGGCCCAGCACGCTTCCGCTGCGCCACTCTGCTTCTGTTTGTATTCAACCTTCAAGTTTAAGAAGGGTACATTAGTTGAAATAGTTACACTACTATCTATGTTACAGCAAGGCCCTAATGACACTTTCTCTTAAGGGGCTATGGCCGACAATTGGCCCATGTGGTAAGCAAGGTATAAAAACCAACTTACACCTAGCAGAGGATGGTTTCGATCCATCGACCTCTGGGTTATGGGCCCAGCACGCTTCCGCTGCGCCACTCTGCTGCCATACAGTGAACGCTTCATTGTGGGAAAAAGTGGCGTTAAACTTCTTGGAGCAGACTTACTTCCTCACTCCACAAGACACACATACATCCCCATAAAATCATTTAGCAACAACTGCAGGCACAGTCTCTGTGGCGCAATCGGTTAGCGCGTTCGGCTGTTAACCGAAAGGTTGGTGGTTCAAGCCCACCCAGGGACGGCCTTTCCTTTTGTGTTCAACAGTTGTCCGAAGAGAACCCCAGATAGCCATGTAGATTCATTTGAGACACGTTGGAATCTCATTCACGTTCATGAAAAGGGTGAGCAGCATCAAGTTCATCTCTTAGTGATACAACAGACATCCCTGGCAGTGTCTGTGACCAAATGAAGTTTTCTGTACCCCAGAAGCAGCAGTAAAGTATTAGCCGGGGATCGAACCCAAAGCCTGGTGACGGCTGTCAAGCCAAAGAAAGGCAGTTCAAGCCCATCCAAGGACAGGCTCGCCTTAGTGCCTTGCTAGCTATTTGTTTAGAACATTATAGAGTGTCTGCATTAAGTGTTGACCATTTAGAAAGAACTTTAAGCTGGCGTAGAGTCTGCTGCACCGGAATGGAACCTCTCCAGAGACTGAGCAGGTGCAGGATGTCCTAACTGTTCAGAGATCTTGTCTTGGTCTTGTCTTCCATGGAATTGTAGGGTGCCAAAAGCAAGCTCACATGCGTTGGCTGGGAATCGAACCCGGGTCAACTGCTTGGAAGGCAGCTATGCTCACCACTATACCACCAATGCTACATGCTGAAACTCGCCTAGCATGTACCATTGCAATATACCCAAGAGAAAAATGAGCTTGCTTATTTGCCTACTTTGCTAGATGTAAGCAGTGGGACACATGGTGATACTGCTTACAGACTTCAATTCAAGACTTCAGAAAGATCATGTGCCCCCCTGGATGATGCTGGTGCAACACACACAGCAAAGGACAGCAATTTGAAGTCTGGAAGATTCCAGGGCAAGGGTGGGAAGGATGAAAAGCTAGGTGGCCATGCAACCATTCCTGCTAACCCAAAGCTTACTTGTGCCCTACAACACATTGGCTTAAGACTTGACCAAATCCAATGCTCCAATATGGGGAAGCTTCTCTGTTTGCTGTTTTTTTTTTTTTTTTTTTTTTTTTAAGTGCGGTGTCACAGTTCACCCATCTCTTCAACTACAAGAACGGCCCAGGAGTAGTCTTAGCTACCCTAATATGTACGTTACAGCAGGGCCCCTATTACACTTTCTCTTACAGGGCAATGGAAACCGTTTTGCCCATGCGATAAAGCAAGGTGCAAAAATGAATTCATGCCTAGCAGAGGATGGTTTCGATCCTTCGACCTCTGGGTTATAGGCCCAGCACGCTTCCGCTGCGCCACTCTGCTTCTGTTTGTATTCAACCTTCAAGTTTAAGAAGGGTACATTAGTTGAAATAGTTACACTACTATCTATGTTACAGCAAGGCCCTAATGACACTTTCTCTTAAGGGGCTATGGCCGACAATTGGCCCATATGGTAAGCAAGGTATAAAAACCAACGTACACCTAGCAGAGGATGGTTTCGATCCATCGACCTCTGGGTTATGGGCCCAGCACGCTTCCGCTGCGCCACTCTGCTGCCATACAGTGAATGCTTCATTGTGGGAAAAAGTGGCGTTAAACTTCTTGGAGCAGACTTACTTCCTCACGCCACAAGACACACATACATCCCCATAAAATCATTTAGCAACAACTGCAGGCACAGTCTCTGTGGCGCAATCGGTTAGCGCGTTCGGCTGTTAACCGAAAGGTTGGTGGTTCAAGCCCACCCAGGGACGGCCTTTCCTTTTGTGTTCAACAGTTGTCCGAAGAGAACCCCAGATAGCCATGTAGATTCATTTGAGACACGTTGGAATCTCATTCACGTTCATGAAAAGGGTGAGCAGCATCAAGTTCATGTCTTAGTGATACAACAGACATCCCTGGCAGTGTCTGTGACCAAATGAAGTTTTCTGTACCCCAGAAGCAGCAGTAAAGTATTAGCCGGGGATCGAACCCAAAGCCTGGCGACGGCTGTCAAGCCAAAGAAAGGCAGTTCAAGCCCACCCAAGGACAGGCTCGCCTTAGTGCCTTGCTAGCTATTTGTTTAGAACATTATAGAGTGTCTGCATTAAGTGTTGACCATTTAGAAAGAACTTTAAGCTGGCGTAGAGTCTGCTGCACCGGAATGGAACCTCTCCAGAGACTGAGCAGGTGCAGGATGTCCTAACTGTTCAGAGATCTTGTCTTGGTCTTGTCTTCCATGGAATTGTAGGGTGCTAAAAGCAAGCTCACATGCGTTGGCCAGGAATCGAACCCGGGTCAACTGCTTGGAAGGCAGCTATGCTCACCACTATACCACCAACGCTACATGCTGAAACTCGCCTAGCATGTACCATTGCAATATACCCAAGAGAAAAATGAGCTTGCTTATTTGCCTACTTTGCTAGATGTAAGCAGTGGGACACATGGTGATACTGCTTACAGACTTCAATTCAAGACTTCAGAAAGATCATGTGCCCCCCTGGATGATGCTGGTGCAACACACACAGCAAAGGACAGCAATTTGAAGTCTGGAAGATTCCAGGGCAAGGGTGGGAAGGATGAAAAGCTAGGTGGCCATGCAACCATTCCTGCTAACCCAAAGCTTACTTGTGCCCTACAACACATTGGCTTAAGACTTGACCAAATCCAATGCTCCAATATGGGGAAGCTTCTCTGTTTGCTGTTTTTTTTTTTTTTTTTTTTTTTTTTTTTTGTGACACAGTTCACCCATCTCTTCAACTACAAGAACGGCCCAGGAGTAGTCTTAGCTACCCTAATATGTACGTTACAGCAGGGCCCTTATTACACTTTCTCTTACAGGGCAATGGAAACCGTTTTGCCCATGCGATAAAGCAAGGTGCAAAAATGAATTCATGCCTAGCAGAGGATGGTTTCGATCCATCGACCTCTGGGTTATGGGCCCAGCACGCTTCCGCTGCGCCACTCTGCTTCTGTTTGTATTCAACCTTCAAGTTTAAGAAGGGTACATTAGTTGAAATAGTTACACTACTATCTATGTTACAGCAAGGCCCTAATGACACTTTCTCTTAAGGGGCTATGGCCGACAATTGGCCCATGTGGTAAGCAAGGTATAAAAACGAACATACACCTAGCAGAGGATGGTTTCGATCCATCGACCTCTGGGTTATGGGCCCAGCACACTTCCGCTGCGCCACTCTGCTGCCATACAGTGAATGCTTCATTGTGGGAAAAAGTGGCGTTAAACTTCTTGGAGCAGACTTACTTCCTCACTCCACAAGACACACATACATCCCCATAAAATCATTTAGCAACAACTGCAGGCACAGTCTCTGTGGCGCAATCGGTTAGCGCATTCGGCTGTTAACCGAACGGTTGGTGGTTCAAGCCCACCCAGGGACGGCCTTTCCTTTTGTGTTCAACAGTTGTCCGAAGAGAACCCCAGATAGCCATGTAGATTCATTTGAGACACGTTGGAATCTCATTCACGTTCATGAAAAGGGTGAGCAGCATCAAGTTCATGTCTTAGTGATACAACAGACATCCCTGGCAGTGTCTGTGACCAAATGAAGTTTTCTGTACCCCAGAAGCAGCAGTAAAGTATTAGCCGGGGATCGAACCCAAAGCCTGGCGACGGCTGTCAAGCCAAAGAAAGGCAGTTCAAGCCCACCCAAGGACAGGCTCGCCTTAGTGCCTTGCTAGCTATTTGTTTAGAACATTATAGAGTGTCTGCATTAAGTGTTGACCATTTAGAAAGAACTTTAAGCTGGCGTAGAGTCTGCTGCACCGGAATGGAACCTCTCCAGAGACTGAGCAGGTGCAGGATGTCCTAACTGTTCAGAGATCTTGTCTTGGTCTTGTCTTCCATGGAATTGTAGGGTGCCAAAAGCAAGCTCACATGCATTGGCCGGGAATCAAACCCGGGTCAACTGCTTGGAAGGCAGCTATGCTCACCACTATACCACCAACGCTACATGCTGAAACTCGCCTAGCATGTACCATTGCAATATACCCAAGAGAAAAATGAGCTTGCTTATTTGCCTACTTTGCTAGATGTAAGCAGTGGGACACATGGTGATACTGCTTACAGACTTCAATTCAAGACTTCAGAAAGATCATGTGCCCCCCTGGATGATGCTGGTGCAACACACACAGCAAAGGACAGCAATTTGAAGTCTGGAAGATTCCAGGGCAAGGGTGGGAAGGATGAAAAGCTAGGTGGCCATGCAACCATTCCTGCTAACCCAAAGCTTACTTGTGCCCTACAACACATTGGCTTAAGACTTGACCAAATCCAATGCTCCAATATGGGGAAGCTTCTCTGTTTGCTGTTTTTTTTTTTTTTTTGAAGTGCGGTGTCACAGTTCACCCATCTCTTCAACTACAAGAACGGCCCAGGAGTAGTCTTAGCTACCCTAATATGTACGTTACAGCAGGGCCCTTATTACACTTTCTCTTACAGGGCAATGGAAACCGTTTTGCCCATGCGATAAAGCAAGGTGCAAAAATGAATTCATGCCTAGCAGAGGATGGTTTCAATCCATCGACCTCTGGGTTATGGGCCCAGCACGCTTCCGCTGCGCCACTCTGCTTCTGTTTGTATTCAACCTTCAAGTTTAAGAAGGGTACATTAGTTGAAATAGTTACACTACTATCTATGTTACAGCAAGGCCCTAATGACACTTTCTCTTAAGGGGCTATGGCCGACAATTGGCCCATATGGTAAGCAAGGTATAAAAACCAACGTACACCTAGCAGAGGATGGTTTCGATCCATCGACCTCTGGGTTATGGGCCCAGCACGCTTCCGCTGCGCCACTCTGCTGCCATACAGTGAATGCTTCATTGTGGGAAAAAGTGGCGTTAAACTTCTTGGAGCAGACTTACTTCCTCACTCCACAAGACACACATACATCCCCATAAAATCATTTAGCAACAACTGCAGGCACAGTCTCTGTGGCGCAATCGGTTAGCGCGTTCGGCTGTTAACCGAAAGGTTGGTGGTTCAAGCCCACCCAGGGACGGCCTTTCCTTTTGTGTTCAACAGTTGTCCGAAGAGAACCCCAGATAGCCATGTAGATTCATTTGAGACACGTTGGAATCTCATTCACGTTCATGAAAAGGGTGAGCAGCATCAAGTTCATGTCTTAGTGATACAACAGACATCCCTGGCAGTGTCTGTGACCAAATGAAGTTTTCTGTACCCCAGAAGCAGCAGTAAAGTATTAGCCGGGGATCGAACCCAAAGCCTGGCGACGGCTGTCAAGCCAAAGAAAGGCAGTTCAAGCCCACCCAAGGACAGGCTCGCCTTAGTGCCTTGCTAGCTATTTGTTTAGAACATTATAGAGTGTCTGCATTAAGTGTTGACCATTTAGAAAGAACTTTAAGCTGGCGTAGAGTCTGCTGCACCGGAATGGAACCTCTCCAGAGACTGAGCAGGTGCAGGATGTCCTAACTGTTCAGAGATCTTGTCTTGGTCTTGTCTTCCATGGAATTGTAGGGTGCCAAAAGCAAGCTCACATGCGTTGGCCGGGAATCGAACCCGGGTCAACTGCTTGGAAGGCAGCTATGCTCACCACTATACCACCAACGCTACATGCTGAAACTCGCCTAGCATGTACCATTGCAATATACCCAAGAGAAAAATGAGCTTGCTTATTTGCCTACTTTGCTAGATGTAAGCAGTGGGACACATGGTGATACTGCTTACAGACTTCAATTCAAGACTTCAGAAAGATCATGTGCCCCCCTGGATGATGCTGGTGCAACACACACAGCAAAGGACAGCAATTTGAAGTCTGGAAGATTCCAGGGCAAGGGTGGGAAGGATGAAAAGCTAGGTGGCCATGCAACCATTCCTGCTAACCCAAAGCTTACTTGTGCCCTACAACACATTGGCTTAAGACTTGACCAAATCCAATGCTCCAATATGGGGAAGCTTCTCTGTTTGCTGTTTTTTTTTTTTTTTTTTTTTTTTTTAAGTGCGGTGTCACAGTTCACCCATCTCTTCAACTACAAGAACGGCCCAGGAGTAGTCTTAGCTACCCTAATATGTACGTTACAGCAGGGCCCTTATTACACTTTCTCTTACAGGGCAATGGAAACCGTTTTGCCCATGCGATAAAGCAAGGTGCAAAAATGAATTCATGCCTAGCAGAGGACGGTTTCGATCCATCGACCTCTGGGTTATGGGCCCAGCACGCTTTCGCTGCGCCACTCTGCTTCTGTTTGTATTCAACCTTCAAGTTTAAGAAGGGTACATTAGTTGAAATAGTTACACTACTATCTATGTTACAGCAAGGCCCTAATGACACTTTCTCTTAAGGGGCTATGGCCGACAATTGGCCCATATGGTAAGCAAGGTATAAAAACCAACGTACACCTAGCAGAGGATGGTTTCGATCCATCGACCTCTGGGTTATGGGCCCAGCACGCTTCCGCTGCGCCACTCTGCTGCCATACAGTGAATGCTTCATTGTGGGAAAAAGTGGCGTTAAACTTCTTGGAGCAGACTTACTTCCTCACTCCACAAGACACACATACATCCCCATAAAATCATTTAGCAACAACTGCAGGCACAGTCTCTGTGGCGCAATCGGTTAGCGCGTTCGGCTGTTAACCGAAAGGTTGGTGGTTCAAGCCCACCCAGGGACGGCCTTTCCTTTTGTGTTCAACAGTTGTCCGAAGAGAACCCCAGATAGCCATGTAGATTCATTTGAGACACGTTGGAATCTCATTCACGTTCATGAAAAGGGTGAGCAGCATCAAGTTCATGTCTTAGTGATACAACAGACATCCCTGGCAGTGTCTGTGACCAAATGAAGTTTTCTGTACCCCAGAAGCAGCAGTAAAGTATTAGCCGGGGATCGAACCCAAAGCCTGGCGACGGCTGTCAAGCCAAAGAAAGGCAGTTCAAGCCCACCCAAGGACAGGCTCGCCTTAGTGCCTTGCTAGCTATTTGTTTAGAACATTATAGAGTGTCTGCATTAAGTGTTGACCATTTAGAAAGAACTTTAAGCTGGCGTAGAGTCTGCTGCACCGGAATGGAACCTCTCCAGAGACTGAGCAGGTGCAGGATGTCCTAACTGTTCAGAGATCTTGTCTTGGTCTTGTCTTCCATGGAATTGTAGGGTGCCAAAAGCAAGCTCACATGCGTTGGCCGGGAATCGAACCCGGGTCAACTGCTTGGAAGGCAGCTATGCTCACCACTATACCACCAACGCTACATGCTGAAACTCGCCTAGCATGTACCATTGCAATATACCCAAGAGAAAAATGAGCTTGCTTATTTGCCTACTTTGCTAGATGTAAGCAGTGGGACACATGGTGATACTGCTTACAGACTTCAATTCAAGACTTCAGAAAGATCATGTGCCCCCCTGGATGATGCTTTTGCAACACACACAGCAAAGGACAGCAATTTGAAGTCTGGAAGATTCCAGGGCAAGGGTGGGAAGGATGAAAAGCTAGGTGGCCATGCAACCATTCCTGCTAACCCAAAGCTTACTTGTGCCCTACAACACATTGGCTTAAGACTTGACCAAATCCAATGCTCCAATATGGGGAAGCTTCTCTGTTTGCTTTTTTTTTTTTTTTTTTTTTTTTTTTAAGTGCGGTGTCACAGTTCACCCATCTCTTCAACTACAAGAACGGCCCAGGAGTAGTCTTAGCTACCCTAATATGTACGTTACAGCAGGGCCCTTATTACACTTTCTCTTACAGGGCAATGGAAACCGTTTTGCCCATGCGATAAAGCAAGGTGCAAAAATGAATTCATGCCTAGCAGCGGATGGTTTCGATCCATCGACCTCTGGGTTATGGGCCCAGCACGCTTCCGCTGCGCCACTCTGCTTCTGTTTGTATTCAACCTTCAAGTTTAAGAAGGGTACATTAGTTGAAATAGTTACACTACTATCTATGTTACAGCAAGGCCCTAATGACACTTTCTCTTAAGGGGCTATGGCCGACAATTGGCCCATATGGTAAGCAAGGTATAAAAACCAACGTACACCTAGCAGAGGATGGTTTCGATCCATCGACCTCTGGGTTATGGGCCCAGCACGCTTCCGCTGCGCCACTCTGCTGCCATACAGTGAATGCTTCATTGTGGGAAAAAGTGGCGTTAAACTTCTTGGAGCAGACTTACTTCCTCACTCCACAAGACACACATACATCCCCATAAAATCATTTAGCAACAACTGCAGGCACAGTCTCTGTGGCGCAATCGGTTAGCGCGTTCGGCTGTTAACCGAAAGGTTGGTGGTTCAAGCCCACCCAGGGACGGCCTTTCCTTTTGTGTTCAACAGTTGTCCGAAGAGAACCCCAGATAGCCATGTAGATTCATTTGAGACACGTTGGAATCTCATTCACGTTCATGAAAAGGGTGAGCAGCATCAAGTTCATGTCTTAGTGATACAACAGACATCCCTGGCAGTGTCTGTGACCAAATGAAGTTTTCTGTACCCCAGAAGCAGCAGTAAAGTATTAGCCGGGGATCGAACCCAAAGCCTGGCGACGGCTGTCAAGCCAAAGAAAGGCAGTTCAAGCCCACCCAAGGACAGGCTCGCCTTAGTGCCTTGCTAGCTATTTGTTTAGAACATTATAGAGTGTCTGCATTAAGTGTTGACCATTTAGAAAGAACTTTAAGCTGGCGTAGAGTCTGCTGCACCGGAATGGAACCTCTCCAGAGACTGAGCAGGTGCAGGATGTCCTAACTGTTCAGAGATCTTGTCTTGGTCTTGTCTTCCATGGAATTGTAGGGTGCCAAAAGCAAGCTCACATGCGTTGGCCGGGAATCGAACCCGGGTCAACTGCTTGGAAGGCAGCTATGCTCACCACTATACCACCAACGCTACATGCTGAAACTCGCCTAGCATGTACCATTGCAATATACCCAAGAGAAAAATGAGCTTGCTTATTTGCCTACTTTGCTAGATGTAAGCAGTGGGACACATGGTGATACTGCTTACAGACTTCAATTCAAGACTTCAGAAAGATCATGTGCCCCCCTGGATGATGCTGGTGCAACACACACAGCAAAGGACAGCAATTTGAAGTCTGGAAGATTCCAGGGCAAGGGTGGGAAGGATGAAAAGCTAGGTGGCCATGCAACCATTCCTGCTAACCCAAAGCTTACTTGTGCCCTACAACACATTGGCTTAAGACTTGACCAAATCCAATGCTCCAATATGGGGAAGCTTCTCTGTTTGCTTTTTTTTTTTTTTTAAGTGCGGTGTCACAGTTCACCCATCTCTTCAACTACAAGAACGGCCCAGGAGTAGTCTTAGCTACCCTAATATGTACGTTACAGCAGGGCCCTTATTACACTTTCTCTTACAGGGCAATGGAAACCGTTTTGCCCATGCGATAAAGCAAGGTGCAAAAATGAATTCATGCCTAGCAGCGGATGGTTTCGATCCATCGACCTCTGGGTTATGGGCCCAGCACGCTTCCGCTGCGCCACTCTGCTTCTGTTTGTATTCAACCTTCAAGTTTAAGAAGGGTACATTAGTTGAAATAGTTACACTACTATCTATGTTACAGCAAGGCCCTAATGACACTTTCTCTTAAGGGGCTATGGCCGACAATTGGCCCATATGGTAAGCAAGGTATAAAAACCAACGTACACCTAGCAGAGGATGGTTTCGATCCATCGACCTCTGGGTTATGGGCCCAGCACGCTTCCGCTGCGCCACTCTGCTGCCATACAGTGAATGCTTCATTGTGGGAAAAAGTGGCGTTAAACTTCTTGGAGCAGACTTACTTCCTCACTCCACAAGACACACATACATCCCCATAAAATCATTTAGCAACAACTGCAGGCACAGTCTCTGTGGCGCAATCGGTTAGCGCGTTCGGCTGTTAACCGAAAGGTTGGTGGTTCAAGCCCACCCAGGGACGGCCTTTCCTTTTGTGTTCAACAGTTGTCCGAAGAGAACCCCAGATAGCCATGTAGATTCATTTGAGACACGTTGGAATCTCATTCACGTTCATGAAAAGGGTGAGCAGCATCAAGTTCATGTCTTAGTGATACAACAGACATCCCTGGCAGTGTCTGTGACCAAATGAAGTTTTCTGTACCCCAGAAGCAGCAGTAAAGTATTAGCCGGGGATCGAACCCAAAGCCTGGCGACAGCTGTCAAGCCAAAGAAAGGCAGTTCAAGCCCACCCAAGGACAGGCTCGCCTTAGTGCCTTGCTAGCTATTTGTTTAGAACATTATAGAGTGTCTGCATTAAGTGTTGACCATTTAGAAAGAACTTTAAGCTGGCGTAGAGTCTGCTGCACCGGAATGGAACCTCTCCAGAGACTGAGCAGGTGCAGGATGTCCTAACTGTTCAGAGATCTTGTCTTGGTCTTGTCTTCCATGGAATTGTAGGGTGCCAAAAGCAAGCTCACATGCGTTGGCCGGGAATCAAACCCGGGTCAACTGCTTGGAAGGCAGCTATGCTCACCACTATACCACCAACGCTACATGCTGAAACTCGCCTAGCATGTACCATTGCAATATACCCAAGAGAAAAATGAGCTTGCTTATTTGCCTACTTTGCTAGATGTAAGCAGTGGGACACATGGTGATACTGCTTACAGACTTCAATTCAAGACTTCAGAAAGATCATGTGCCCCCCTGGATGATGCTGGTGCAACACACACAGCAAAGGACAGCAATTTGAAGTCTGGAAGATTCCAGGGCAAGGGTGGGAAGGATGAAAAGCTAGGTGGCCATGCAACCATTCCTGCTAACCCAAAGCTTACTTGTGCCCTACAACACATTGGCTTAAGACTTGACCAAATCCAATGCTCCAATATGGGGAAGCTTCTCTGTTTGCTGTTTTTTTTTTTTTTTGAAGTGCGGTGTCACAGTTCACCCATCTCTTCAACTACAAGAACGGCCCAGGAGTAGTCTTAGCTACCCTAATATGTACGTTACAGCAGGGCCCTTATTACACTTTCTCTTACAGGGCAATGGAAACCGTTTTGCCCATGCGATAAAGCAAGGTGCAAAAATGAATTCATGCCTAGCAGAGGATGGTTTCGATCCATCGACCTCTGGGTTATGGGCCCAGCACGCTTCCGCTGCGCCACTCTGCTTCTGTTTGTATTCAACCTTCAAGTTTAAGAAGGGTACATTAGTTGAAATAGTTACACTACTATCTATGTTACAGCAAGGCCCTAATGACACTTTCTCTTAAGGGGCTATGGCCGACAATTGGCCCATATGGTAAGCAAGGTATAAAAACCAACGTACACCTAGCAGAGGATGGTTTCGATCCATCGACCTCTGGGTTATGGGCCCAGCACGCTTCCGCTGCGCCACTCTGCTGCCATACAGTGAATGCTTCATTGTGGGAAAAAGTGGCGTTAAACTTCTTGGAGCAGACTTACTTCCTCACTCCACAAGACACACATACATCCCCATAAAATCATTTAGCAACAACTGCAGGCACAGTCTCTGTGGCGCAATCGGTTAGCGCGTTCGGCTGTTAACCGAAAGGTTGGTGGTTCAAGCCCACCCAGGGACGGCCTTTCCTTTTGTGTTCAACAGTTGTCCGAAGAGAACCCCAGATAGCCATGTAGATTCATTTGAGACACGTTGGAATCTCATTCACGTTCATGAAAAGGGTGAGCAGCATCAAGTTCATGTCTTAGTGATACAACAGACATCCCTGGCAGTGTCTGTGACCAAATGAAGTTTTCTGTACCCCAGAAGCAGCAGTAAAGTATTAGCCGGGGATCGAACCCAAAGCCTGGCGACAGCTGTCAAGCCAAAGAAAGGCAGTTCAAGCCCACCCAAGGACAGGCTCGCCTTAGTGCCTTGCTAGCTATTTGTTTAGAACATTATAGAGTGTCTGCATTAAGTGTTGACCATTTAGAAAGAACTTTAAGCTGGCGTAGAGTCTGCTGCACCGGAATGGAACCTCTCCAGAGACTGAGCAGGTGCAGGATGTCCTAACTGTTCAGAGATCTTGTCTTGGTCTTGTCTTCCATGGAATTGTAGGGTGCCAAAAGCAAGCTCACATGCGTTGGCCGGGAATCAAACCCGGGTCAACTGCTTGGAAGGCAGCTATGCTCACCACTATACCACCAACGCTACATGCTGAAACTCGCCTAGCATGTACCATTGCAATATACCCAAGAGAAAAATGAGCTTGCTTATTTGCCTACTTTGCTAGATGTAAGCAGTGGGACACATGGTGATACTGCTTACAGACTTCAATTCAAGACTTCAGAAAGATCATGTGCCCCCCTGGATGATGCTGGTGCAACACACACAGCAAAGGACAGCAATTTGAAGTCTGGAAGATTCCAGGGCAAGGGTGGGAAGGATGAAAAGCTAGGTGGCCATGCAACCATTCCTGCTAACCCAAAGCTTACTTGTGCCCTACAACACATTGGCTTAAGACTTGACCAAATCCAATGCTCCAATATGGGGAAGCTTCTCTGTTTGCTGTTTTTTTTTTTTTTTGAAGTGCGGTGTCACAGTTCACCCATCTCTTCAACTACAAGAACGGCCCAGGAGTAGTCTTAGCTACCCTAATATGTACGTTACAGCAGGGCCCTTATTACACTTTCTCTTACAGGGCAATGGAAACCGTTTTGCCCATGCGATAAAGCAAGGTGCAAAAATGAATTCATGCCTAGCAGAGGATGGTTTCGATCCATCGACCTCTGGGTTATGGGCCCAGCACGCTTCCGCTGCGCCACTCTGCTTCTGTTTGTATTCAACCTTCAAGTTTAAGAAGGGTACATTAGTTGAAATAGTTACACTACTATCTATGTTACAGCAAGGCCCTAATGACACTTTCTCTTAAGGGGCTATGGCCGACAATTGGCCCATATGGTAAGCAAGGTATAAAAACCAACGTACACCTAGCAGAGGATGGTTTCGATCCATCGACCTCTGGGTTATGGGCCCAGCACGCTTCCGCTGCGCCACTCTGCTGCCATACAGTGAATGCTTCATTGTGGGAAAAAGTGGCGTTAAACTTCTTGGAGCAGACTTACTTCCTCACTCCACAAGACACACATACATCCCCATAAAATCATTTAGCAACAACTGCAGGCACAGTCTCTGTGGCGCAATCGGTTAGCGCGTTCGGCTGTTAACCGAAAGGTTGGTGGTTCAAGCCCACCCAGGGACGGCCTTTCCTTTTGTGTTCAACAGTTGTCCGAAGAGAACCCCAGATAGCCATGTAGATTCATTTGAGACACGTTGGAATCTCATTCACGTTCATGAAAAGGGTGAGCAGCATCAAGTTCATGTCTTAGTGATACAACAGACATCCCTGGCAGTGTCTGTGACCAAATGAAGTTTTCTGTACCCCAGAAGCAGCAGTAAAGTATTAGCCGGGGATCGAACCCAAAGCCTGGCGACGGCTGTCAAGCCAAAGAAAGGCAGTTCAAGCCCACCCAAGGACAGGCTCGCCTTAGTGCCTTGCTAGCTATTTGTTTAGAACATTATAGAGTGTCTGCATTAAGTGTTGACCATTTAGAAAGAACTTTAAGCTGGCGTAGAGTCTGCTGCACCGGAATGGAACCTCTCCAGAGACTAAGCAGGTGCAGGATGTCCTAACTGTTCAGAGATCTTGTCTTGGTCTTGTCTTCCATGGAATTGTAGGGTGCCAAAAGCAAGCTCACATGCGTTGGCCGGGAATCAAACCCGGGTCAACTGCTTGGAAGGCAGCTATGCTCACCACTATACCACCAACGCTACATGCTGAAACTCGCCTAGCATGTACCATTGCAATATACCCAAGAGAAAAATGAGCTTGCTTATTTGCCTACTTTGCTAGATGTAAGCAGTGGGACACATGGTGATACTGCTTACAGACTTCAATTCAAGACTTCAGAAAGATCATGTGCCCCCCTGGATGATGCTGGTGCAACACACACAGCAAAGGACAGCAATTTGAAGTCTGGAAGATTCCAGGGCAAGGGTGGGAAGGATGAAAAGCTAGGTGGCCATGCAACCATTCCTGCTAACCCAAAGCTTACTTGTGCCCTACAACACATTGGCTTAAGACTTGACCAAATCCAATGCTCCAATATGGGGAAGCTTCTCTGTTTGCTGTTTTTTTTTTTTTTTTTTTTTTTTTTAAGTGCGGTGTCACAGTTCACCCATCTCTTCAACTACAAGAACGGCCCAGGAGTAGTCTTAGCTACCCTAATATGTACGTTACAGCAGGGCCCTTATTACACTTTCTCTTACAGGGCAATGGAAACCGTTTTGCCCATGCGATAAAGCAAGGTGCAAAAATGAATTCATGCCTAGCAGCGGATGGTTTCGATCCATCGACCTCTGGGTTATGGGCCCAGCACGCTTCCGCTGCGCCACTCTGCTTCTGTTTGTATTCAACCTTCAAGTTTAAGAAGGGTACATTAGTTGAAATAGTTACACTACTATCTATGTTACAGCAAGGCCCTAATGACACTTTCTCTTAAGGGGCTATGGCCGACAATTGGCCCATATGGTAAGCAAGGTATAAAAACCAACGTACACCTAGCAGAGGATGGTTTCGATCCATCGACCTCTGGGTTATGGGCCCAGCACGCTTCCGCTGCGCCACTCTGCTGCCATACAGTGAATGCTTCATTGTGGGAAAAAGTGGCGTTAAACTTCTTGGAGCAGACTTACTTCCTCACTCCACAAGACACACATACATCCCCATAAAATCATTTAGCAACAACTGCAGGCACAGTCTCTGTGGCGCAATCGGTTAGCGCGTTCGGCTGTTAACCGAAAGGTTGGTGGTTCAAGCCCACCCAGGGACGGCCTTTCCTTTTGTGTTCAACAGTTGTCCGAAGAGAACCCCAGATAGCCATGTAGATTCATTTGAGACACGTTGGAATCTCATTCACGTTCATGAAAAGGGTGAGCAGCATCAAGTTCATGTCTTAGTGATACAACAGACATCCCTGGCAGTGTCTGTGACCAAATGAAGTTTTCTGTACCCCAGAAGCAGCAGTAAAGTATTAGCCGGGGATCGAACCCAAAGCCTGGCGACGGCTGTCAAGCCAAAGAAAGGCAGTTCAAGCCCACCCAAGGACAGGCTCGCCTTAGTGCCTTGCTAGCTATTTGTTTAGAACATTATAGAGTGTCTGCATTAAGTGTTGACCATTTAGAAAGAACTTTAAGCTGGCGTAGAGTCTGCTGCACCGGAATGGAACCTCTCCAGAGACTGAGCAGGTGCAGGATGTCCTAACTGTTCAGAGATCTTGTCTTGGTCTTGTCTTCCATGGAATTGTAGGGTGCCAAAAGCAAGCTCACATGCGTTGGCCGGGAATCAAACCCGGGTCAACTGCTTGGAAGGCAGCTATGCTCACCACTATACCACCAACGCTACATGCTGAAACTCGCCTAGCATGTACCATTGCAATATACCCAAGAGAAAAATGAGCTTGCTTATTTGCCTACTTTGCTAGATGTAAGCAGTGGGACACATGGTGATACTGCTTACAGACTTCAATTCAAGACTTCAGAAAGATCATGTGCCCCCCTGGATGATGCTGGTGCAACACACACAGCAAAGGACAGCAATTTGAAGTCTGGAAGATTCCAGGGCAAGGGTGGGAAGGATGAAAAGCTAGGTGGCCATGCAACCATTCCTGCTAACCCAAAGCTTACTTGTGCCCTACAACACATTGGCTTAAGACTTGACCAAATCCAATGCTCCAATATGGGGAAGCTTCTCTGTTTGCTTTTTTTTTTTTTTTTTTTTTTTTTTAAGTGCGGTGTCACAGTTCACCCATCTCTTCAACTACAAGAACGGCCCAGGAGTAGTCTTAGCTACCCTAATATGTACGTTACAGCAGGGCCCTTATTACACTTTCTCTTACAGGGCAATGGAAACCGTTTTGCCCATGCGATAAAGCAAGGTGCAAAAATGAATTCATGCCTAGCAGAGGATGGTTTCGATCCATCGACCTCTGGGTTATGGGCCCAGCACGCTTCCGCTGCGCCACTCTGCTTCTGTTTGTATTCAACCTTCAAGTTTAAGAAGGGTACATTAGTTGAAATAGTTACACTACTATCTATGTTACAGCAAGGCCCTAATGACACTTTCTCTTAAGGGGCTATGGCCGACAATTGGCCCATATGGTAAGCAAGGTATAAAAACCAACGTACACCTAGCAGAGGATGGTTTCGATCCATCGACCTCTGGGTTATGGGCCCAGCACGCTTCCGCTGCGCCACTCTGCTGCCATACAGTGAATGCTTCATTGTGGGAAAAAGTGGCGTTAAACTTCTTGGAGCAGACTTACTTCCTCACTCCACAAGACACACATACATCCCCATAAAATCATTTAGCAACAACTGCAGGCACAGTCTCTGTGGCGCAATCGGTTAGCGCGTTCGGCTGTTAACCGAAAGGTTGGTGGTTCAAGCCCACCCAGGGACGGCCTTTCCTTTTGTGTTCAACAGTTGTCCGAAGAGAACCCCAGATAGCCATGTAGATTCATTTGAGACACGTTGGAATCTCATTCACGTTCATGAAAAGGGTGAGCAGCATCAAGTTCATGTCTTAGTGATACAACAGACATCCCTGGCAGTGTCTGTGACCAAATGAAGTTTTCTGTACCCCAGAAGCAGCAGTAAAGTATTAGCCGGGGATCGAACCCAAAGCCTGGCGACGGCTGTCAAGCCAAAGAAAGGCAGTTCAAGCCCACCCAAGGACAGGCTCGCCTTAGTGCCTTGCTAGCTATTTGTTTAGAACATTATAGAGTGTCTGCATTAAGTGTTGACCATTTAGAAAGAACTTTAAGCTGGCGTAGAGTCTGCTGCACCGGAATGGAACCTCTCCAGAGACTGAGCAGGTGCAGGATGTCCTAACTGTTCAGAGATCTTGTCTTGGTCTTGTCTTCCATGGAATTGTAGGGTGCCAAAAGCAAGCTCACATGCGTTGGCCGGGAATCGAACCCGGGTCAACTGCTTGGAAGGCAGCTATGCTCACCACTATACCACCAACGCTACATGCTGAAACTCGCCTAGCATGTACCATTGCAATATACCCAAGAGAAAAATGAGCTTGCTTATTTGCCTACTTTGCTAGATGTAAGCAGTGGGACACATGGTGATACTGCTTACAGACTTCAATTCAAGACTTCAGAAAGATCATGTGCCCCCCTGGATGATGCTGGTGCAACACACACAGCAAAGGACAGCAATTTGAAGTCTGGAAGATTCCAGGGCAAGGGTGGGAAGGATGAAAAGCTAGGTGGCCATGCAACCATTCCTGCTAACCCAAAGCTTACTTGTGCCCTACAACACATTGGCTTAAGACTTGACCAAATCCAATGCTCCAATATGGGGAAGCTTCTCTGTTTGCTTTTTTTTTTTTTTTTTTTTTTTAAGTGCGGTGTCACAGTTCACCCATCTCTTCAACTACAAGAACGGCCCAGGAGTAGTCTTAGCTACCCTAATATGTACGTTACAGCAGGGCCCTTATTACACTTTCTCTTACAGGGCAATGGAAACCGTTTTGCCCATGCGATAAAGCAAGGTGCAAAAATGAATTCATGCCTAGCAGCGGATGGTTTCGATCCATCGACCTCTGGGTTATGGGCCCAGCACGCTTCCGCTGCGCCACTCTGCTTCTGTTTGTATTCAACCTTCAAGTTTAAGAAGGGTACATTAGTTGAAATAGTTACACTACTATCTATGTTACAGCAAGGCCCTAATGACACTTTCTCTTAAGGGGCTATGGCCGACAATTGGCCCATATGGTAAGCAAGGTATAAAAACCAACGTACACCTAGCAGAGGATGGTTTCGATCCATCGACCTCTGGGTTATGGGCCCAGCACGCTTCCGCTGCGCCACTCTGCTGCCATACAGTGAATGCTTCATTGTGGGAAAAAGTGGCGTTAAACTTCTTGGAGCAGACTTACTTCCTCACTCCACAAGACACACATACATCCCCATAAAATCATTTAGCAACAACTGCAGGCACAGTCTCTGTGGCGCAATCGGTTAGCGTGTTCGGCTGTTAACCGAAAGGTTGGTGGTTCAAGCCCACCCAGGGACGGCCTTTCCTTTTGTGTTCAACAGTTGTCCGAAGAGAACCCCAGATAGCCATGTAGATTCATTTGAGACACGTTGGAATCTCATTCACGTTCATGAAAAGGGTGAGCAGCATCAAGTTCATGTCTTAGTGATACAACAGACATCCCTGGCAGTGTCTGTGACCAAATGAAGTTTTCTGTACCCCAGAAGCAGCAGTAAAGTATTAGCCGGGGATCGAACCCAAAGCCTGGCGACGGCTGTCAAGCCAAAGAAAGGCAGTTCAAGCCCACCCAAGGACAGGCTCGCCTTAGTGCCTTGCTAGCTATTTGTTTAGAACATTATAGAGTGTCTGCATTAAGTGTTGACCATTTAGAAAGAACTTTAAGCTGGCGTAGAGTCTGCTGCACCGGAATGGAACCTCTCCAGAGACTGAGCAGGTGCAGGATGTCCTAACTGTTCAGAGATCTTGTCTTGGTCTTGTCTTCCATGGAATTGTAGGGTGCCAAAAGCAAGCTCACATGCGTTGGCCGGGAATCAAACCCGGGTCAACTGCTTGGAAGGCAGCTATGCTCACCACTATACCACCAACGCTACATGCTGAAACTCGCCTAGCATGTACCATTGCAATATACCCAAGAGAAAAATGAGCTTGCTTATTTGCCTACTTTGCTAGATGTAAGCAGTGGGACACATGGTGATACTGCTTACAGACTTCAATTCAAGACTTCAGAAAGATCATGTGCCCCCCTGGATGATGCTGGTGCAACACACACAGCAAAGGACAGCAATTTGAAGTCTGGAAGATTCCAGGGCAAGGGTGGGAAGGATGAAAAGCTAGGTGGCCATGCAACCATTCCTGCTAACCCAAAGCTTACTTGTGCCCTACAACACATTGGCTTAAGACTTGACCAAATCCAATGCTCCAATATGGGGAAGCTTCTCTGTTTGCTTTTTTTTTTTTTTTTTTTTTTTTTTAAGTGCGGTGTCACAGTTCACCCATCTCTTCAACTACAAGAACGGCCCAGGAGTAGTCTTAGCTACCCTAATATGTACGTTACAGCAGGGCCCTTATTACACTTTCTCTTACAGGGCAATGGAAACCGTTTTGCCCATGCGATAAAGCAAGGTGCAAAAATGAATTCATGTCTAGCAGCGGATGGTTTCGATCCATCGACCTCTGGGTTATGGGCCCAGCACGCTTCCGCTGCGCCACTCTGCTTCTGTTTGTATTCAACCTTCAAGTTTAAGAAGGGTACATTAGTTGAAATAGTTACACTACTATCTATGTTACAGCAAGGCCCTAATGACACTTTCTCTTAAGGGGCTATGGCCGACAATTGGCCCATATGGTAAGCAAGGTATAAAAACCAACGTACACCTAGCAGAGGATGGTTTCGATCCATCGACCTCTGGGTTATGGGCCCAGCACGCTTCCGCTGCGCCACTCTGCTGCCATACAGTGAATGCTTCATTGTGGGAAAAAGTGGCGTTAAACTTCTTGGAGCAGACTTACTTCCTCACTCCACAAGACACACATACATCCCCATAAAATCATTTAGCAACAACTGCAGGCACAGTCTCTGTGGCGCAATCGGTTAGCGCGTTCGGCTGTTAACCGAAAGGTTGGTGGTTCAAGCCCACCCAGGGACGGCCTTTCCTTTTGTGTTCAACAGTTGTCCGAAGAGAACCCCAGATAGCCATGTAGATTCATTTGAGACACGTTGGAATCTCATTCACGTTCATGAAAAGGGTGAGCAGCATCAAGTTCATGTCTTAGTGATACAACAGACATCCCTGGCAGTGTCTGTGACCAAATGAAGTTTTCTGTACCCCAGAAGCAGCAGTAAAGTATTAGCCGGGGATCGAACCCAAAGCCTGGCGACGGCTGTCAAGCCAAAGAAAGGCAGTTCAAGCCCACCCAAGGACAGGCTCGCCTTAGTGCCTTGCTAGCTATTTGTTTAGAACATTATAGAGTGTCTGCATTAAGTGTTGACCATTTAGAAAGAACTTTAAGCTGGCGTAGAGTCTGCTGCACCGGAATGGAACCTCTCCAGAGACTGAGCAGGTGCAGGATGTCCTAACTGTTCAGAGATCTTGTCTTGGTCTTGTCTTCCATGGAATTGTAGGGTGCCAAAAGCAAGCTCACATGCGTTGGCCGGGAATCAAACCCGGGTCAACTGCTTGGAAGGCAGCTATGCTCACCACTATACCACCAACGCTACATGCTGAAACTCGCCTAGCATGTACCATTGCAATATACCCAAGAGAAAAATGAGCTTGCTTATTTGCCTACTTTGCTAGATGTAAGCAGTGGGACACATGGTGATACTGCTTACAGACTTCAATTCAAGACTTCAGAAAGATCATGTGCCCCCCTGGATGATGCTGGTGCAACACACACAGCAAAGGACAGCAATTTGAAGTCTGGAAGATTCCAGGGCAAGGGTGGGAAGGATGAAAAGCTAGGTGGCCATGCAACCATTCCTGCTAACCCAAAGCTTACTTGTGCCCTACAACACATTGGCTTAAGACTTGACCAAATCCAATGCTCCAATATGGGGAAGCTTCTCTGTTTGCTGTTTTTTTTTTTTTTTTTTTGAAGTGCGGTGTCACAGTTCACCCATCTCTTCAACTACAAGAACGGCCCAGGAGTAGTCTTAGCTACCCTAATATGTACGTTACAGCAGGGCCCTTATTACACTTTCTCTTACAGGGCAATGGAAACCGTTTTGCCCATGCGATAAAGCAAGGTGCAAAAATGAATTCATGCCTAGCAGAGGATGGTTTCGATCCATCGACCTCAGGGTTATGGGCCCAGCACGCTTCCGCTGCGCCACTCTGCTTCTGTTTGTATTCAACCTTCAAGTTTAAGAAGGGTACATTAGTTGAAATAGTTACACTACTATCTATGTTACAGCAAGGCCCTAATGACACTTTCTCTTAAGGGGCTATGGCCGACAATTGGCCCATATGGTAAGCAAGGTATAAAAACCAACGTACACCTAGCAGAGGATGGTTTCGATCCATCGACCTCTGGGTTATGGGCCCAGCACGCTTCCGCTGCGCCACTCTGCTGCCATACAGTGAATGCTTCATTGTGGGAAAAAGTGGCGTTAAACTTCTTGGAGCAGACTTACTTCCTCACTCCACAAGACACACATACATCCCCATAAAATCATTTAGCAACAACTGCAGGCACAGTCTCTGTGGCGCAATCGGTTAGCGCGTTCGGCTGTTAACCGAAAGGTTGGTGGTTCAAGCCCACCCAGGGACGGCCTTTCCTTTTGTGTTCAACAGTTGTCCGAAGAGAACCCCAGATAGCCATGTAGATTCATTTGAGACACGTTGGAATCTCATTCACGTTCATGAAAAGGGTGAGCAGCATCAAGTTCATGTCTTAGTGATACAACAGACATCCCTGGCAGTGTCTGTGACCAAATGAAGTTTTCTGTACCCCAGAAGCAGCAGTAAAGTATTAGCCGGGGATCGAACCCAAAGCCTGGCGACGGCTGTCAAGCCAAAGAAAGGCAGTTCAAGCCCACCCAAGGACAGGCTCGCCTTAGTGCCTTGCTAGCTATTTGTTTAGAACATTATAGAGTGTCTGCATTAAGTGTTGACCATTTAGAAAGAACTTTAAGCTGGCGTAGAGTCTGCTGCACCGGAATGGAACCTCTCCAGAGACTGAGCAGGTGCAGGATGTCCTAACTGTTCAGAGATCTTGTCTTGGTCTTGTCTTCCATGGAATTGTAGGGTGCCAAAAGCAAGCTCACATGTGTTGGCCGGGAATCAAACCCGGGTCAACTGCTTGGAAGGCAGCTATGCTCACCACTATACCACCAACGCTACATGCTGAAACTCGCCTAGCATGTACCATTGCAATATACCCAAGAGAAAAATGAGCTTGCTTATTTGCCTACTTTGCTAGATGTAAGCAGTGGGACACATGGTGATACTGCTTACAGACTTCAATTCAAGACTTCAGAAAGATCATGTGCCCCCCTGGATGATGCTGGTGCAACACACACAGCAAAGGACAGCAATTTGAAGTCTGGAAGATTCCAGGGCAAGGGTGGGAAGGATGAAAAGCTAGGTGGCCATGCAACCATTCCTGCTAACCCAAAGCTTACTTGTGCCCTACAACACATTGGCTTAAGACTTGACCAAATCCAATGCTCCAATATGGGGAAGCTTCTCTGTTTGCTTTTTTTTTTTTTTTTTTTTTTTTTTTAAGTGCGGTGTCACAGTTCACCCATCTCTTCAACTACAAGAACGGCCCAGGAGTAGTCTTAGCTACCCTAATATGTACGTTACAGCAGGGCCCTTATTACACTTTCTCTTACAGGGCAATGGAAACCGTTTTGCCCATGCGATAAAGCAAGGTGCAAAAATGAATTCATGCCTAGCAGCGGATGGTTTCGATCCATCGACCTCTGGGTTATGGGCCCAGCACGCTTCCGCTGCGCCACTCTGCTTCTGTTTGTATTCAACCTTCAAGTTTAAGAAGGGTACATTAGTTGAAATAGTTACACTACTATCTATGTTACAGCAAGGCCCTAATGACACTTTCTCTTAAGGGGCTATGGCCGACAATTGGCCCATATGGTAAGCAAGGTATAAAAACCAACGTACACCTAGCAGAGGATGGTTTCGATCCATCGACCTCTGGGTTATGGGCCCAGCACGCTTCCGCTGCGCCACTCTGCTGCCATACAGTGAATGCTTCATTGTGGGAAAAAGTGGCGTTAAACTTCTTGGAGCAGACTTACTTCCTCACTCCACAAGACACACATACATCCCCATAAAATCATTTAGCAACAACTGCAGGCACAGTCTCTGTGGCGCAATCGGTTAGCGCGTTCGGCTGTTAACCGAAAGGTTGGTGGTTCAAGCCCACCCAGGGACGGCCTTTCCTTTTGTGTTCAACAGTTGTCCGAAGAGAACCCCAGATAGCCATGTAGATTCATTTGAGACACGTTGGAATCTCATTCACGTTCATGAAAAGGGTGAGCAGCATCAAGTTCATGTCTTAGTGATACAACAGACATCCCTGGCAGTGTCTGTGACCAAATGAAGTTTTCTGTACCCCAGAAGCAGCAGTAAAGTATTAGCCGGGGATCGAACCCAAAGCCTGGCGACGGCTGTCAAGCCAAAGAAAGGCAGTTCAAGCCCACCCAAGGACAGGCTCGCCTTAGTGCCTTGCTAGCTATTTGTTTAGAACATTATAGAGTGTCTGCATTAAGTGTTGACCATTTAGAAAGAACTTTAAGCTGGCGTAGAGTCTGCTGCACCGGAATGGAACCTCTCCAGAGACTGAGCAGGTGCAGGATGTCCTAACTGTTCAGAGATCTTGTCTTGGTCTTGTCTTCCATGGAATTGTAGGGTGCCAAAAGCAAGCTCACATGCGTTGGCCGGGAATCAAACCCGGGTCAACTGCTTGGAAGGCAGCTATGCTCACCACTATACCACCAACGCTACATGCTGAAACTCGCCTAGCATGTACCATTGCAATATACCCAAGAGAAAAATGAGCTTGCTTATTTGCCTACTTTGCTAGATGTAAGCAGTGGGACACATGGTGATACTGCTTACAGACTTCAATTCAAGACTTCAGAAAGATCATGTGCCCCCCTGGATGATGCTGGTGCAACACACACAGCAAAGGACAGCAATTTGAAGTCTGGAAGATTCCAGGGCAAGGGTGGGAAGGATGAAAAGCTAGGTGGCCATGCAACCATTCCTGCTAACCCAAAGCTTACTTGTGCCCTACAACACATTGGCTTAAGACTTGACCAAATCCAATGCTCCAATATGGGGAAGCTTCTCTGTTTGCTGTTTTTTTTTTTTTTTTGTTTTTTTTTAAGTGCGGTGTCACAGTTCACCCATCTCTTCAACTACAAGAACGGCCCAGGAGTAGTCTTAGCTACCCTAATATGTACGTTACAGCAGGGCCCTTATTACACTTTCTCTTACAGGGCAATGGAAACCGTTTTGCCCATGCGATAAAGCAAGGTGCAAAAATGAATTCATGCCTAGCAGAGGATGGTTTCGATCCATCGACCTCTGGGTTATGGGCCCAGCACGCTTCCGCTGCGCCACTCTGCTTCTGTTTGTATTCAACCTTCAAGTTTAAGAAGGGTACATTAGTTGAAATAGTTACACTACTATCTATGTTACAGCAAGGCCCTAATGACACTTTCTCTTAAGGGGCTATGGCCGACAATTGGCCCATATGGTAAGCAAGGTATAAAAACCAACGTACACCTAGCAGAGGATGGTTTCGATCCATCGACCTATGGGTTATGGGCCCAGCACGCTTCCGCTGCGCCACTCTGCTGCCATACAGTGAATGCTTCATTGTGGGAAAAAGTGGCGTTAAACTTCTTGGAGCAGACTTACTTCCTCACTCCACAAGACACACATACATCCCCATAAAATCATTTAGCAACAACTGCAGGCACAGTCTCTGTGGCGCAATCGGTTAGCGCGTTCGGCTGTTAACCGAAGGGTTGGTGGTTCAAGCCCACCCAGGGACGGCCTTTCCTTTTGTGTTCAACAGTTGTCCGAAGAGAACCCCAGATAGCCATGTAGATTCATTTGAGACACGTTGGAATCTCATTCACGTTCATGAAAAGGGTGAGCAGCATCAAGTTCATGTCTTAGTGATACAACAGACATCCCTGGCAGTGTCTGTGACCAAATGAAGTTTTCTGTACCCCAGAAGCAGCAGTAAAGTATTAGCCGGGGATCGAACCCAAAGCCTGGAGACGGCTGTCAAGCCAAAGAAAGGCAGTTCAAGCCCACCCAAGGACAGGCTCGCCTTAGTGCCTTGCTAGCTATTTGTTTAGAACATTATAGAGTGTCTGCATTAAGTGTTGACCATTTAGAAAGAACTTTAAGCTGGCGTAGAGTCTGCTGCACCGGAATGGAACCTCTCCAGAGACTGAGCAGGTGCAGGATGTCCTAACTGTTCAGAGATCTTGTCTTGGTCTTGTCTTCCATGGAATCAGGGCCGCCATCAGAAATTTTGGGGCCCCTCACACATCATCAGGCCTGGCCCCCCCCTGTGTGCGCCGAACCAAATGTAGATGAACTTAGAAGTGGTGGGTCTGCCCAGAGTTGGCTGTAGGCACCTCTCCTACAAACAAATAATGCCAAGATAAACTCAAATAAACTCGATAAAATAGAATTGTATGGTGCCGTGTGCACACGCAAGAGCGTTCCTGGCGATGGGAGCACAATCAAGAAGGCCCACAGACGCCAAGACTGGGCATGTCCAGTAGCTGCAACTAGAGCTCTAGTCGCAGCACTGTCAGAGGAGGCTATGACACAAGCAAGTGGCCTGGGAACATTGAGTGGCCTGACAGACAACAGCTGGAAGGAGCCCCAGGTAAGTAAAAAAAAAAAAAATCACTTTTTTGGTGCCAATTCATTGGTACTTTAATACAGATTATGTTTCTGTACACAATCTGTAGTACTTAAAGTGCCACTGAATTGGCCCCCAAAAAAAGTGGATTTTTACATATCTGGGGCTTCTTCCTGGCCCCTGTAAACCATACACTCCCTTGGTGTCCATCTGGTTTAGTCCAATATCCTGCAGTCAGCTCTGGTAAAGCTCTCAACTGAGCCAGCCGGGGTCTACTGCACATGTGCAGCCCTGGCCATGCACCTCCTTGGTTGTGCTCTCGTGGCCAAGAGCGGTTTGCGTCTTTGTAGTTTTAACTAACTTTGCAGATGCAGTATGCAGCTGGCCACAGGAGTGTGACCAAGCAGGTGCAGGGCCAGGCATGTGCTGTAGTACCCAACTACTGGAACTGACAGCGGTACAATGGAGCGGCTCAGAAGAACACAGGGGGAGGCTTACAGGGGGTTGGAGGAAGCCCCAGGTAAGTGTATAAGCGTGCGTGGTGTCATTTCAGCACGCACTAATTAATGGAAACGTAAAGCTATTTGTTCTCTACAGAAGATGGATCAGGAAACCCACAGTAACATGACCTGACGAACGAGCATTCCTTGATCCATCTTCTTACTGCGGGAAAATGCCAGGGCACACAACGGCCCCGAATGAGAGTACATACAATTGCGGCCCTTTGTGCTGGAGTCGTTAGATATCTTAAAGGATACCAGAGCTGAACTACTATATAAAGGAGGGGGGAGGGGGAAGCAGGGATATATTAGATGCCATCCTCATGCCCACCACTCCCCCTATTCTCCTCTGTCCCTCTCCTTCGTACTGTAAATCCTCTGCTGCAGCTCAGTCCGGAGTCGGGTGGTAGTGCGCAGGCGCTCCTGGCTGCATGGCTCCGCACTATCACTTGACTCCGGCGACCTGTGCAGAGCTGCAGAGGGTTTACCATGCATAGGAGGAGGATGGAGGAGAAGCGTGGGTGTGGTGGACAGGAGGAGGGCATCATAATACATGCCTGCTCCCCCCATTTTTATGTAATAGTTCAGCTCTCAGTATCCTTTAAAGATTCAGTCCGCTGTGATGGTCATAATCGACCTGCACCACAAAACAGCATTTGTTTAATCACACACATGTACCCTCGACAGAAATGCTCACTCAATGCACAGAAATAAAAAAATCCTGGTCGCTGGAGAAACATAGTGGGTACGTTCCTTTAGGGTTAATAGAAATGAAGGAGAGAGACAAGTGGCAGGAGGTGAGATGCCTAACTAAGCTGACCCTAGGTCATGGCTGGTCAGAGTGTATCTGTAGCAATAAGAAGGCTCCCTTCCCCCTCCTGTCCTGTGTTTAGCAGCTTCTCCCAGCAGACCAGACATGTCTCACAGATTGGACAGTGAATGCAGGGAAACACATCCATGAAGAGAGACACTCAAAAGTAAGTCCAGTTCATGGCAGACAGCTCTCTCCCCAAACACTCTCCACTGATTGTCCCCCACTCCTGACAAACAGCACTGAGATCGGAAAGTACAACTCCTCCTGCTGCACAGTTAAATCCCATACACAGGCTCAGGAGCTGATTACACGCACAGCAGGGAGCAAGACTGAGCCTGTGTAACATTGTTATCTGACCTGGTGTCTGGCTGTTCTCTCCCCCTCCTGGGATCGCTGCCTCCCTGAACTCTCATCCTCTGGTCAGAGGACCCCTCTGAGTCATAGGAGACTCGGAGCTGCGCACCACGTGGGCTGCCTGCCTGAAGTGTGACAGGAAGAGGGCTGATTTTGCAGCCAATAGAAACGAAAAAGGGAGGGGAGTGGGATGCCCAAAGACTATTCTGAGGCTACTAATGGCTGTAGCTGCAGGCAGTGTGAGCCGAGGGGCGGGACTGAATCTCAACCACGTCCGTCCCCGGCAATCAGCTCTGTGAGCGTGCATAAACAGAATCCACAGATATGGATAGTTGGCATCACTGGGAGGCGGGCGGGCCCTCTGGGAGCATGGGGCCCCTCACGGAAGTCCTGGCTGTCCCCCCCTGATGGCGGGCCTGCATGGAATTGTAGGGTGCCAAAAGCAAGCTCACATGCGTTGGCCGGGAATCAAACCCGGGTCAACTGCTTGGAAGGCAGCTATGCTCACCACTATACCACCAACGCTACATGCTGAAACTCGCCTAGCATGTACCATTGCAATATACCCAAGAGAAAAATGAGCTTGCTTATTTGCCTACTTTGCTAGATGTAAGCAGTGGGACACATGGTGATACTGCTTACAGACTTCAATTCAAGACTTCAGAAAGATCATGTGCCCCCCTGGATGATGCTGGTGCAACACACACAGCAAAGGACAGCAATTTGAAGTCTGGAAGATTCCAGGGCAAGGGTGGGAAGGATGAAAAGCTAGGTGGCCATGCAACCATTCCTGCTAACCCAAAGCTTACTTGTGCCCTACAACACATTGGCTTAAGACTTGACCAAATCCAATGCTCCAATATGGGGAAGCTTCTCTGTTTGCTGTTTTTTTTTTTTTTTTTTTTTTTTAAGTGCGGTGTCACAGTTCACCCATCTCTTCAACTACAAGAACGGCCCAGGAGTAGTCTTAGCTACCCTAATATGTACGTTACAGCAGGGCCCTTATTACACTTTCTCTTACAGGGCAATGGAAACCGTTTTGCCCATGCGATAAAGCAAGGTGCAAAAATGAATTCATGCCTAGCAGCGGATGGTTTCGATCCATCGACCTCTGGGTTATGGGCCCAGCACGCTTCCGCTGCGCCACTCTGCTTCTGTTTGTATTCAACCTTCAAGTTTAAGAAGGGTACATTAGTTGAAATAGTTACACTACTATCTATGTTACAGCAAGGCCCTAATGACACTTTCTCTTAAGGGGCTATGGCCGACAATTGGCCCATATGGTAAGCAAGGTATAAAAACCAACGTACACCTAGCAGAGGATGGTTTCGATCCATCGACCTCTGGGTTATGGGCCCAGCACGCTTCCGCTGCGCCACTCTGCTGCCATACAGTGAATGCTTCATTGTGGGAAAAAGTGGCGTTAAACTTCTTGGAGCAGACTTACTTCCTCACTCCACAAGACACACATACATCCCCATAAAATCATTTAGCAACAACTGCAGGCACAGTCTCTGTGGCGCAATCGGTTAGCGCGTTCGGCTGTTAACCGAAAGGTTGGTGGTTCAAGCCCACCCAGGGACGGCCTTTCCTTTTGTGTTCAACAGTTGTTCGAAGAGAACCCCAGATAGCCATGTAGATTCATTTGAGACACGTTGGAATCTCATTCACGTTCATGAAAAGGGTGAGCAGCATCAAGTTCATGTCTTAGTGATACAACAGACATCCCTGGCAGTGTCTGTGACCAAATGAAGTTTTCTGTACCCCAGAAGCAGCAGTAAAGTATTAGCCGGGGATCGAACCCAAAGCCTGGCGACGGCTGTCAAGCCAAAGAAAGGCAGTTCAAGCCCACCCAAGGACAGGCTCGCCTTAGTGCCTTGCTAGCTATTTGTTTAGAACATTATAGAGTGTCTGCATTAAGTGTTGACCATTTAGAAAGAACTTTAAGCTGGCGTAGAGTCTGCTGCACCGGAATGGAACCTCTCCAGAGACTGAGCAGGTGCAGGATGTCCTAACTGTTCAGAGATCTTGTCTTGGTCTTGTCTTCCATGGAATTGTAGGGTGCCAAAAGCAAGCTCACATGCGTTGGCCGGGAATCAAACCCGGGTCAACTGCTTGGAAGGCAGCTATGCTCACCACTATACCACCAACGCTACATGCTGAAACTCGCCTAGCATGTACCATTGCAATATACCCAAGAGAAAAATGAGCTTGCTTATTTGCCTACTTTGCTAGATGTAAGCAGTGGGACACATGGTGATACTGCTTACAGACTTCAATTCAAGACTTCAGAAAGATCATGTGCCCCCCTGGATGATGCTGGTGCAACACACACAGCAAAGGACAGCAATTTGAAGTCTGGAAGATTCCAGGGCAAGGGTGGGAAGGATGAAAAGCTAGGTGGCCATGCAACCATTCCTGCTAACCCAAAGCTTACTTGTGCCCTACAACACATTGGCTTAAGACTTGACCAAATCCAATGCTCCAATATGGGGAAGCTTCTCTGTTTGCTGTTTTTTTTTTTTTTTTGTTTTTTTTTAAGTGCGGTGTCACAGTTCACCCATCTCTTCAACTACAAGAACGGCCCAGGAGTAGTCTTAGCTACCCTAATATGTACGTTACAGCAGGGCCCTTATTACACTTTCTCTTACAGGGCAATGGAAACCGTTTTGCCCATGCGATAAAGCAAGGTGCAAAAATGAATTCATGCCTAGCAGAGGATGGTTTCGATCCATCGACCTCTGGGTTATGGGCCCAGCACGCTTCCGCTGCGCCACTCTGCTTCTGTTTGTATTCAACCTTCAAGTTTAAGAAGGGTACATTAGTTGAAATAGTTACACTACTATCTATGTTACAGCAAGGCCCTAATGACACTTTCTCTTAAGGGGCTATGGCCGACAATTGGCCCATATGGTAAGCAAGGTATAAAAACCAACGTACACCTAGCAGAGGATGGTTTCGATCCATCGACCTATGGGTTATGGGCCCAGCACGCTTCCGCTGCGCCACTCTGCTGCCATACAGTGAATGCTTCATTGTGGGAAAAAGTGGCGTTAAACTTCTTGGAGCAGACTTACTTCCTCACTCCACAAGACACACATACATCCCCATAAAATCATTTAGCAACAACTGCAGGCACAGTCTCTGTGGCGCAATCGGTTAGCGCGTTCGGCTGTTAACCGAAAGGTTGGTGGTTCAAGCCCACCCAGGGACGGCCTTTCCTTTTGTGTTCAACAGTTGTCCGAAGAGAACCCCAGATAGCCATGTAGATTCATTTGAGACACGTTGGAATCTCATTCACGTTCATGAAAAGGGTGAGCAGCATCAAGTTCATGTCTTAGTGATACAACAGACATCCCTGGCAGTGTCTGTGACCAAATGAAGTTTTCTGTACCCCAGAAGCAGCAGTAAAGTATTAGCCGGGGATCGAACCCAAAGCCTGGCGACGGCTGTCAAGCCAAAGAAAGGCAGTTCAAGCCCACCCAAGGACAGGCTCGCCTTAGTGCCTTGCTAGCTATTTGTTTAGAACATTATAGAGTGTCTGCATTAAGTGTTGACCATTTAGAAAGAACTTTAAGCTGGCGTAGAGTCTGCTGCACCGGAATGGAACCTCTCCAGAGACTGAGCAGGTGCAGGATGTCCTAACTGTTCAGAGATCTTGTCTTGGTCTTGTCTTCCATGGAATTGTAGGGTGCCAAAAGCAAGCTCACATGCGTTGGCCGGGAATCAAACCCGGGTCAACTGCTTGGAAGGCAGCTATGCTCACCACTATACCACCAACGCTACATGCTGAAACTTGCCTAGCATGTACCATTGCAATATACCCAAGAGAAAAATGAGCTTGCTTATTTGCCTACTTTGCTAGATGTAAGCAGTGGGACACATGGTGATACTGCTTACAGACTTCAATTCAAGACTTCAGAAAGATCATGTGCCCCCCTGGATGATGCTGGTGCAACACACACAGCAAAGGACAGCAATTTGAAGTCTGGAAGATTCCAGGGCAAGGGTGGGAAGGATGAAAAGCTAGGTGGCCATGCAACCATTCCTGCTAACCCAAAGCTTACTTGTGCCCTACAACACATTGGCTTAAGACTTGACCAAATCCAATGCTCCAATATGGGGAAGCTTCTCTGTTTGCTGTTTTTTTTTTTTTTTTTTTTTTTTTTTTTTTTAAGTGCGGTGTCACAGTTCACCCATCTCTTCAACTACAAGAACGGCCCAGGAGTAGTCTTAGCTACCCTAATATGTACGTTACAGCAGGGCCCTTATTACACTTTCTCTTACAGGGCAATGGAAACCGTTTTGCCCATGCGATAAAGCAAGGTGCAAAAATGAATTCATGCCTAGCAGAGGATGGTTTCGATCCATCGACCTCTGGGTTATGGGCCCAGCACGCTTCCGCTGCGCCACTCTGCTTCTGTTTGTATTCAACCTTCAAGTTTAAGAAGGGTACATTAGTTGAAATAGTTACACTACTATCTATGTTACAGCAAGGCCCTAATGACACTTTCTCTTAAGGGGCTATGGCCGACAATTGGCCCATATGGTAAGCAAGGTATAAAAACCAACGTACACCTAGCAGAGGATGGTTTCGATCCATCGACCTCTGGGTTATGGGCCCAGCACGCTTCCGCTGCGCCACTCTGCTGCCATACAGTGAATGCTTCATTGTGGGAAAAAGTGGCGTTAAACTTCTTGGAGCAGACTTACTTCCTCACTCCACAAGACACACATACATCCCCATAAAATCATTTAGCAACAACTGCAGGCACAGTCTCTGTGGCGCAATCGGTTAGCGCGTTCGGCTGTTAACCGAAAGGTTGGTGGTTCAAGCCCACCCAGGGACGGCCTTTCCTTTTGTGTTCAACAGTTGTCCGAAGAGAACCCCAGATAGCCATGTAGATTCATTTGAGACACGTTGGAATCTCATTCACGTTCATGAAAAGGGTGAGCAGCATCAAGTTCATGTCTTAGTGATACAACAGACATCCCTGGCAGTGTCTGTGACCAAATGAAGTTTTCTGTACCCCAGAAGCAGCAGTAAAGTATTAGCCGGGGATCGAACCCAAAGCCTGGCGACGGCTGTCAAGCCCACCCAAGGACAGGCTCGCCTTAGTGCCTTGCTAGCTATTTGTTTAGAACATTATAGAGTGTCTGCATTAAGTGTTGACCATTTAGAAAGAACTTTAAGCTGGCGTAGAGTCTGCTGCACCGGAATGGAACCTCTCCAGAGACTGAGCAGGTGCAGGATGTCCTAACTGTTCAGAGATCTTGTCTTGGTCTTGTCTTCCATGGAATTGTAGGGTGCCAAAAGCAAGCTCACATGTGTTGGCCGGGAATCAAACCCGGGTCAACTGCTTGGAAGGCAGCTATGCTCACCACTATACCACCAACGCTACATGCTGAAACTCGCCTAGCATGTACCATTGCAATATACCCAAGAGAAAAATGAGCTTGCTTATTTGCCTACTTTGCTAGATGTAAGCAGTGGGACACATGGTGATACTGCTTACAGACTTCAATTCAAGACTTCAGAAAGATCATGTGCCCCCCTGGATGATGCTGGTGCAACACACACAGCAAAGGACAGCAATTTGAAGTCTGGAAGATTCCAGGGCAAGGGTGGGAAGGATGAAAAGCTAGGTGGCCATGCAACCATTCCTGCTAACCCAAAGCTTACTTGTGCCCTACAACACATTGGCTTAAGACTTGACCAAATCCAATGCTCCAATATGGGGAAGCTTCTCTGTTTGCTTTTTTTTTTTTTTTTTTTTTTTTTTTAAGTGCGGTGTCACAGTTCACCCATCTCTTCAACTACAAGAACGGCCCAGGAGTAGTCTTAGCTACCCTAATATGTACGTTACAGCAGGGCCCTTATTACACTTTCTCTTACAGGGCAATGGAAACCGTTTTGCCCATGCGATAAAGCAAGGTGCAAAAATGAATTCATGCCTAGCAGAGGATGGTTTCGATCCATCGACCTCTGGGTTATGGGCCCAGCACGCTTCCGCTGCGCCACTCTGCTTCTGTTTGTATTCAACCTTCAAGTTTAAGAAGGGTACATTAGTTGAAATAGTTACACTACTATCTATGTTACAGCAAGGCCCTAATGACACTTTCTCTTAAGGGGCTATGGCCGACAATTGGCCCATATGGTAAGCAAGGTATAAAAACCAACGTACACCTAGCAGAGGATGGTTTCGATCCATCGACCTCTGGGTTATGGGCCCAGCACGCTTCCGCTGCGCCACTCTGCTGCCATACAGTGAATGCTTCATTGTGGGAAAAAGTGGCGTTAAACTTCTTGGAGCAGACTTACTTCCTTACTCCACAAGACACACATACATCCCCATAAAATCATTTAGCAACAACTGCAGGCACAGTCTCTGTGGCGCAATCGGTTAGCGCGTTCGGCTGTTAACCGAAAGGTTGGTGGTTCAAGCCCACCCAGGGACGGCCTTTCCTTTTGTGTTCAACAGTTGTCCGAAGAGAACCCCAGATAGCCATGTAGATTCATTTGAGACACGTTGGAATCTCATTCACGTTCATGAAAAGGGTGAGCAGCATCAAGTTCATGTCTTAGTGATACAACAGACATCCCTGGCAGTGTCTGTGACCAAATGAAGTTTTCTGTACCCCAGAAGCAGCAGTAAAGTATTAGCCGGGGATCGAACCCAAAGCCTGGCGACGGCTGTCAAGCCAAAGAAAGGCAGTTCAAGCCCACCCAAGGACAGGCTCGCCTTAGTGCCTTGCTAGCTATTTGTTTAGAACATTATAGAGTGTCTGCATTAAGTGTTGACCATTTAGAAAGAACTTTAAGCTGGCGTAGAGTCTGCTGCACCGGAATGGAACCTCTCCAGAGACTGAGCAGGTGCAGGATGTCCTAACTGTTCAGAGATCTTGTCTTGGTCTTGTCTTCCATGGAATTGTAGGGTGCCAAAAGCAAGCTCACATGCGTTGGCCGGGAATCAAACCCGGGTCAACTGCTTGGAAGGCAGCTATGCTCACCACTATACCACCAACGCTACATGCTGAAACTCGCCTAGCATGTACCATTGCAATATACCCAAGAGAAAAATGAGCTTGCTTATTTGCCTACTTTGCTAGATGTAAGCAGTGGGACACATGGTGATACTGCTTACAGACTTCAATTCAAGACTTCAGAAAGATCATGTGCCCCCCTGGATGATGCTGGTGCAACACACACAGCAAAGGACAGCAATTTGAAGTCTGGAAGATTCCAGGGCAAGGGTGGGAAGGATGAAAAGCTAGGTGGCCATGCAACCATTCCTGCTAACCCAAAGCTTACTTGTGCCCTACAACACATTGGCTTAAGACTTGACCAAATCCAATGCTCCAATATGGGGAAGCTTCTCTGTTTTTTTTTTTTTTTTTTTTTTTTAAGTGCGGTGTCACAGTTCACCCATCTCTTCAACTACAAGAACGGCCCAGGAGTAGTCTTAGCTACCCTAATATGTACGTTACAGCAGGGCCCTTATTACACTTTCTCTTACAGGGCAATGGAAACCGTTTTGCCCATGCGATAAAGCAAGGTGCAAAAATGAATTCATGCCTAGCAGCGGATGGTTTCGATCCATCGACCTCTGGGTTATGGGCCCAGCACGCTTCCGCTGCGCCACTCTGCTTCTGTTTGTATTCAACCTTCAAGTTTAAGAAGGGTACATTAGTTGAAATAGTTACACTACTATCTATGTTACAGCAAGGCCCTAATGACACTTTCTCTTAAGGGGCTATGGCCGACAATTGGCCCATATGGTAAGCAAGGTATAAAAACCAACGTACACCTAGCAGAGGATGGTTTCGATCCATCGACCTCTGGGTTATGAGCCCAGCACGCTTCCGCTGCGCCACTCTGCTGCTATACAGTGAATGCTTCATTGTGGGAAAAAGTGGCGTTAAACTTCTTGGAGCAGACTTACTTCCTCACTCCACAAGACACACATACATCCCCATAAAATCATTTAGCAACAACTGCAGGCACAGTCTCTGTGGCGCAATCGGTTAGCGCGTTCGGCTGTTAACCGAAAGGTTGGTGGTTCAAGCCCACCCAGGGACGGCCTTTCCTTTTGTGTTCAACAGTTGTCCGAAGAGAACCCCAGATAGCCATGTAGATTCATTTGAGACACGTTGGAATCTCATTCACGTTCATGAAAAGGGTGAGCAGCATCAAGTTCATGTCTTAGTGATACAACAGACATCCCTGGCAGTGTCTGTGACCAAATGAAGTTTTCTGTACCCCAGAAGCAGCAGTAAAGTATTAGCCGGGGATCGAACCCAAAGCCTGGCGACGGCTGTCAAGCCAAAGAAAGGCAGTTCAAGCCCACCCAAGGACAGGCTCGCCTTAGTGCCTTGCTAGCTATTTGTTTAGAACATTATAGAGTGTCTGCATTAAGTGTTGACCATTTAGAAAGAACTTTAAGCTGGCGTAGAGTCTGCTGCACCGGAATGGAACCTCTCCAGAGACTGAGCAGGTGCAGGATGTCCTAACTGTTCAGAGATCTTGTCTTGGTCTTGTCTTCCATGGAATTGTAGGGTGCCAAAAGCAAGCTCACATGCGTTGGCCGGGAATCAAACCCGGGTCAACTGCTTGGAAGGCAGCTATGCTCACCACTATACCACCAACGCTACATGCTGAAACTCGCCTAGCATGTACCATTGCAATATACCCAAGAGAAAAATGAGCTTGCTTATTTGCCTACTTTGCTAGATGTAAGCAGTGGGACACATGGTGATACTGCTTACAGACTTCAATTCAAGACTTCAGAAAGATCATGTGCCCCCCTGGATGATGCTGGTGCAACACACACAGCAAAGGACAGCAATTTGAAGTCTGGAAGATTCCAGGGCAAGGGTGGGAAGGATGAAAAGCTAGGTGGCCATGCAACCATTCCTGCTAACCCAAAGCTTACTTGTGCCCTACAACACATTGGCTTAAGACTTGACCAAATCCAATGCTCCAATATGGGGAAGCTTCTCTGTTTGCTGTTTTTTTTTTTTTTTTTTTTTTTGAAGTGCGGTGTCACAGTTCACCCATCTCTTCAACTACAAGAACGGCCCAGGAGTAGTCTTAGCTACCCTAATATGTACGTTACAGCAGGGCCCTTATTACACTTTCTCTTACAGGGCAATGGAAACCGTTTTGCCCATGCGATAAAGCAAGGTGCAAAAATGAATTCATGCCTAGCAGAGGATGGTTTCGATCCATCGACCTCTGGGTTATGGGCCCAGCACGCTTCCGCTGCGCCACTCTGCTTCTGTTTGTATTCAACCTTCAAGTTTAAGAAGGGTACATTAGTTGAAATAGTTACACTACTATCTATGTTACAGCAAGGCCCTAATGACACTTTCTCTTAAGGGGCTATGGCCGACAATTGGCCCATATGGTAAGCAAGGTATAAAAACCAACGTACACCTAGCAGAGGATGGTTTCGATCCATCGACCTCTGGGTTATGGGCCCAGCACGCTTCCGCTGCGCCACTCTGCTGCCACACAGTGAATGCTTCATTGTGGGAAAAAGTGGCGTTAAACTTCTTGGAGCAGACTTACTTCCTCACTCCACAAGACACACATACATCCCCATAAAATCATTTAGCAACAACTGCAGGCACAGTCTCTGTGGCGCAATCGGTTAGCGCGTTCGGCTGTTAACCGAAAGGTTGGTGGTTCAAGCCCACCCAGGGACGGCCTTTCCTTTTGTGTTCAACAGTTGTCCGAAGAGAACCCCAGATAGCCATGTAGATTCATTTGAGACACGTTGGAATCTCATTCACGTTCATGAAAAGGGTGAGCAGCATCAAGTTCATGTCTTAGTGATACAACAGACATCCCTGGCAGTGTCTGTGACCAAATGAAGTTTTCTGTACCCCAGAAGCAGCAGTAAAGTATTAGCCGGGGATCGAACCCAAAGCCTGGCGACGGCTGTCAAGCCAAAGAAAGGCAGTTCAAGCCCACCCAAGGACAGGCTCGCCTTAGTGCCTTGCTAGCTATTTGTTTAGAACATTATAGAGTGTCTGCATTAAGTGTTGACCATTTAGAAAGAACTTTAAGCTGGCGTAGAGTCTGCTGCACCGGAATGGAACCTCTCCAGAGACTGAGCAGGTGCAGGATGTCCTAACTGTTCAGAGATCTTGTCTTGGTCTTGTCTTCCATGGAATTGTAGGGTGCCAAAAGCAAGCTCACATGCGTTGGCCGGGAATCAAACCCGGGTCAACTGCTTGGAAGGCAGCTATGCTCACCACTATACCACCAACGCTACATGCTGAAACTCGCCTAGCATGTACCATTGCAATATACCCAAGAGAAAAATGAGCTTGCTTATTTGCCTACTTTGCTAGATGTAAGCAGTGGGACACATGGTGATACTGCTTACAGACTTCAATTCAAGACTTCAGAAAGATCATGTGCCCCCCTGGATGATGCTGGTGCAACACACACAGCAAAGGACAGCAATTTGAAGTCTGGAAGATTCCAGGGCAAGGGTGGGAAGGATGAAAAGCTAGGTGGCCATGCAACCATTCCTGCTAACCCAAAGCTTACTTGTGCCCTACAACACATTGGCTTAAGACTTGACCAAATCCAATGCTCCAATATGGGGAAGCTTCTCTGTTTGCTGTTTTTTTTTTTTTTTTTTGTTTTTTTTGAAGTGCGGTGTCACAGTTCACCCATCTCTTCAACTACAAGAACGGCCCAGGAGTAGTCTTAGCTACCCTAATATGTACGTTACAGCAGGGCCCTTATTACACTTTCTCTTACAGGGCAATGGAAACCGTTTTGCCCATGCGATAAAGCAAGGTGCAAAAATGAATTCATGCCTAGCAGAGGATGGTTTCGATCCATCGACCTCTGGGTTATGGGCCCAGCACGCTTCCGCTGCGCCACTCTGCTTCTGTTTGTATTCAACCTTCAAGTTTAAGAAGGGTACATTAGTTGAAATAGTTACACTACTATCTATGTTACAGCAAGGCCCTAATGACACTTTCTCTTAAGGGGCTATGGCCGACAATTGGCCCATATGGTAAGCAAGGTATAAAAACCATCGTACACCTAGCAGAGGATGGTTTCGATCCATCGACCTCTGGGTTATGGGCCCAGCACGCTTCCGCTGCGCCACTCTGCTGCCATACAGTGAATGCTTCATTGTGGGAAAAAGTGGCGTTAAACTTCTTGGAGCAGACTTACTTCCTCACTCCACAAGACACACATACATCCCCATAAAATCATTTAGCAACAACTGCAGGCACAGTCTCTGTGGCGCAATCGGTTAGCGCGTTCGGCTGTTAACCGAAAGGTTGGTGGTTCAAGCCCACCCAGGGACGGCCTTTCCTTTTGTGTTCAACAGTTGTCCGAAGAGAACCCCAGATAGCCATGTAGATTCATTTGAGACACGTTGGAATCTCATTCACGTTCATGAAAAGGGTGAGCAGCATCAAGTTCATGTCTTAGTGATACAACAGACATCCCTGGCAGTGTCTGTGACCAAATGAAGTTTTCTGTATCCCAGAAGCAGCAGTAAAGTATTAGCCGGGGATCGAACCCTAAGCCTGGCGACGGCTGTCAAGCCAAAGAAAGGCAGTTCAAGCCCACCCAAGGACAGGCTCGCCTTAGTGCCTTGCTAGCTATTTGTTTAGAATATTATAGAGTGTCTGCATTAAGTGTTGACCATTTAGAAAGAACTTTAAGCTGGCGTAGAGTCTGCTGCACCGGAATGGAACCTCTCCAGAGACTGAGCAGGTGCAGGATGTCCTAACTGTTCAGAGATCTTGTCTTGGTCTTGTCTTCCATTGAATTGTAGGGTGCCAAAAGCAAGCTCACATGCGTTGGCCGGGAATCGAACCCGGGTCAACTGCTTGGAAGGCAGCTATGCTCACCACTATACCACCAACGCTACATGCTGACACTCGCCTAGCATGTACCATTGCAATATACCCAAGAGAAAAATGAGCTTGCTTATTTGCCTACTTTGCTAGATGTAAGCAGTGGGACACATGGTGATACTGCTTACAGACTTCAATTCAAGACTTCAGAAAGATCATGTGCCCCCCTGGATGATGCTGGTGCAACACACACAGCAAAGGACAGCAATTTGAAGTCTGGAAGATTCCAGGGCAAGGGTGGGAAGGATGAAAAGCTAGGTGGCCATGCAACCATTCCTGCTAACCCAAAGCTTACTTGTGCCCTACAACACATTGGCTTAAGACTTGACCAAATCCAATGCTCCAATATGGTGAAGCTTCTCTGTTTGTTGTTTTTTTTTTTTTTTTTTTTTTTTTTAAGTGCGGTGTCACAGTTCACCCATCTCTTCAACTACAAGAACGGCCCAGGAGTAGTCTTAGCTACCCTAATATGTACGTTACAGCAGGGCCCTTATTACACTTTCTCTTACAGGGCAATGGAAACCGTTTTGCCCATGCGATAAAGCAAGGTGCAAAAATGAATTCATGCCTAGCAGAGGATGGTTTCAATCCATCGACCTCTGGGTTATGGGCCCAGCACGCTTCCGCTGCACCACTCTACTTCTGTTTGTATTCAACCTTCAAGTTTAAGAAGGGTACATTAGTTGAAATAGTTACACTACTATCTATGTTACAGCAAGGCCCTAATGACACTTTCTCTTAAGGGGCTATGGCCGACAATTGGCCCATATGGTAAGCAAGGTATAAAAACCAACGTACACCTAGCAGAGGATGGTTTCGATCCATCGACCTCTGGGTTATGGGCCCAGCACGCTTCCGCTGCGCCACTCTGCTGCCATACAGTGAATGCTTCATTGTGGGAAAAAGTGGCGTTAAACTTCTTGGAGCAGACTTACTTCCTCACTCCACAAGACACACATACATCCCCATAAAATCATTTAGCAACAACTGCAGGCACAGTCTCTGTTGCGCAATCGGTTAGCGCGTTCGGCTGTTAACCGAAAGGTTGGTGGTTCAAGCCCACCCAGGGACGGCCTTTCCTTTTGTGTTCAACAGTTGTCCGAAGAGAACCCCAGATAGCCATGTAGATTCATTTGAGACACGTTGGAATCTCATTCACGTTCATGAAAAGGGTGAGCAGCATCAAGTTCATGTCTTAGTGATACAACAGACATCCCTGGCAGTGTCTGTGACCAAATGAAGTTTTCTGTATCCCAGAAGCAGCAGTAAAGTATTAGCCGGGGATCGAACCCAAAGCCTGGCGACGGCTGTCATGCCAAAGAAAGGCAGTTCAAGCCCACCCAAGGACAGGCTCGCCTTAGTGCCTTGCTAGCTATTTGTTTAGAACATTATAGAGTGTCTGCATTAAGTGTTGACCATTTAGAAAGAACTTTAAGCTGGCGTAGAGTCTGCTGCACCGGAATGGAACCTCTCCAGAGACTGAGCAGGTGCAGGATGTCCTAACTGTTCAGAGATCTTGTCTTGGTCTTGTCTTCCATGGAATTGTAGGGTGCCAAAAGCAAGCTCACATGCGTTGGTCGGGAATCGAACCCGGGTCAACTGCTTGGAAGGCAGCTATGCTCACCACTATACCACCAACGCTACATGCTGAAACTCACCTAGCATGTACCATTGCAATATACCCAAGAGAAAAATGAGCTTGCTTATTTGCCTACTTTGCTAGATGTAAGCAGTGGGACACATGGTGATACTGCTTACAGACTTCAATTCAAGACTTCAGAAAGATCATGTGCCCCCCTGGATGATGCTGGTGCAACACACACAGCAAAGGACAGCAATTTGAAGTCTGGAAGATTCCAGGGCAAGGGTGGGAAGGATGAAAAGCTAGGTGGCCATGCAACCATTCCTGCTAACCCAAAGCTTACTTGTGCCCTACAACACATTGGCTTAAGACTTGACCAAATCCAATGCTCCAATATGGGGAAGCTTCTCTGTTTGCTGTTTTTTTTTTTTTTTTTTTTTTAAGTGCGGTGTCACAGTTCACCCATCTCTTCAACTACAAGAACGGCCCAGGAGTAGTCTTAGCTACCCTAATATGTACGTTACAGCAGGGCCCTTATTACACTTTCTCTTACAGGGCAATGGAAACCGTTTTGCCCATGCGATAAAGCAAGGTGCAAAAATGAATTCATGCCTAGCAGAGGATGGTTTCGATCCATCGACCTCTGGGTTATGGGCCCAGCACGCTTCCGCTGCGCCACTCTGCTTCTTTTTGTACTCAACCTTCAAGTTTAAGAAGGGTACATTAGTTGAAATAGTTACACTACTATCTATGTTACAGCAAGGCCCTAATGACACTTTCTCTTAAGGGGCTATGGCCGACAATTGGCCCATATGGTAAGCAAGGTATAAAAACCAACGTACACCTAGCAGAGGATGGTTTCGATCCATCGACCTCTGGGTTATGGGCCCAGCACGCTTCCGCTGCGCCACTCTGCTGCCATACAGTGAATGCTTCATTGTGGGAAAAAGTGGCGTTAAACTTCTTGGAGCAGACTTACTTCCTCACTCCACAAGACACACATACATCCCCATAAAATCATTTAGCAACAACTGCAGGCACAGTCTCTGTGGCGCAATCGGTTAGCGTGTTCGGCTGTTAACCGAAAGGTTGGTGGTTCAAGCCCACCCAGGGACGGCCTTTCCTTTTGTGTTCAACAGTTGTCCGAAGAGAACCCCAGATAGCCATGTAGATTCATTTGAGACACGTTGGAATCTCATTCACGTTCATGAAAAGGGTGAGCAGCATCAAGTTCATGTCTTAGTGATACAACAGACATCCCTGGCAGTGTCTGTGACCAAATGAAGTTTTCTGTACCCCAGAAGCAGCAGTAAAGTATTAGCCGGGGATCGAACCCAAAGCCTGGCGACGGCTTTCAAGCCAAAGAAAGGCAGTTCAAGCCCACCCAAGGACAGGCTCGCCTTAGTGCCTTGCTAGCTATTTGTTTAGAACATTATAGAGTGTCTGCATTAAGTGTTGACCATTTAGAAAGAACTTTAAGCTGGCGTAGAGTCTGCTGCACCGGAATGGAACCTCTCCAGAGACTGAGCAGGTGCAGGATGTCCTAACTGTTCAGAGATCTTGTCTTGGTCTTGTCTTCCATGGAATTGTAGGGTGCCAAAAGCAAGCTCACAAGCGTTGGCCGGGAATCGAACCCGGGTCAACTGCTTGGAAGGCAGCTATGCTCACCACTATACCACCAACGCTACATGCTGAAACTCGCCTAGCATGTACCATTGCAATATACCCAAGAGAAAAATGAGCTTGCTTATTTGCCTACTTTGCTAGATGTAAGCAGTGGGACACATGGTGATACTGCTTACAGACTTCAATTCAAGACTTCAGAAAGATCATGTGCCCCCCTGGATGATGCTGGTGCAACACACACAGCAAAGAACAGCAATTTGAAGTCTGGAAGATTCCAGGGCAAGGGTGGGAAGGATGAAAAGCTAGGTGGCCATGCAACCATTCCTGCTAACCCAAAGCTTACTTGTGCCCTACAACACATTGGCTTAAGACTTGACCAAATCCAATGCTCCAATATGGGGAAGCTTCTCTGTTTGCTGTTTTTTTTTTTTTTTTTTTTTTTAAGTGCGGTGTCACAGTTCACCCATCTCTTCAACTACAAGAACGGCCCAGGAGTAGTCTTAGCTATCCTAATATGTACGTTACAGCAGGGCCCTTATTACACTTTCTCTTACAGGGCAATGGAAACCGTTTTGCCCATGCGATAAAACAAGGTGCAAAAATGAATTCATGCCTAGCAGAGGATGGTTTCGATCCATCGACCTCTGGGTTATGGGCCCAGCACGCTTCCGCTGCGCCACTCTGCTTCTGTTTGTATTCAACCTTCAAGTTTAAGAAGGGTACATTAGTTGAAATAGTTACACTACCATCTATGTTACAGCAAGGCCCTAATGACACTTTCTCTTAAGGGGCTATGGCCGACAATTGGCCCATATGGTAAGCAAGGTATAAAAACCAACGTACACCTAGCAGAGGATGGTTTCGATCCATCGACCTCTGGGTTATGGGCCCAGCACGCTTCCGCTGCGCCACTCTGCTGCCATACAGTGAATGCTTCATTGTGGGAAAAAGTGGCGTTAAACTTCTTGGAGCAGACTTACTTCCTCACTCCACAAGACACACATACATCCCCATAAAATCATTTAGCAACAACTGCAGGCACAGTCTCTGTGGCGCAATCGGTTAGCGCGTTCGGCTGTTAACCGAAAGGTTGGTGGTTCAAGCCCACCCAGGGACGGCCTTTCCTTTTGTGTTCAACAGTTGTCCGAAGAGAACCCCAGATAGCCATGTAGATTCATTTGAGACACGTTGGAATCTCATTCACGTTCATGAAAAGGGTGAGCAGCATCAAGTTCATGTCTTAGTGATACAACAGACATCCCTGGCAGTGTCTGTGACCAAATGAAGTTTTCTGTACCCCAGAAGCAGCAGTAAAGTATTAGCCGGGGATCGAACCCAAAGCCTGGCGACGGCTGTCAAGCCAAAGAAAGGCAGTTCAAGCCCACCCAAGGACAGGCTCGCCTTAGTGCCTTGCTAGCTATTTGTTTAGAACATTATAGAGTGTCTGCATTAAGTGTTGACCATTTAGAAAGAACTTTAAGCTGGCGTAGAGTCTGCTGCACCGGAATGGAACCTCTCCAGAGACTGAGCAGGTGCAGGATGTCCTAACTGTTCAGAGATCTTGTCTTGGTCTTGTCTTCCATGGAATTGTAGGGTGCCAAAAGCAAGCTCACATGCGTTGGCCGGGAATCGAACCCGGGTCAACTGCTTGGAAGGCAGCTATGCTCACCACTATACCACCAACGCTACATGCTGAAACTCGCCTAGCATGTACCATTGCAATATACCCAAGAGAAAAATGAGCTTGCTTATTTGCCTACTTTGCTAGATGTAAGCAGTGGGACACATGGTGATACTGCTTACAGACTTCAATTCAAGACTTCAGAAAGATCATGTGCCCCCCTGGATGATGCTGGTGCAACACACACAGCAAAGGACAGCAATTTGAAGTCTGGAAGATTCCAGGGCAAGGGTGGGAAGGATGAAAAGCTAGGTGGCCATGCAACCATTCCTGCTAACCCAAAGCTTACTTGTGCCCTACAACACATTGGCTTAAGACTTGACCAAATCCAATGCTCCAATATGGGGAAGCTTCTCTGTTTGCTGTTTTTTTTTTTTTTTTTTTTTTAAGTGCGGTGTCACAGTTCACCCATCTCTTCAACTACAAGAACGGCCCAGGAGTAGTCTTAGCTACCCTAATATGTACGTTACAGCAGGGCCCTTATTACACTTTCTCTTACAGGGCAATGGAAACCGTTTTGCCCATGCGATAAAGCAAGGTGCAAAAATGAATTCATGCCTAGCAGAGGATGGTTTCGATCCATCGACCTCTGGGTTATGGGCCCAGCACGCTTCCGCTGCGCCACTCTGCTTCTGTTTGTATTCAACCTTCAAGTTTAAGAAGGGTACATTAGTTGAAATAGTTACACTACTATCTATGTTACAGCAAGGCCCTAATGACACTTTCTCTTAAGGGGCTATGGCCGACAATTGGCCCATATGGTAAGCAAGGTATAAAAACCAACGTACACCTAGCAGAGGATGGTTTCGATCCATCGACCTCTGGGTTATGGGCCCAGCACGCTTCCGCTGCGCCACTCTGCTGCCATACAGTGAATGCTTCATTGTGGGAAAAAGTGGCGTTAAACTTCTTGGAGCAGACTTACTTCCTCACTCCACAAGACACACATACATCCCCATAAAATCATTTAGCAACAACTGCAGGCACAGTCTCTGTGGCGCAATCGGTTAGCGCGTTCGGCTGTTAACCGAAAGGTTGGTGGTTCAAGCCCACCCAGGGACGGCCTTTCCTTTTGTGTTCAACAGTTGTCCGAAGAGAACCCCAGATAGCCATGTAGATTCATTTGAGACACGTTGGAATCTCATTCACGTTCATGAAAAGGGTGAGCAGCATCAAGTTCATGTCTTAGTGATACAACAGACATCCCTGGCAGTGTCTGTGACCAAATGAAGTTTTCTGTACCCCAGAAGCAGCAGTAAAGTATTAGCCGGGGATCGAACCCAAAGCCTGGCGACGGCTGTCAAGCCAAAGAAAGGCAGTTCAAGCCCACCCAAGGACAGGCTCGCCTTAGTGCCTTGCTAGCTATTTGTTTAGAACATTATAGAGTGTCTGCATTAAGTGTTGACCATTTAGAAAGAACTTTAAGCTGGCGTAGAGTCTGCTGCACCGGAATGGAACCTCTCCAGAGACTGAGCAGGTGCAGGATGTCCTAACTGTTCAGAGATCTTGTCTTGGTCTTGTCTTCCATGGAATTGTAGGGTGCCAAAAGCAAGCTCACATGCGTTGGCCGGGAATCGAACCCGGGTCAACTGCTTGGAAGGCAGCTATGCTCACCACTATACCACCAACGCTACATGCTGAAACTCGCCTAGCATGTACCATTGCAATATACCCAAGAGAAAAATGAGCTTGCTTATTTGCCTACTTTGCTAGATGTAAGCAGTGGGACACATGGTGATACTGCTTACAGACTTCAATTCAAGACTTCAGAAAGATCATGTGCCCCCCTGGATGATGCTGGTGCAACACACACAGCAAAGGACAGCAATTTGAAGTCTGGAAGATTCCAGGGCAAGGGTGGGAAGGATGAAAAGCTAGGTGGCCATGCAACCATTCCTGCTAACCCAAAGCTTACTTGTGCCCTACAACACATTGGCTTAAGACTTGACCAAATCCAATGCTCCAATATGGGGAAGCTTCTCTGTTTGCTGTTTTTTTTTTTTTTTTTTTTTTTAAGTGCGGTGTCACAGTTCACCCATCTCTTCAACTACAAGAACGGCCCAGGAGTAGTCTTAGCTACCCTAATATGTACGTTACAGCAGGGCCCTTATTACACTTTCTCTTACAGGGCAATGGAAACCGTTTTGCCCATGCGATAAAGCAAGGTGCAAAAATGAATTCATGCCTAGCAGAGGATGGTTTCGATCCATCGACCTCTGGGTTATGGGCCCAGCACGCTTCCGCTGCGCCACTCTGCTTCTGTTTGTATTCAACCTTCAAGTTTAAGAAGGGTACATTAGTTGAAATAGTTACACTACTATCTATGTTACAGCAAGGCCCTAATGACACTTTCTCTTAAGGGGCTATGGCCGACAATTGGCCCATATGGTAAGCAAGGTATAAAAACCAACGTACACCTAGCAGAGGATGGTTTCGATCCATCGACCTCTGGGTTATGGGCCCAGCACGCTTCCGCTGCGCCACTCTGCTGCCATACAGTGAATGCTTCATTGTGGGAAAAAGTGGCGTTAAACTTCTTGGAGCAGACTTACTTCCTCACTCCACAAGACACACATACATCCCCATAAAATCATTTAGCAACAACTGCAGGCACAGTCTCTGTGGCGCAATCGGTTAGCGCGTTCGGCTGTTAACCGAAAGGTTGGTGGTTCAAGCCCACCCAGGGACGGCCTTTCCTTTTGTGTTCAACAGTTGTCCGAAGAGAACCCCAGATAGCCATGTAGATTCATTTGAGACACGTTGGAATCTCATTCACGTTCATGAAAAGGGTGAGCAGCATCAAGTTCATGTCTTAGTGATACAACAGACATCCCTGGCAGTGTCTATGACCAAATGAAGTTTTCTGTACCCCAGAAGCAGCAGTAAAGTATTAGCTGGGGATCGAACCCAAAGCCTGGCGACGGCTGTCAAGCCAAAGAAAGGCAGTTCAAGCCCACCCAAGGACAGGCTCGCCTTAGTGCCTTGCTAGCTATTTGTTTAGAACATTATAGAGTGTCTGCATTAAGTGTTGACCATTTAGAAAGAACTTTAAGCTGGCGTAGAGTCTGCTGCACCGGAATGGAACCTCTCCAGAGACTGAGCAGGTGCAGGATGTCCTAACTGTTCAGAGATCTTGTCTTGGTCTTGTCTTCCATGGAATTGTAGGGTGCCAAAAGCAAGCTCACATGCGTTGGCCGGTAATCAAACCCGGGTCAACTGCTTGGAAGGCAGCTATGCTCACCACTATACCACCAACGCTACATGCTGAAACTCGCCTAGCATGTACCATTGCAATATACCCAAGAGAAAAATGAGCTTGCTTATTTGCCTACTTTGCTAGATGTAAGCAGTGGGACACATGGTGATACTGCTTACAGACTTCAATTCAAGACTTCAGAAAGATCATGTGCCCCCCTGGATGATGCTGGTGCAACACACACAGCAAAGGACAGCAATTTGAAGTCTGGAAGATTCCAGGGCAAGGGTGGGAAGGATGAAAAGCTAGGTGGCCATGCAACCATTCCTGCTAACCCAAAGCTTACTTGTGCCCTACAACACATTGGCTTAAGACTTGACCAAATCCAATGCTCCAATATGGGGAAGCTTCTCTGTTTACTGTTTTTTTTTTTTTTTTTTTTTGTTGAAGTGCGGTGTCACAGTTCACCCATCTCTTCAACTACAAGAACGGCCCAGGAGTAGTCTTAGCTACCCTAATATGTACGTTACAGCAGGGCCCTTATTACACTTTCTCTTACAGGGCAATGGAAACCGTTTTGCCCATGCGATAAAGCAAGGTGCAAAAATGAATTCATGCCTAGCAGAGGATGGTTTCGATCCATCGACCTCTGGGTTATGGGCCCAGCACGCTTCCGCTGCGCCACTCTGCTTCTGTTTGTATTCAACCTTCAAGTTTAAGAAGGGTACATTAGTTGAAATAGTTACACTACTATATATGTTACAGCAAGGCCCTAATGACACTTTCTCTTAAGGGGCTATGGCCGACAATTGGCCCATATGGTAAGCAAGGTATAAAAACCAACGTACACCTAGCAGAGGATGGTTTCGATCCATCGACCTCTGGGTTATGGGCCCAGCACGCTTCCGCTGCGCCACTCTGCTGCCATACAGTGAATGCTTCATTGTGGGAAAAAGTGGCGTTAAACTTCTTGGAGCAGACTTACTTCCTCACTCCACAAGACACACATACATCCCCATAAAATCATTTAGCAACAACTGCAGGCACAGTCTCTGTGGCGCAATCGGTTAGCGCGTTTGGCTGTTAACCGAAAGGTTGGTGGTTCAAGCCCACCCAGGGACGGCCTTTCCTTTTGTGTTCAACAGTTGTCCGAAGAGAACCCCAGATAGCCATTTAGATTCATTTGAGACACGTTGGAATCTCATTCACGTTCATGAAAAGGGTGAGCAGCATCAAGTTCATGTCTTAGTGATACAACAGACATCCCTGGCAGTGTCTGTGACCAAATGAAGTTTTCTGTACCCCAGAAGCAGCAGTAAAGTATTAGCCGGGGATCGAACCCAAAGCCTGGCGACGGCTGTCAAGCCAAAGAAAGGCAGTTCAAGCCCACCCAAGGACAGGCTCGCCTTAGTGCCTTGCTAGCTATTTGTTTAGAACATTATAGAGTGTCTGCATTAAGTGTTGACCATTTAGAAAGAACTTTAAGCTGGCGTAGAGTCTGCTGCACCGGAATGGAACCTCTCCAGAGACTGAGCAGGTGCAGGATGTCCTAACTGTTCAGAGATCTTGTCTTGGTCTTGTCTTCCATGGAATTGTAGGGTGCCAAAAGCAAGCTCACATGCGTTGGCCGGGAATCAAACCCGGGTCAACTGCTTGGAAGGCAGCTATGCTCACCACTATACCACCAACGCTACATGCTGAAACTCGCCTAGCATGTACCATTGCAATATACCCAAGAGAAAAATGAGCTTGCTTATTTGCCTACTTTGCTAGATGTAAGCAGTGGGACACATGGTGATACTGCTTACAGACTTCAATTCAAGACTTCAGAAAGATCATGTGCCCCCCTGGATGATGCTGGTGCAACACACACAGCAAAGGACAGCAATTTGAAGTCTGGAAGATTCCAGGGCAAGGGTGGGAAGGATGAAAAGCTAGGTGGCCATGCAACCATTCCTGCTAACCCAAAGCTTACTTGTGCCCTACAACACATTGGCTTAAGACTTGACCAAATCCAATGCTCCAATATGGGGAAGCTTCTCTGTTTGCTGTTTTTTTTTTTTTTTTTTAAGTGCGGTGTCACAGTTCACCCATCTCTTCAACTACAAGAACGGCCCAGGAGTAGTCTTAGCTACCCTAATATGTACGTTACAGCAGGGCCCTTATTACACTTTCTCTTACAGGGCAATGGAAACCGTTTTGCCCATGCGATAAAGCAAGGTGCAAAAATGAATTCATGCCTAGCAGAGGATGGTTTCGATCCATCGACCTCTGGGTTATGGGCCCAGCACGCTTCCGCTGCGCCACTCTGCTTCTGTTTGTATTCAACCTTCAAGTTTAAGAAGGGTACATTAGTTGAAATAGTTACACTACTATATATGTTACAGCAAGGCCCTAATGACACTTTCTCTTAAGGGGCTATGGCCGACAATTGGCCCATATGGTAAGCAAGGTATAAAAACCAACATACACCTAGCAGAGGATGGTTTCGATCCATCGACCTCTGGGTTATGGGCCCAGCACGCTTCCGCTGCGCCACTCTGCTGCCATACAGTGAATGCTTCATTGTGGGAAAAAGTGGCGTTAAACTTCTTGGAGCAGACTTACTTCCTCACTCCACAAGACACACATACATCCCCATAAAATCATTTAGCAACAACTGCAGGCACAGTCTCTGTGGCGCAATCGGTTAGCGCGTTTGGCTGTTAACCGAAAGGTTGGTGGTTCAAGCCCACCCAGGGACGGCCTTTCCTTTTGTGTTCAACAGTTGTCCGAAGAGAACCCCAGATAGCCATTTAGATTCATTTGAGACACGTTGGAATCTCATTCACGTTCATGAAAAGGGTGAGCAGCATCAAGTTCATGTCTTAGTGATACAACAGACATCCCTGGCAGTGTCTGTGACCAAATGAAGTTTTCTGTACCCCAGAAGCAGCAGTAAAGTATTAGCCGGGGATCGAACCCAAAGCCTGGCGACGGCTGTCAAGCCAAAGAAAGGCAGTTCAAGCCCACCCAAGGACAGGCTCGCCTTAGTGCCTTGCTAGCTATTTGTTTAGAACATTATAGAGTGTCTGCATTAAGTGTTGACCATTTAGAAAGAACTTTAAGCTGGCGTAGAGTCTGCTGCACCGGAATGGAACCTCTCCAGAGACTGAGCAGGTGCAGGATGTCCTAACTGTTCAGAGATCTTGTCTTGGTCTTGTCTTCCATGGAATTGTAGGGTGCCAAAAGCAAGCTCACATGCGTTGGCCGGGAATCAAACCCGGGTCAACTGCTTGGAAGGCAGCTATGCTCACCACTATACCACCAACGCTACATGCTGAAACTCGCCTAGCATGTACCATTGCAATATACCCAAGAGAAAAATGAGCTTGCTTATTTGCCTACTTTGCTAGATGTAAGCAGTGGGACACATGGTGATACTGCTTACAGACTTCAATTCAAGACTTCAGAAAGATCATGTGCCCCCCTGGATGATGCTGGTGCAACACACACAGCAAAGGACAGCAATTTGAAGTCTGGAAGATTCCAGGGCAAGGGTGGGAAGGATGAAAAGCTAGGTGGCCATGCAACCATTCCTGCTAACCCAAAGCTTACTTGTGCCCTACAACACATTGGCTTAAGACTTGACCAAATCCAATGCTCCAATATGGGGAAGCTTCTCTGTTTGCTGTTTTTTTTTTTTTTTTTTAAGTGCGGTGTCACAGTTCACCCATCTCTTCAACTACAAGAACGGCCCAGGAGTAGTCTTAGCTACCCTAATATGTACGTTACAGCAGGGCCCTTATTACACTTTCTCTTACAGGGCAATGGAAACCGTTTTGCCCATGCGATAAAGCAAGGTGCAAAAATGAATTCATGCCTAGCAGAGGATGGTTTCGATCCATCGACCTCTGGGTTATGGGCCCAGCACGCTTCCGCTGCGCCACTCTGCTTCTGTTTGTATTCAACCTTCAAGTTTAAGAAGGGTACATTAGTTGAAATAGTTACACTACTATCTATGTTACAGCAAGGCCCTAATGACACTTTCTCTTAAGGGGCTATGGCCGACAATTGGCCCATATGGTAAGCAAGGTATAAAAACCAACGAACACCTAGCAGAGGATGGTTTCGATCCATCGACCTCTGGGTTATGGGCCCAGCACGCTTCCGCTGCGCCACTCTGCTGCCATACAGTGAATGCTTCATTGTGGGAAAAAGTGGCGTTAAACTTCTTGGAGCAGACTTACTTCCTCACTCCACAAGACACACATACATCCCCATAAAATCATTTAGCAACAACTGCAGGCACAGTCTCTGTGGCGCAATCGGTTAGCGCGTTCGGCTGTTAACCGAAAGGTTGGTGGTTCAAGCCCACCCAGGGACGGCCTTTCCTTTTGTGTTCAACAGTTGTCCGAAGAGAACCCCAGATAGCCATGTAGATTCATTTGAGACACGTTGGAATCTCATTCACGTTCATGAAAAGGGTGAGCAGCATCAAGTTCATGTCTTAGTGATACAACAGACATCCCTGGCAGTGTCTGTGACCAAATGAAGTTTTCTGTATCCCAGAAGCAGCAGTAAAGTATTAGCCGGGGATCGAACCCTAAGCCTGGCGACGGCTGTCAAGCCAAAGAAAGGCAGTTCAAGCCCACCCAAGGACAGGCTCGCCTTAGTGCCTTGCTAGCTATTTGTTTAGAACATTATAGAGTGTCTGCATTAAGTGTTGACCATTTAGAAAGAACTTTAAGCTGGCGTAGAGTCTGCTGCACCGGAATGGAACCTCTCCAGAGACTGAGCAGGTGCAGGATGTCCTAACTGTTCAGAGATCTTGTCTTGGTCTTGTCTTCCATGGAATTGTAGGGTGCCAAAAGCAAGCTCACATGCGTTGGCCGGGAATCGAACCCGGGTCAACTGCTTGGAAGGCAGCTATGCTCACCACTATACCACCAACGCTACATGCTGAAACTTGCCTAGCATGTACCATTGCAATATACCCAAGAGAAAAATGAGCTTGCTTATTTGCCTACTTTGCTAGATGTAAGCAGTGGGACACATGGTGATACTGCTTACAGACTTCAATTCAAGACTTCAGAAAGATCATGTGCCCCCCTGGATGATGCTGGTGCAACACACACAGCAAAGGACAGCAATTTGAAGTCTGGAAGATTCCAGGGCAAGGGTGGGAAGGATGAAAAGCTAGGTGGCCATGCAACCATTCCTGCTAACCCAAAGCTTACTTGTGCCCTACAACACATTGGCTTAAGACTTGACCAAATCCAATGCTCCAATATGGGGAAGCTTCTCTGTTTGTTGTTTTTTTTTTTTTTTTTTTTTTTTTTTAAGTGCGGTGTCACAGTTCACCCATCTCTTCAACTACAAGAACGGCCCAGGAGTAGTCTTAGCTACCCTAATATGTACGTTACAGCAGGGCCCTTATTACACTTTCTCTTACAGGGCAATGGAAACCGTTTTGCCCATGCGATAAAGCAAGGTGCAAAAATGAATTCATGCCTAGCAGAGGATGGTTTCGATCCATCGACCTCTGGGTTATGGGCCCAGCACGCTTCCGCTGCGCCACTCTGCTGCCATACAGTGAATGCTTCATTGTGGGAAAAAGTGGCGTTAAACTTCTTGGAGCAGACTTACTTCCTCACTCCACAAGACACACATACATCCCCATAAAATCATTTAGCAACAACTGCAGGCACAGTCTCTGTGGCGCAATCGGTTAGCGCGTTCGGCTGTTAACCGAAAGGTTGGTGGTTCAAGCCCACCCAGGGACGGCCTTTCCTTTTGTGTTCAACAGTTGTCCGAAGAGAACCCCAGATAGCCATGTAGATTCATTTGAGACACGTTGGAATCTCATTCACGTTCATGAAAAGGGTGAGCAGCATCAAGTTCATGTCTTAGTGATACAACAGACATCCCTGGCAGTGTCTGTGACCAAATGAAGTTTTCTGTACCCCAGAAGCAGCAGTAAAGTATTAGCCGGGGATCGAACCCAAAGCCTGGCGACGGCTGTCAAGCCAAAGAAAGGCAGTTCAAGCCCACCCAAGGACAGGCTCGCCTTAGTGCCTTGCTAGCTATTTGTTTAGAACATTATAGAGTGTCTGCATTAAGTGTTGACCATTTAGAAAGAACTTTAAGCTGGCGTAGAGTCTGCTGCACCGGAATGGAACCTCTCCAGAGACTGAGCAGGTGCAGGATGTCCTAACTGTTCAGAGATCTAGTCTTGGTCTTGTCTTCCATGGAATTGTAGGGTGCCAAAAGCAAGCTCACATGCGTTGGCCGGGAATCAAACCCGGGTCAACTGCTTGGAAGGCAGCTATGCTCACCACTATACCACCAACGCTACATGCTGAAACTCGCCTAGCATGTACCATTGCAATATACCCAAGAGAAAAATGAGCTTGCTTATTTGCCTACTTTGCTAGATGTAAGCAGTGGGACACATGGTGATACTGCTTACAGACTTCAATTCAAGACTTCAGAAAGATCATGTGCCCCCCTGGATGATGCTGGTGCAACACACACAGCAAAGGACAGCAATTTGAAGTCTGGAAGATTCCAGGGCAAGGGTGGGAAGGATGAAAAGCTAGGTGGCCATGCAACCATTCCTGCTAACCCAAAGCTTACTTGTGCCCTACAACACATTGGCTTAAGACTTGACCAAATCCAATGCTCCAATATGGGGAAGCTTCTCTGTTTGCTGTTTTTTTTTTTTTTTTTTTTAAGTGCGGTGTCACAGTTCACCCATCTCTTCAACTACAAGAACGGCCCAGGAGTAGTCTTAGCTACCCTAATATGTACGTTACAGCAGGGCCCTTATTACACTTTCTCTTACAGGGCAATGGAAACCGTTTTGCCCATGCGATAAAGCAAGGTGCAAAAATGAATTCATGCCTAGCAGAGGATGGTTTCGATCCATCGACCTCTGGGTTATGGGCCCAGCACGCTTCCGCTGCGCCACTCTGCTGCCATACAGTGAATGCTTCATTGTGGGAAAAAGTGGCGTTAAACTTCTTGGAGCAGACTTACTTCCTCACTCCACAAGACACACATACATCCCCATAAAATCATTTAGCAACAACTGCAGGCACAGTCTCTGTGGCGCAATCGGTTAGCGCGTTCGGCTGTTAACCGAAAGGTTGGTGGTTCAAGCCCACCCAGGGACGGCCTTTCCTTTTGTGTTCAACAGTTGTCCGAAGAGAACCCCAGATAGCCATGTAGATTCATTTGAGACACGTTGGAATCTCATTCACGTTCATGAAAAGGGTGAGCAGCATCAAGTTCATGTCTTAGTGATACAACAGACATCCCTGGCAGTGTCTGTGACCAAATGAAGTTTTCTGTACCCCAGAAGCAGCAGTAAAGTATTAGCCGGGGATCGAACCCAAAGCCTGGCGACGGCTGTCAAGCCAAAGAAAGGCAGTTCAAGCCCACCCAAGGACAGGCTCGCCTTAGTGCCTTGCTAGCTATTTGTTTAGAACATTATAGAGTGTCTGCATTAAGTGTTGACCATTTAGAAAGAACTTTAAGCTGGCGTAGAGTCTGCTGCACCGGAATGGAACCTCTCCAGAGACTGAGCAGGTGCAGGATGTCCTAACTGTTCAGAGATCTAGTCTTGGTCTTGTCTTCCATGGAATTGTAGGGTGCCAAAAGCAAGCTCACATGCGTTGGCCGGGAATCAAACCCGGGTCAACTGCTTGGAAGGCAGCTATGCTCACCACTATACCACCAACGCTACATGCTGAAACTCGCCTAGCATGTACCATTGCAATATACCCAAGAGAAAAATGAGCTTGCTTATTTGCCTACTTTGCTAGATGTAAGCAGTGGGACACATGGTGATACTGCTTACAGACTTCAATTCAAGACTTCAGAAAGATCATGTGCCCCCCTGGATGATGCTGGTGCAACACACACAGCAAAGGACAGCAATTTGAAGTCTGGAAGATTCCAGGGCAAGGGTGGGAAGGATGAAAAGCTAGGTGGCCATGCAACCATTCCTGCTAACCCAAAGCTTACTTGTGCCCTACAACACATTGGCTTAAGACTTGACCAAATCCAATGCTCCAATATGGGGAAGCTTCTCTGTTTGCTGTTTTTTTTTTTTTTTTTTTTAAGTGCGGTGTCACAGTTCACCCATCTCTTCAACTACAAGAACGGCCCAGGAGTAGTCTTAGCTACCCTAATATGTACGTTACAGCAGGGCCCTTATTACACTTTCTCTTACAGGGCAATGGAAACCGTTTTGCCCATGCGATAAAGCAAGGTGCAAAAATGAATTCATGCCTAGCAGAGGATGGTTTCGATCCATCGACCTCTGGGTTATGGGCCCAGCACGCTTCCGCTGCGCCACTCTGCTTCTGTTTGTATTCAACCTTCAAGTTTAAGAAGGGTACATTAGTTGAAATAGTTACACTACTATCTATGTTACAGCAAGGCCCTAATGACACTTTCTCTTAAGGGGCTATGGCCGACAATTGGCCCATATGGTAAGCAAGGTATAAAAACCAACGTACACCTAGCAGAGGATGGTTTCGATCCATCGACCTCTGGGTTATGGGCCCAGCACGCTTCCACTGCGCCACTCTGCTGCCATACAGTGAATGCTTCATTGTGGGAAAAAGTGGCGTTAAACTTCTTGGAGCAGACTTACTTCCTCACTCCACAAGACACACATACATCCCCATAAAATCATTTAGCAACAACTGCAGGCACAGTCTCTGTGGCGCAATCGGTTAGCGCGTTCGGCTGTTAACCGAAAGGTTGGTGGTTCAAGCCCACCCAGGGACGGCCTTTCCTTTTGTGTTCAACAGTTGTCCGAAGAGAACCCCAGATAGCCATGTAGATTCATTTGAGACACGTTGGAATCTCATTCACGTTCATGAAAAGGGTGAGCAGCATCAAGTTCATGTCTTAGTGATACAACAGACATCCCTGGCAGTGTCTGTGACCAAATGAAGTTTTCTGTATCCCAGAAGCAGCAGTAAAGTATTAGCCGGGGATCGAACCCTAAGCCTGGCGACGGCTGTCAAGCCAAAGAAAGGCAGTTCAAGCCCACCCAAGGACAGGCTCGCCTTAGTGCCTTGCTAGCTATTTGTTTAGAACATTATAGAGTGTCTGCATTAAGTGTTGACCATTTAGAAAGAACTTTAAGCTGGCGTAGAGTCTGCTGCACCGGAATGGAACCTCTCCAGAGACTGAGCAGGTGCAGGATGTCCTAACTGTTCAGAGATCTTGTCTTGGTCTTGTCTTCCATGGAATTGTAGGGTGCCAAAAGCAAGCTCACATGCGTTGGCCGGTAATCAAACCCGGGTCAACTGCTTGGAAGGCAGCTATGCTCACCACTATACCACCAACGCTACATGCTGAAACTCGCCTAGCATGTACCATTGCAATATACCCAAGAGAAAAATGAGCTTGCTTATTTGCCTACTTTGCTAGATGTAAGCAGTGGGACACATGGTGATACTGCTTACAGACTTCAATTCAAGACTTCAGAAAGATCATGTGCCCCCCTGGATGATGCTGGTGCAACACACACAGCAAAGGACAGCAATTTGAAGTCTGGAAGATTCCAGGGCAAGGGTGGGAAGGATGAAAAGCTAGGTGGCCATGCAACCATTCCTGCTAACCCAAAGCTTACTTGTGCCCTACAACACATTGGCTTAAGACTTGACCAAATCCAATGCTCCAATATGGGGAAGCTTCTCTGTTTGCTGTTTTTTTTTTGTTTTTTTTTTTGTTGAAGTGCGGTGTCACAGTTCACCCATCTCTTCAACTACAAGAACGGCCCAGGAGTAGTCTTAGCTACCCTAATATGTACGTTACAGCAGGGCCCTTATTACACTTTCTCTTACAGGGCAATGGAAACCGTTTTGCCCATGCGATAAAGCAAGGTGCAAAAATGAATTCATGCCTAGCAGAGGATGGTTTCGATCCATCGACCTCTGGGTTATGTGCCCAGCACGCTTCCGCTGCGCCACTCTGCTTCTGTTTGTATTCAACCTTCAAGTTTAAGAAGGGTACATTAGTTGAAATAGTTACACTACTATCTATGTTACAGCAAGGCCCTAATGACACTTTCTCTTAAGGGGCTATGGCCGACAATTGGCCCATATGGTAAGCAAGGTATAAAAACCAACGTACACCTAGCAGAGGATGGTTTCGATCCATCGACCTCTGGGTTATGGGCCCAGCACGCTTCCGCTGCGCCACTCTGCTGCCATACAGTGAATGCTTCATTGTGGGAAAAAGTGGCGTTAAACTTCTTGGAGCAGACTTACTTCCTCACTCCACAAGACACACATACATCCCCATAAAATCATTTAGCAACAACTGCAGGCACAGTCTCTGTGGCGCAATCGGTTAGCGCGTTCGGCTGTTAACCGAAAGGTTGGTGGTTCAAGCCCACCCAGGGACGGCCTTTCCTTTTGTGTTCAACAGTTGTCCGAAGAGAACCCCAGATAGCCATGTAGATTCATTTGAGACACGTTGGAATCTCATTCACGTTCATGAAAAGGGTGAGCAGCATCAAGTTCATGTCTTAGTGATACAACAGACATCCCTGGCAGTGTCTGTGACCAAATGAAGTTTTCTGTACCCCAGAAGCAGCAGTAAAGTATTAGCCGGGGATCGAACCCAAAGCCTGGCGACGGCTGTCAAGCCAAAGAAAGGCAGTTCAAGCCCACCCAAGGACAGGCTCGCCTTAGTGCCTTGCTAGCTATTTGTTTAGAACATTATAGAGTGTCTGCATTAAGTGTTGACCATTTAGAAAGAACTTTAAGCTGGCGTAGAGTCTGCTGCACCGGAATGGAACCTCTCCAGAGACTGAGCAGGTGCAGGATGTCCTAACTGTTCAGAGATCTTGTCTTGGTCTTGTCTTCCATGGAATTGTAGGGTGCCAAAAGCAAGCTCACATGCGTTGGCCGGGAATCAAACCCGGGTCAACTGCTTGGAAGGCAGCTATGCTCACCACTATACCACCAACGCTACATGCTGAAACTCGCCTAGCATGTACCATTGCAATATACCCAAGAGAAAAATGAGCTTGCTTATTTGCCTACTTTGCTAGATGTAAGCAGTGGGACACATGGTGATACTGCTTACAGACTTCAATTCAAGACTTCAGAAAGATCATGTGCCCCCCTGGATGATGCTGGTGCAACACACACAGCAAAGGACAGCAATTTGAAGTCTGGAAGATTCCAGGGCAAGGGTGGGAAGGATGAAAAGCTAGGTGGCCATGCAACCATTCCTGCTAACCCAAAGCTTACTTGTGCCCTACAACACATTGGCTTAAGACTTGACCAAATCCAATGCTCCAATATGGGGAAGCTTCTCTGTTTGCTGTTTTTTTTTTTTTTTTTTTAAGTGCGGTGTCACAGTTCACCCATCTCTTCAACTACAAGAACGGCCCAGGAGTAGTCTTAGCTACCCTAATATGTACGTTACAGCAGGGCCCTTATTACACTTTCTCTTACAGGGCAATGGAAACCGTTTTGCCCATGCGATAAAGCAAGGTGCAAAAATGAATTCATGCCTAGCAGAGGATGGTTTCGATCCATCGACCTCTGGGTTATGGGCCCAGCACGCTTCCGCTGCGCCACTCTGCTTCTGTTTGTATTCAACCTTCAAGTTTAAGAAGGGTACATTAGTTGAAATAGTTACACTACTATCTATGTTACAGCAAGGCCCTAATGACACTTTCTCTTAAGGGGCTATGGCCGACAATTGGCCCATATGGTAAGCAAGGTATAAAAACCAACGTACACCTAGCAGAGGATGGTTTCGATCCATCGACCTCTGGGTTATGGGCCCAGCACGCTTCCGCTGCGCCACTCTGCTGCCATACAGTGAATGCTTCATTGTGGGAAAAAGTGGCGTTAAACTTCTTGGAGCAGACTTACTTCCTCACTCCACAAGACACACATACATCCCCATAAAATCATTTAGCAACAACTGCAGGCACAGTCTCTGTGGCGCAATCGGTTAGCGCGTTCGGCTGTTAACCGAAAGGTTGGTGGTTCAAGCCCACCCAGGGACGGCCTTTCCTTTTGTGTTCAACAGTTGTCCGAAGAGAACCCCAGATAGCCATGTAGATTCATTTGAGACACGTTGGAATCTCATTCACGTTCATGAAAAGGGTGAGCAGCATCAAGTTCATGTCTTAGTGATACAACAGACATCCCTGGCAGTGTCTGTGACCAAATGAAGTTTTCTGTATCCCAGAAGCAGCAGTAAAGTATTAGCCGGGGATCGAACCCTAAGCCTGGCGACGGCTGTCAAGCCAAAGAAAGGCAGTTCAAGCCCACCCAAGGACAGGCTCGCCTTAGTGCCTTGCTAGCTATTTGTTTAGAACATTATAGAGTGTCTGCATTAAGTGTTGACCATTTAGAAAGAACTTTAAGCTGGCGTAGAGTCTGCTGCACCGGAATGGAACCTCTCCAGAGACTGAGCAGGTGCAGGATGTCCTAACTGTTCAGAGATCTTGTCTTGGTCTTGTCTTCCATGGAATTGTAGGGTGCCAAAAGCAAGCTCACATGCGTTGGCCGGGAATCGAACCCGGGTCAACTGCTTGGAAGGCAGCTATGCTCACCACTATACCACCAACGCTACATGCTGAAACTCGCCTAGCATGTACCATTGCAATATACCCAAGAGAAAAATGAGCTTGCTTATTTGCCTACTTTGCTAGATGTAAGCAGTGGGACACATGGTGATACTGCTTACAGACTTCAATTCAAGACTTCAGAAAGATCATGTGCCCCCCTGGATGATGCTGGTGCAACACACACAGCAAAGGACAGCAATTTGAAGTCTGGAAGATTCCAGGGCAAGGGTGGGAAGGATGAAAAGCTAGGTGGCCATGCAACCATTCCTGCTAACCCAAAGCTTACTTGTGCCCTACAACACATTGGCTTAAGACTTGACCAAATCCAATGCTCCAATATGGGGAAGCTTCTCTGTTTGTTGTTTTTTTTTTTTTTTTTTTTTTTTTAAGTGCGGTGTCACAGTTCACCCATCTCTTCAACTACAAGAACGGCCCAGGAGTAGTCTTAGCTACCCTAATATGTACGTTACAGCAGGGCCCTTATTACACTTTCTCTTACAGGGCAATGGAAACCGTTTTGCCCATGCGATAAAGCAAGGTGCAAAAATGAATTCATGCCTAGCAGAGGATGGTTTCGATCCATCGACCTCTGGGTTATGGGCCCAGCACGCTTCCGCTGCGCCACTCTGCTTCTGTTTGTATTCAACCTTCAAGTTTAAGAAGGGTACATTAGTTGAAATAGTTACACTACTATATATGTTACAGCAAGGCCCTAATGACACTTTCTCTTAAGGGGCTATGGCCGACAATTGGCCCATATGGTAAGCAAGGTATAAAAACCAACGTACACCTAGCAGAGGATGGTTTCGATCCATCGACCTCTGGGTTATGGGCCCAGCACTCTTCCGCTGCGCCACTCTGCTGCCATACAGTGAATGCTTCATTGTGGGAAAAAGTGGCGTTAAACTTCTTGGAGCAGACTTACTTCCTCACTCCACAAGACACACATACATCCCCATAAAATCATTTAGCAACAACTGCAGGCACAGTCTCTGTTGCGCAATCGGTTAGCGCGTTCGGCTGTTAACCGAAAGGTTGGTGGTTCAAGCCCACCCAGGGACGGCCTTTCCTTTTGTGTTCAACAGTTGTCCGAAGAGAACCCCAGATAGCCATGTAGATTCATTTGAGACACGTTGGAATCTCATTCACGTTCATGAAAAGGGTGAGCAGCATCAAGTTCATGTCTTAGTGATACAACAGACATCCCTGGTAGTGTCTGTGACCAAATGAAGTTTTCTGTACCCCAGAAGCAGCAGTAAAGTATTAGCCGGGGATCGAACCCAAAGCCTGGCGACGGCTGTCAAGCCAAAGAAAGGCAGTTCAAGCCCACCCAAGGACAGGCTCGCCTTAGTGCCTTGCTAGCTATTTGTTTAGAACATTATAGAGTGTCTGCATTAAGTGTTGACCATTTAGAAAGAACTTTAAGCTGGCGTAGAGTCTGCTGCACCGGAATGGAACCTCTCCAGAGACTGAGCAGGTGCAGGATGTCCTAACTGTTCAGAGATCTTGTCTTGGTCTTGTCTTCCATGGAATTGTAGGGTGCCAAAAGCAAGCTCACATGCGTTGGCCGGGAATCGAACCCGGGTCAACTGCTTGGAAGGCAGCTATGCTCACCACTATACCACCAACGCTACATGCTAAAATTTGCCTAGCATGTACCATTGCAATATACCCAAGAGAAAAATGAGCTTGCTTATTTGCCTACTTTGCTAGATGTAAGCAGTGGGACACATGGTGATACTGCTTACAGACTTCAATTCAAGACTTCAGAAAGATCATGTGCCCCCCTGGATGATGCTGGTGCAACACACACAGCAAAGGACAGCAATTTGAAGTCTGGAAGATTCCAGGGCAAGGGTGGGAAGGATGAAAAGCTAGGTGGCCATGCAACCATTCCTGCTAACCCAAAGCTTACTTGTGCCCTACAACACATTGGCTTAAGACTTGACCAAATCCAATGCTCCAATATGGGGAAGCTTCTCTGTTTGCTGTTTTTTTTTTTTTGTTGAAGTGCGGTGTCACAGTTCACCCATCTCTTCAACTACAAGAACGGCCCAGGAGTAGTCTTAGCTACCCTAATATGTACGTTACAGCAGGGCCCTTATTACACTTTCTCTTACAGGGCAATGGAAACCGTTTTGCCCATGCGATAAAGCAAGGTGCAAAAAGGAATTCATGCCTAGCAGAGGATGGTTTCGATCCATCGACCTCTGGGTTATGGGCCCAGCACGCTTCCGCTGCGCCACTCTGCTTCTGTTTGTATTCAACCTTCAAGTTTAAGAAGGGTACATTAGTTGAAATAGTTACACTACCATCTATGTTACAGCAAGGCCCTAATGACACTTTCTCTTAAGGGGCTATGGCCGACAATTGGCCCATATGGTAAGCAAGGTATAAAAACCAACGTACACCTAGCAGAGGATGGTTTCGATCCATCGACCTCTGGGTTATGGGCCCAGCACGCTTCCGCTGCGCCACTCTGCTGCCATACAGTGAATGCTTCATTGTGGGAAAAAGTGGCGTTAAACTTCTTGGAGCAGACTTACTTCCTCACTCCACAAGACACACATACATCCCCATAAAATCATTTAGCAACAACTGCAGGCACAGTGTCTGTGGCGCAATCGGTTAGCGCGTTTGGCTGTTAACTGAAAGGTTGGTGGTTCAAGCCCACCCAGGGACGGCCTTTCCTTTTGTGTTCAACAGTTGTCCAAAGAGAACCCCAGATAGCCATGTAGATTCATTTGAGACACGTTGGAATCTCATTCACGTTCATGAAAAGGGTGAGCAGCATCAAGTTCATGTCTTAGTGATACAACAGACATCCCTGGCAGTGTCTGTGACCAAATGAAGTTTTCTGTACCCCAGAAGCAGCAGTAAAGTATTAGCCGGGGATCGAACCCAAAGCCTGGCGACGGCTGTCAAGCCAAAGAAAGGCAGTTCAAGCCCACCCAAGGACAGGCTCGCTTTAGTGCCTTGCTAGCTATTTGTTTAGAACATTATAGAGTGTCTGCATTAAGTGTTGACCATTTAGAAAGAACTTTAAGCTGGCGTAGAGTCTGCTGCACCGGAATGGAACCTCTCCAGAGACTGAGCAGGTGCAGGATGTCCTAACTGTTCAGAGATCTTGTCTTGGTCTTGTCTTCCATGGAATTGTAGGGTGCCAAAAGCAAGCTCACATGCGTTGGCTGGGAATCGAACCCGGGTCAACTGCTTGGAAGGCAGCTATGCTCACCACTATACCACCAACGCTACATGCTGAAACTCGACTAGCATGTACCATTGCAATATACCCAAGAGAAAAATGAGCTTGCTTATTTGCCTACTTTGCTAGATGTAAGCAGTGGGACACATGGTGATACTGCTTACAGACTTCAATTCAAGACTTCAGAAAGATCATGTGCCCCCCTGGATGATGCTGGTGCAACACACACAGCAAAGGACAGCAATTTGAAGTCTGGAAGATTCCAGGGCAAGGGTGGGAAGGATGAAAAGCTAGGTGGCCATGCAACCATTCCTGCTAACCCAAAGCTTACTTGTGCCCTACAACACATTGGCTTAAGACTTGACCAAATCCAATGCTCCAATATGGGGAAGCTTCTCTGTTTGCTGTTTTTTTTTTTTTTTTTTTTTTTTAAGTGCGGTGTCACAGTTCACCCATCTCTTCAACTACAAGAACGGCCCAGGAGTAGTCTTAGCTATCCTAATATGTACGTTACAGCAGGGCCCTTATTACACTTTCTCTTACAGGGCAATGGAAACCGTTTTGCCCATGCGATAAAACAAGGTGCAAAAATGAATTCATGCCTAGCAGAGGATGGTTTCGATCCATCGACCTCTGGGTTATGGGCCCAGCACTCTTCCGCTGCGCCACTCTGCTGCCATACAGTGAATGCTTCATTGTGGGAAAAAGTGGCGTTAAACTTCTTGGAGCAGACTTACTTCCTCACTCCACAAGACACACATACATCCCCATAAAATCATTTAGCAACAACTGCAGGCACAGTCTCTGTTGCGCAATCGGTTAGCGCGTTCGGCTGTTAACCGAAAGGTTGGTGGTTCAAGCCCACCCAGGGACGGCCTTTCCTTTTGTGTTCAACAGTTGTCCGAAGAGAACCCCAGATAGCCATGTAGATTCATTTGAGACACGTTGGAATCTCATTCACGTTCATGAAAAGGGTGAGCAGCATCAAGTTCATGTCTTAGTGATACAACAGACATCCCTGGTAGTGTCTGTGACCAAATGAAGTTTTCTGTACCCCAGAAGCAGCAGTAAAGTATTAGCCGGGGATCGAACCCAAAGCCTGGCGACGGCTGTCAAGCCAAAGAAAGGCAGTTCAAGCCCACCCAAGGACAGGCTCGCCTTAGTGCCTTGCTAGCTATTTGTTTAGAACATTATAGAGTGTCTGCATTAAGTGTTGACCATTTAGAAAGAACTTTAAGCTGGCGTAGAGTCTGCTGCACCGGAATGGAACCTCTCCAGAGACTGAGCAGGTGCAGGATGTCCTAACTGTTCAGAGATCTTGTCTTGGTCTTGTCTTCCATGGAATTGTAGGGTGCCAAAAGCAAGCTCACATGCGTTGGCCGGGAATCGAACCCGGGTCAACTGCTTGGAAGGCAGCTATGCTCACCACTATACCACCAACGCTACATGCTAAAACTTGCCTAGCATGTACCATTGCAATATACCCAAGAGAAAAATGAGCTTGCTTATTTGCCTACTTTGCTAGATGTAAGCAGTGGGACACATGGTGATACTGCTTACAGACTTCAATTCAAGACTTCAGAAAGATCATGTGCCCCCCTGGATGATGCTGGTGCAACACACACAGCAAAGGACAGCAATTTGAAGTCTGGAAGATTCCAGGGCAAGGGTGGGAAGGATGAAAAGCTAGGTGGCCATGCAACCATTCCTGCTAACCCAAAGCTTACTTGTGCCCTACAACACATTGGCTTAAGACTTGACCAAATCCAATGCTCCAATATGGGGAAGCTTCTCTGTTTGCTGTTTTTTTTTTTTTGTTGAAGTGCGGTGTCACAGTTCACCCATCTCTTCAACTACAAGAACGGCCCAGGAGTAGTCTTAGCTACCCTAATATGTACGTTACAGCAGGGCCCTTATTACACTTTCTCTTACAGGGCAATGGAAACCGTTTTGCCCATGCGATAAAGCAAGGTGCAAAAAGGAATTCATGCCTAGCAGAGGATGGTTTCGATCCATCGACCTCTGGGTTATGGGCCCAGCACGCTTCCGCTGCGCCACTCTGCTTCTGTTTGTATTCAACCTTCAAGTTTAAGAAGGGTACATTAGTTGAAATAGTTACACTACCATCTATGTTACAGCAAGGCCCTAATGACACTTTCTCTTAAGGGGCTATGGCCGACAATTGGCCCATATGGTAAGCAAGGTATAAAAACCAACGTACACCTAGCAGAGGATGGTTTCGATCCATCGACCTCTGGGTTATGGGCCCAGCACGCTTCCGCTGCGCCACTCTGCTGCCATACAGTGAATGCTTCATTGTGGGAAAAAGTGGCGTTAAACTTCTTGGAGCAGACTTACTTCCTCACTCCACAAGACACACATACATCCCCATAAAATCATTTAGCAACAACTGCAGGCACAGTGTCTGTGGCGCAATCGGTTAGCGCGTTTGGCTGTTAACTGAAAGGTTGGTGGTTCAAGCCCACCCAGGGACGGCCTTTCCTTTTGTGTTCAACAGTTGTCCAAAGAGAACCCCAGATAGCCATGTAGATTCATTTGAGACACGTTGGAATCTCATTCACGTTCATGAAAAGGGTGAGCAGCATCAAGTTCATGTCTTAGTGATACAACAGACATCCCTGGCAGTGTCTGTGACCAAATGAAGTTTTCTGTACCCCAGAAGCAGCAGTAAAGTATTAGCCGGGGATCGAACCCAAAGCCTGGCGACGGCTGTCAAGCCAAAGAAAGGCAGTTCAAGCCCACCCAAGGACAGGCTCGCTTT